>NC_064823.1:28996680-29299710 GCF_024166365.1 Elephas maximus indicus | reverse complement strand
TTATGAAATATCTTCTAGAGAGCAAAAAAGAACAGCATAACCGTGATGAAGTTCCTACAGTGTTTAATTTGATATGAACAATAAAACGTTATCTGTGTCGAAGAAAAGGTCTTATTGAAGACTCAGTGGAGGCTTCCGCCGCTGCTCCTCACGTCCCGCCCCCAACCCGCCAAGCTGGAGTTTCTAACTGCCGCTGGGTCCCACCACGCGCTGGGCCCTAACCGCTGTTTTAATTGGGCGCCAAATACCCGCGCATGCGCGAACTGAGATCGCCCTCGTGGGCAGGACCTGAGTAACCCCCGGAACTGGACTCCAGGCCTGAACTTAGCTGCAGAGGAAGATGTCCCCCGGAATGTAGTTGCACCAGCGGCCATTTGCAAAGCAAAAGTTCCCATGTTTTGGAAATGACTGTCACTGGATCTCAAAATAGGCACATGGGAGGGGCTGGGGTGTCGGATTTTGGGCACCAGTCACGCCCCCTGGGGACTGAAGGGCAAAAAGCTCCAAGCTCCCTTAGGTCTGGGAGTGGGTAGTCTTTGGGCCGCTAGGCAAAAAAAGTTGCTCCTTGTTTGCACAAATAATAAATTTCCACTTTGTTTCCCTTGCAACTAGTGGTGTGGCATCTTATTTTGATTGGCTCATAAGGCAGGATAAGAACCTTCCTTTGGTTACAATATGTTCTATAGAAAGTAATTTAAGAAGGCAGATCTTAGAGGAGAACAGAAATTTAAAATTTGGGCCATGTATTTAATTATGTCTTAAACTGCAATTCTTGTATTCAGTTTTTTACACCTTGCTTACCTCAGTTGACAAGCCATATTCTCAAGACAGTCTTCTTTTTTGTCCTTAAATACCAACCATATGGGGTGGGAGTCAGGAAGGAAATTAGCATTCCTCAAATACTAGTCACTTTGTTTCACATCCCCTTGTTGTGTTTACTTCAGAGCTCTTAGCACAATCTGAAATGAACTTTCTCTTCTGTTCGGTTGTTTGTGGTTGATTTTTCCTCATTAAAAGAAAAGTCCCATGAGAGCAGAGATCTTCCCTACTGGGAGCTCTTCTGTATTCTGAGCACCAAGGAGTGCGCCTGGCACATAGCAGGTGTTCAAATTGCTAAATAAATTGCAGCCCCACGTTGTGATCATGTTCAAAGCGCTACTGAAATGTGAATATTATTGTCCCTCTTTTACAATGAGGAATTAAGGCTTAAAGGAGTTAACTAGCTTGCCAAAGAGTAAACAGTAAGAAAATGAGGACTTGAACCCAGGTTGACATGTGTTCTGTTTGTGGGGCATGTTTGTGTCTCCCAAAGTGTGTCATGGGTTGTAAGCCAGATGATTGTAAGTAGTAACAAAGTGACATTAAGTAATAAATCATTACATAATAATTAAATTATTCCTTTTAAAAATTCCTCTTAATTAATCTTACTACATCAAGAATAAAGTCTTAGATTAGTGCCAGTATGTAGCTAATGCTTAGGGGTAGATAAGAACACAGCCAGCGTATCAATACTTTTCACAATCTAATAAAGCAGGTAATTCTGGTTTTCCATTTGCAATAGTATATACTCCCCTTATAGATAAATTTGTATATATAAATCCTGAGTTTATAAAAATATTAATTGCAGGTGGTATATATACATTATGGCAAAAAAGCATGAAGGTGACATGTTTGGCAAAAATTGTTGAGGTGTTACACAATGTCTAATTTCAGAAATCCTGCTCTAAAGCACTTTACAAGGTCCTGAAATGGAAACAAAAAAAGAGGGTATTGGCTATCATAGAGAAACACAGAGACGTAAAATAATAATTCTAAAACAACTGTAAGTGCTGTATTTGAGGCACAGAAATTGAAGGCAATTAACACCTGGCATAATGGGAAAATACCACTGTGATAGACATGTTGGGAATACAACAGGTTTAAGTATCTGCCCAGTGGTTCCTAAAACATACTGAGGGCTGTATATAAATCATCAGAATAGAAATAAGGAAAAAAAAAACAGTGTCTTAAAGGAGGAAAACACACACACACGATAAGGGAATTAATAGCTCTACAAAGTATTAATTACCCTTTGGTTATCATTAACTTTAAGGATTCCTGGTGGTACAGTGGTTGAGCACTCAGCTGCTAACCCAAAGGTTGGTAGTTCAAACCCACCCAGCAGTCTGCAGGACAGAGGCCTAGAGACCTGCTTCCATAATTATCACAGCCAAGAAAGTCCTATGAAGCAGTTCTACTGTGTCACGTGGGGTCACTATGAGTAGGAATCGACTTGATGACACCCAACAACAACATTATTGAATTAGTTCCTTATAATTAATAATGTTATCATGCACACTGAGCACAGTAATAAATTACCTTGCTAATTCCAATATAGCTGTTAACCATCAAGTGGATTTCAACTCATTACAAGGTAGAGCTGCTCCATAGGATTTTCTCAGCTGTAATCTTCCTGGGGAAACCCTGGTGGCGTAGTGGTTAAGAGTTATGGCTGCTAACCAAAAGGTTGGCAATTCGAATCCACCAGGCGCTCCTTGGAAACTATGGGGCAGTTCTACTCTCTTACAGGGTCACTATGAGTCGGAATTGACTCAACGGCAGTGGGTTTTTTTTTTTTTCTTTATGGAAGCAGATCACCAGGCCTTTCTTCCACAGTGCTGCTGGGTGGGTTGGAACCACCAACCTTTAGGTAAGTAATCCAGCGCAAACCATTTGGACTGCCCAGGGACCTTAATTCTGATACATAGATATAGAAATGAAAACATAGCTGTAATCCTGCTTGGGATAGGTATGCAAATAGAGAAATACTCATACTTGCAAAAGTATAAGGGATACCCTTTTTTGTAACTGCAAGAAGAGTCTCAAGAGGTTTGGCAAACATGACCTGCTAAATTGCCAGGAGTTAAAAAAAATCTAGTTCACATCCCCAGTGAAGCTCACATGTCTTTTATGCGGTACAAGGGGCCTCACGAAGGCATGGTGCTGCCTGAAAAACTGTCAACACTTAATATGCTTCAGGGCAAACTTGGAACAAGGAAGGGGCTGGTTTTCCTCTTAAATTCTTTATGCTGACATCTGTTTATATGGAGTAGTAAATTTACAGGGTTCAAAAGCTTGGGCTTTATGTGGGGGTCACTTGTCGGCAGCTTTTAAAGACATAAATTTGAAAAGACATTTGCTGCTTTCTCATTAAGGAGAGGCTGTCCAGCGTCACGAGAGCATCTATTCTCTGAGCACAGGCCCTATGTTCAAATTCTGACTCTCCTATTGACTTGAGTAAGTTGCTTAATTTCTCTAAGTCTCCATTTCTTTTTTTAAAATTTTATTGTGCTTTAAGTGAAAGTTTACAAACCAAGTCAGTCTCTCACACAAAAACTTATATACACCTTTTCTACGTACTCCCAATTGCTCTCCCTCTAGTGAGGCATCCCACTCTGTACCTCCACTCTCTTCATGTCCATTCACCAGCTTCTAACCCCCTCTACCCTCTCATCTCCCCTCTAGGGAGGAGATGCCAACATAGTCTCAAGTGTCCACCTGATCCAGGAAGCTCACTCCTCACCAGCATCCCTCTCCAACCCACTGTCCAGCCCAATCCCTTTCTGAAGAGTTGGCTTTGGGAGTGGTTCCTGTCCTGGGCCAACAGAAGGTCTGGGGGCCATGACCACATGGGTCCTTCTAGTCTCAGTCAGACCATTAAGTCTGGTCTTTTTATGAGAATTTGGAGTCTGCATCCCACTGCTCTCCTGCTCCCTCAGGGGTTCTCTGTTGTGTTCCCCGTCAGGGCAGTCATCGGTTGTAGCTGGGCACCATCTAGCTCTTCTGGTCTCAGACTGAGGTAATCTCTGGTTTATGTGGCCCTTTCTGTCTCTTGGGCTTGTAATTACCTTGTGTCCTTGGTGTTCTCCTTTTTCCTTTGGTCCAGGTGGGTTGATGCAAATTGATGCATCTTAGATGGCTGCTTGCTAGTGTTTAAGACCCCAGTAACTCTCCATTTCTTTAACTGTAAACTGAGGGAAAGAACAGCACTGACCTGATTAGGTTATTTTGAGGATAAAGTGAAAGAAAGCAAGAGAAATGCTCAGTGAGGCATCTGACACATAGTTTGCCCACAGTTCAGATTAGCTGTATTAGCCTGTGTTCTGAAGCACAACATTCCCTCAGCTCGTCTTTTCTAGAGACCTCAGGTAACAAGCCTTTTTAATCTTAGCCTCTTGGGCTGGTACCTACTCTAATGCTGCGGGCCAGCACCATACATACACATGCCTGAGATGTTTCCTCAGTTTCCAAAAAGAATTCTCTTTCTTTTTCTCTCCCTCTCTGTTATGTACTTCTGTACCCCTAAAAGATATGATATTGACGTACTAACCTGCAGTACCTGTAAATATCAACTTATTTGGAAATAGGGTCTCTGCAGGTGTAATAGCATGAAGTCATACTGGAGTAGAGTGAGCCCTACTCCAATGTGACTTGTGTCCTTATAAAAAGAGAAGATACAGAGATAAAAAGGGAAGACGGCCAGGTGAAGACAGAGGCGGAGATTGGAGTGATGCATCTACAAGCCAGGGATGACCAAAGATTGCCAGAGACCACCAGAAGCTAGGAAGAGACAAGGACGAATTTCCTAGAGCATTCATAGAGGGTGGCCCTGCTATCACCTTCATTTTGGACTTCTAGCCTCCAAAACTGTGAGACAATAAATCTTTGTTGTGTTAAGCCACCTGATTTATGGTACTTTATTACAGTAGCCTTAAACCCAACCCAACAGTAGCCCTAGGAAGCTAAATAAACAGTCTCTCAGCCAGCCTAGGTATTCAGTTACTTACAGGGAGTTCTTTTGATTTCCTTTTTAAGCATTCCTGATCAGAGAATGAAGCTCAAAGCACACACCTCCCTTTGAGACTCAAATCCATCTCTTAGAGTACAACCAAAAAGAAAGACTGCATTAACACTCAAAAGGAATCTTTGGTTTCTCCAAACTGAGATGAGTAGCTTTTCACCATATCTTTGTAGAGTTAAGTAAGGAGCTTATTGCTCTCATTTGCCATTCCTTTTTTTTAGCCAGATCTTCAGGCTAAAGGTAACATTAACACAATGCTCATCTTAGTCTTTTTATAGCCACTAATTGTAACTCCCCGGCAACATTTACATTTTGCCTCTGACAAACACTATGTCAACACATAATAAAGGAAATGTTTGAATTCAGCCTGTATGATTTTACATACCTTTTAAAAATCTTTATAGCCTAGTATTAGGATAAGGAATATTTATAAGTTCAGTGACCTATAATGAGTATAAGACCCTTAGACACATTTATCTGTGTATAAAACAAAATGTTATTGATAAAACATTTTAATTCTTTAGAATATCTATTTGGAGAAAGAATCACCACTAAGTTTTATCTGTTTTTTCAATTTCTTGAGTGGTTCAAATGGTAAAGCACTGGCTCCTGATGAAAAGGTTAACACTTGGAACTCATTCAGAGGGACCTCAGAAGGAAGACTTTGTGATCTGCTTTTGAAAAGTCACAGCCATGAAAACCTCATGGAGGACAGTTCCACTCTGACATATGTGGTAGTCCTGTGACCCAGTATCAACTTGACGGCATTTGGACTTGCCTGGTTTATACTGTTACTTTTGTGTATTGCCTCAAGTGTGAAGTAGGTCCTACCACTCTGAGTGCTGTGTTCGGTCACACTGCAAGGCTGGTCATAGCTGGTCGATCCAGAAGCCAAGTGATCTCTTGAGAGCCCATTGGAACTGAAAGACCACAGAACTCTTACTTTTGAGGTCTTTGGAGTTACCTTGGTTTTTGTTCTTCCTGAGTTTTCCCTCAAACCTTTCTTGGATTTTCAATGTCTGTATCCTTATTATAAATTGTTTCTTTATGTTTAAGCAAGCACAAATGGATATCTGTTGTGTGTAACCCAAAGAATCCTAATATGTGTTTTAGTTTTTTTTAAACTTCTAAATATATAAATCTTGTCAGCATTATATTAGGCTTCTGTTTATCTCTAAGCATATTAAACATAGTATTAGAAAGATAGTAAACTTTCTTTTCATTATGAAATCCATGCTACTTGCTACAGCCAACAAGTAGGGTTAACTACCTCTTTAAAAATGCCAGTAAAGACAGGGACAGGACTGGACTATAAGATAGAAAATGATACTCGTGAGGAGTGAGCATCTTGGCTCAAGTAGACACATAAGGCTATGTGGGTAGCTTCTGTCTGGAGGGGAGATGAGAAGCCAGAGGCAAACAGAAGCTGTCTGAATAGGCACAGGAATACAGGGCGGAGAGAAGGAGTGTGCTGTTTCATTAGGGGGAGAGTAACTGGGAGTATATAGCAAGGTGTGTATAATTTTTGTATGAGAGAGCGATGTGACTTGTAAACTTTCACTTAAAGCACAATAAGAATTAAAAATTTTTTCAGAAAAAAATCAGTATAGAAATACACTCTCAGTGAATTTCCCAAATGTAATGATGCATTAAAAAACATAACATACCAGGCGCGGAGCAAAGATGACAGAGCAGTCAGATGCTTCCAATGATTCCTCTTACAACAAAGCCTTGAAAAAACAAGTGAAATGATGATATATATGCCAAGCTAGGAGAACTAAACATCAAAGGCAAAGTTAGGAAATCAGACTGAGTGGCAGGGAAGGAGAGACAGTTCAGAAGCAGCAAGAATTTGCCAGACCTGACTTGGCGGGAACCAGCACCCCTCAGGCACAATCCCCTGGAGCAACCGTCGGCGGGGGGGGGGGGCTGGTGATAGCGTTCCAGATACAGTTTCCTGAGGGAGAGACAGTGAGCCACATGGTCTATTCACACCTCCAGAACCAGAGAAGAACAGTACTCTTGGTAAAAGTTAAGGACTTCCATTTTTTTTTTTTTTTTTTACTGCGCCCTTAGCCCTTAAGCCAGCTTCAGTGGCTGTCAATTTCCCTGGGTCTGAGGTAAGTCCTGCCGTATGCCCTGAGCCATTCTCCCAGCCTTGGAGAAGGAATAAATTAACAATTGGGGGAAGAGATAATCTGCCAGCTCCACTAAGCTGGGGAGCTCAGGACAGGAGTGGCTCATATCCAGGCACAAACTGTCCACAAACTTTGAATACCTCGTCCCTGCATAGACCTGTGTGGGCCATTTCAGGAGATTAGGCCCAGGCTGGAAGACTGTAGTGGTGCATGTGCTTGAGATCTGACTTCAACTGATTCAGCTGCATGGTAAAGAGGTTGGTTTTTGATGTTTGATACTGCTTTGCCTATTAAACAGGGTCCTCATCTACCCACATCAAGGGCCTGAGGACTAGTGGCTCCACCTATATCACCTAGCCACACACAACAGGGGTCCAAGGATAAGTGGTGCTTCCCAGTCCTCATAATCAAAACCACTGGGTGCCTGTGGTCTGGCTGCAGAACCCACTCACCTGTGTGCTCTAGGCAACAGGGAAGCACTTTCCTCCCAGACGCTTGAGGGATGGTTGTCGCCCACTGCCTTTTTCAGGGCGTCACTCCTTGCTGCAACCAGATACCTGTGCCTACACCAATCACCCCTGCCTGTCTAAGACCGTAGGACAGAGCCTGTACCACGAACTTGATGACCAACTACCTGGACACCTGAGCTGAACCCATACAAGAAAAGTGAGTGGATTCCGAGGTTCGTATACCTGGTAACAGCTCTAGCCATCTAGTGACAGGATGTTAGAGCTTCAAAGGTGCAAATAATCAAGCTAGCTCACTAAAGCAGCATATTTCGTTATATCAAGACAAAACAAAGCAAGAAGCTATGATACAGTAACAAAAAATAATAACTTATAGATGGCTCAGAGACAACAATCAATATCAAATCACACAAAGAAACAGACTACAATCACTACACTACACTCTCAAAACAAAGAATCAAGGAATCTTCCAGATGAAGATATCTTCCTGGAATTACCAAATGTAGAATAAAAAAAAAAAAAGCTGCCTACCTACAAGGGACACACCTTAAAGACACAAAGAAACTAAAACTCAAAAGCTTTTTTTTTTTTTTTATTCTACATTTGGTAATTCCAGGAAGATACCTTCATAAATCTTCAAGAGATCAGGACAGTGATCAGGCAAAATGCAGAACAAGCCAAGAAAAACACAGATAAAGTAGTCAAAGAAATAAAAAAGGTTCTTCAAAAATATAATGAAAAATTTAATGGGCTCCAAGAATCCATAGAGAGACAGCAATCAGAAATTCAGAAGATTAACAATAAAATTACAGAATTAGACAACTCAGTAGAAAGTCAGAGCAGCAGAATTGTGGAAGTGGAAGCCAGAATTAGTGATTGAAGATAAAACACCTGGCACCAATATATTCAAAGAAGAATCAGATAAAGTAATAATAAAAAAAATGAAGAAACCCTAAGTGTCATCCCTATGAGTGATTGGAGTACCAGAACAGGGAGGGATAACAGAAAATACAGATAGAATTGTTGAAGATTTGTTGGCAGAAGGCTTCCCTGACGTCTTGAAAGAGGAGAGGATACCTGTCCAAGATTCTCCTCAAACTCCACATGTGGTAGATCTCAAAAGAAAGTCACCAAGACATATTATAATCAAACTTGCCAAAACCAAAGATAAAGAGAGAATTTTATGAGTGGCTAGGTATAAACAAAAAGTCATCTACAAAGGAAAGTCAATAAAAATAAACTCGGACTACTTGACAAAAACCATGCAGGCAAGAACGCAAAGGGGTGATGTATATAAAGCGCTGAAGGAGAAGAAATTGCCAGCCAAGAATCATATATCCAGAAAAAAGTGTCTCTCAAATATGAAGGTGAAATTAGGACATTTGCAGACAAACAGAAGTTTAGGGAATTTATAAAAACCAAACCCAAACTAAAAGAAATATTAAAGGGAGTTCTCAGGTTAGAAAATCAATAATATCAGATATCAACCCAATACTAGAACACAGGACACAGCAACCAGATATCAACCCAAATAGAGAAATCACAAAAATAAATCAAGGAAAAAAAAAACACTCAAAACAGGGAGACGGTGATGTCATTATGTGAAAGTACACAACATTAAAATAATAAAGAGGGACTAGTAAATGTAGTCATAGATCTTTCATAAGCAAAGGAAGTCAAAGTGATGTAAAAAAATAAAACTTAGGTTTAAATTTAAAAAAATAGGGGTAAATATTAAGGCAAAACCACAAAGGAGATTAACAATCCTACACATCAAAATAAAATACAAGAAAAACATAAAGACTCAGCAAAAACAAAATCAATAACAACAAATAAGAGGAGAAGACATTATATAAACTACTCAGAACAAAAAATTAAGTGGAAAAAAGAAACTGTTAACAACACACAAAAAAAGACATCAAACTGACAGAACTAAACTCATACCTATCCATAATTATGCTGAATCTAAGTGGACTAAATGTACCAATAAAGAGACAGAAATTGGCAGAATGGATTAAAAAAAAAAACAATATGTCTATATGCTGCCTACAAGGGACACACCTTAAAGACACAAAGAAACTAAAACTCAAAGGATGGAAAAAATATATCAAGCAAACAACAAAAAGAGCAGGAGTGGCAATATTAATTTCTGATAAAATAGACTTAAAAGTTAAATCCACCACAAAGGATAAGGAAGGACACTATATAGAGATTAAAGGGATAATATACCAGGAGGATATACCCATATTAAATATTTACGCACCCAATGACAGGGCTTCAAGAACAAACTCTAACAGCATTGAATGCTGAAATAGACAGCTCCAAAATAATAACGGGAGACTTCAACAAACCACTTTCAGTGAAGGATGGAACATCCAGAAAGAAGCTCAATAAAGATACGGAAGATCTGAATGTGACAATCCACCAACTTGACCTCACAGACATATACAGAACACTCCACCCAACAGTAGCCAAGTATACTTTCATTTCCAATGCACCTGGAACATTCACTAGAACAGACCACATATTAAGTCATAAAGCAAGCCTTAACAGAATCCACAACATCGAAATATTACAAACCATCTTCTCTGACAATAAAGCTGTAAAAGTAGAAATCAATAACAGAAAAATCAGGGGAAAAAATCAAACACTTGGGAACTCAACAACATCCTGCTCAAAAACAACTGAGTTATAGAAGACATTAAGGATGGAATATAGAAATTCATAGATTCCAATGGGAATGAAAACACTTCCTATCAGAACCTTTGGGACACAGCTAAAGCTGTGCTCAGAGGTCAATTTATATCAATAAATACACACATACAAAAAGAATAAAGGGCCAAAATCAAAGAATTATTTCTACAACTAAAACAAATAGAAAGAGAGAAATAAAAGATAACCTCAGACACAAGAAGAAAGCAAATAAAAAAATAAAAGCAGAAGTAAATGAAATAAAGAAGAGAAAAACAATTGAAAGAGTTAACAAGACCAAAAGCTGGTTCTCTGAAAACATTAACAAAACTGATAAACCACTGGCCAAACTGACAAAAGAAAAACAGGAGAGGAATCAAATAACCCAAATAAGAAATGAGATGAGCGATCTCACAACAGACCCAATTGAAACAAAAAGAATAAAATCAGACTACTCTGAAACATTGTGCTCTAAAAAATTTGAAAACCTAGAAGAAATGGATGAATTTCTAGAAACACACTACCTACCTAAACTAACACAAACTGATGCAGAACAATTAAATAAACTCATAACAAAAGAAGTGATTGAAAAGGTAATTAATAGACTCCCAACAAAAAAGGTCCTTGCCCAGAAGAACTAGATGTGCCCGGCCACAAACAATGAGTGCCCTGACAGGGAACACAACACAGAACACCTGAGGGAGCAGGAGAACAGCGGGATGCAGACCCCAAATTCTCATAAAAAGACCAAGCTTAATGGTCTGACTGAGATTAGAAGGACCCCAGTAGTCACGGTCCCCAAACCTGTTGGCCCAGGACAGGAACCATTCCCGAAGCCAACTCGTCAGACATAGATTGGACCGGACAATGGGTTGGAGAGAGATGCTGATGAGGAGTGAACTACTTGCATCAGGTGGACACTTGAGACTACCTTGGCATCTTCTGTCTGGAGGGGAGATGGGAGGGAGAGGGGGTTAGAACTGGCAAAATGGTCATGAATGGAGAGGCTGGAAGGAAGGAGCGGGCTAACTCATTGGGGGAGAGTAAATGGGAGTATGTAGTAAGGTGTACATAAGTTTCTATGTGAGAGACTGACTTGATTTGTAAACTTTCACTTAAAGCACAATAAAAATTATTAAAAAAAAAATTTAAAAAGTCCTTGCCCAGACAGCTTCACTGCAGACTTCTACAAAACTTTCAGAGAAGAGTAACACCACTACTACTAAAGGTATTTCAGAGCATAGAAAAGGACAGAATACTCCCAAACTCATTCTATGAAGCCAGCATATCCTTGATACCAAAACCAGATAAAGACACCACAAAAAAAGAAAATTATAGACCTATATCCCTCAAGAACTTAGATGCAAAAATCCTCAACAAAATTTTAGCCAATAGAATTCAACAGCATATCAAAAAAAAAAAAAAAATTCATGACCAACTGGTATTCGTAACAGGTATGCAGGGATGGTTCAACATTAGAAAAACAATTAATGTAATCCATCATATAAATAAAACAAAAGACAAGAACCACATAATCTTATCAATTGATGCAGAAAATACATTTGACAAAGCTTGACACCCATTCATGATAAAAACTCTCAGCAAAACAGGAATAGAAGGAAAATTCCTCAGCATAATAAAGGGCATTTATACAAACCCAACAGCCAAAATCATCCTAAATGGAGAGTCTGAAAGCATTCTGCTTGAGATCAGGAACCACTCAAGGATGGCCTTTATCACCACTCTCATTCAAAATTGTGCTGGAGGTCCTAGCCAGAGCAATGAGGCAAGATAAAGAAATAAAGGGCATCAGATTGGTAAGGAAGAAGTAAAATTATCTCTATTTGCAGATGACATGATCTTATACACAGAAAAGCCTCAAGAAAACTACTGAAACTAATAGGAGAGTTCAGCAGACTATCAGAGCACAAGATAAACATACATAAATCAGTTGGGTTCCTCTACACCAAAAAAGAGAGCGTCGAAGAGGAAATCACCAAATCAATACCATTTACAATAGCCTCCAAGAAGATAAAACACTTAGAAACAAAATTTACCAGAGATGTAAAAGACCTATACAAAGAAAACTATAAGACACTACTGCAAGAAACCAAGAGACCTACATAAGTGGAAAAACGTATCTTGTTCATGGGTAGGAAGACTCAACATTGTAAAAATATCTATTCTACCAAAAGTGATCTGTAGATACGATGTGATCCCAATTCAAATTCTGACATTTTTTAATGAGATGGAGAAACAAGTCACCAACTTCATATGGAAGGGTAAGAGGCCCCAGATCAGTAAAGCATTCCTGAAAAAGGAGAACAAAGTGGGAGGCCTCACACTACCTGATTTTAGAACCTATTATACCACCACAGTAGTCAAAACAGCTTCATACTGGTACAACAACAGATACATAGACCAATGGAACAGAATTGAGAATCCAGACAGAAATCCATCCACATATGAGCGGCTGATAGTTGACAAAGTCCCAAAGTCTGTGAAATGGGGAAAAGACAGTCTCTTTCACAAATGGTGCTGGCATAACTGGATATCCACCTGCAAAAAAATGAAACAAGACCCATACCTCACTCCATGCCCAAAAAGCTAACTCAAAATAGATCAAAGACCTAAATATAAAATCTAAAACAACAAAGATCGTTGAAGAAAAAGTAGGGACAATGCTAGATGCCCTAATTCATGGCATAAACAGCATATAAAACATTACTAACAATGTATAAACAACAGAAGAGAAACTAGATAACTGGTAGCTCCCAAAGATCAAACACCTATGCTCATCCAAAGACATCATCAAAAGAGTAATAAGATTACCTACAGACTGGGAAAAAGTTTCAACTATGACATTTCTGATCTGCATCTGATTTCTACAATTTACATCGTACTGCAAAAGCTCAACAACAAAAAGACAAATAACCCGATTATAAAATGGGCAAAGGATATGAACAGGCACTTCACCAAAGAAGACATTCAGGTAGCTAACAGGTACATGAGGAAATGCTCACCATCATTAATCATTAGATAAATGCAAATCAAAACTACAATGACATTCCAGCTCACCCCAGCAAGGATGGCATTAACCCAAAAAACATAAAATATTAAATGTTGGAGAGGTTGTGGAGAGACTGGAACACTTATACATGCTGGTGGGAATGTCAAATGGTACAACCACTTTGGAAATCGATTTGGCTTGTCCTTAAAAAGAAATATAACTACTGTATGATCCAGCAATCCTACTCCTAGGAATATATCCTAGAGAAATAAGAGCCTTCACAGGAACAGATGTATGCACACCCATGTTCATTGCAGCACTGTTTACAATAGCAAAAAGATGGAAGCAACCAAGGCACCTACCAAGGGATGAATGGATAAATAAACTATGGCATATTCACACAGCAGAATATTACACGTAGATAAAGAACAATGATGAATCCGTCAAACATTTCATAACGTGGAGGAGCCTGGAAGGCATTATCCTGAGTGAAACTAGTCAGTTGCAAAAGGACAAATTTTGTATGAGACTACTATCACAAGAACTCAAGAAATGGTTTAAACATAGAAGAAAATATTCTTTGATGGTTACGAAGGTGGGGAGGGAGGGAAAGAGAGGGCTATTCACCAAGTGGATAGTCCACAAGAACTATTTTAGCTAAAGGGAAATACAACACACAATACAGGAGAGGTCAGCACAACTGGACTAAACCAAAAGCAAAGAAGTTTCCCAAATAAACTGAACACTTTGAAAGCCAGAGTAGCAGAGGCGGGGATCTGGCGACCATAAATCAATTGGCATAACATAAGAAAACATTCTGCATCCCACTTTTGGTGAGTGGCATCTGGGGTGTTAAATGCTAAGATGCATCTATTGGTCCCAACCCATCTGGAGCAAAGGAGAATGAAGAACACCAAAGATACAAGGTAATTACGAGCCCAAGAGACAGAAAGGGCCACATAAATCAGAGACTACATCAGCCTGATACCAGAAGAAATAGAGGGTGCCCAGCTGTAGCTGATGACTGCTCTGACAGGGAACACAACAGAGAATTCCTGATGGAGCAGGAGAGCAGTAGGATGCAGTCCTCAAATTCTCATAAAAACACCAATCTAATGGTCTTCCTGAGACTAGAAGGACCCCGGAGGTCATGGTCCCAGACCTTCTGTTAGCCCAAGACTGGAACCATTCCCAAATCAAATTCTTCAGACATTGAACTGGACTGTAAGATAGAAAATGATACAGGTGAGGAGGGACCTTCATCGCTCAAGTAGACACATGAGACTATGTGGGCAGCTCCTGTCTGGAGGAGAGATAAGAAGGCAGAGGGGGAAAGCAACCAGGAGTACATAGCAAGGTGTATATAAATTTTTGTATGAGACACTGACTTGATTTGTAAACTTTCACTTAAAGCTCAATAAAAAAAAAAAAAACATAAACGTACCAAATTTCTTTAATCTTGATCAGAACAATCCTTTTTTTTTTTAATGACCCAAAATATTTGAATTAACATAGTAAGAGTTTCTTGGGATATTCAAGTGCTTAGTAATATATATTAATTATAAAATTCAAAGTAGTGATAGAATGTATTTTGGAAGTGGGTATTGTTTTTTAACAATAGATGAAAAGCAATTTGATGTGTCAGGAACTCTCAATAGTTATTTTACTCTTTTTTGTAACATAAATGTTATGAAATTTTGTCCCAAGATGATTTTTCAGCTTCCTCCTCCACCACCACAAATACCCTCCATACATAGCATGCACGTCCTTATCTCTGAACCTTTCCTTCTTCTTCTTCCCCCTTGCTCCTCAGACCTTTCTTCATGCTGTTGATGCTATTAGAAATTCTAGCTTCACCCTGTCTCGCTAAAGCTTATTGGCTAGGAAAACTCATTATTCACCCTGATAATATCGTTTCCTCTGGGGAGTATTCTAGGTGCACCTCCTGTCCACACATCTTTGGACAGAACCCATCCTTTCCAGCAGCGTTTTTTTTTTTTTTTTTTTTCCCCATCATATTCTTTTGTAAATTCCTAATCTAATCTCTTTGCCTTTTCAGGTCAGTCACCTGAAATCGGCTGTGAATCCCTTCAAGGCAGGAACTATGACTTGATCATAATCCTGTCTTTCTAGCATATTGAACAGGTCTTCATTCATAGTTGACATTCAATAAATGTTTGTTGTTTTAAATAAGAAATTTAAGTTCAGAAAAATGTGAGGAAGATTTGAGGCATTTCTAGAATAACGATTTGAGAACTATTAGAATATTCCTAAACTTAATGCCAGGACTTCTTTGGTTTAGATATATTTTTCAATTTATAAGTTTATTTAAGTTTGCTAAGAGTTTTTCAAAGTGGTTGTATTAATTTCTATTCTTAGCAGCAGTACATGAGAGTTCCAGTTGCTCCATAGTTGCCAACACTTAGTGTTTTCACATTATATTTACAAATATATGTACTGCTTGATTTGGTTAGCTATTTTATTTACTGTTTTTGTTTCTAATGTTTGTACCTGAAATTGGCCTATATTTTTAATTAATTAATTTCTGTTTTTGTTTTGATCATTGTCTTCATTCTACTCTCTTATGTACGCCCTGTTGCTTTTTTTTCTATTTTCTTACACTGAATATTTAGGTCACAATTTTGCATTCATGTTTTGTTTCTAAAATATGTATGACATATGGACAGCATTTTCCAAATATTTCTTCAAGTACTACTATAGTAGCCTCGCACAAATGTTCAAATGTTTTTATTGTTTGTTTCTCTGTACATTCTGACCTATTACTATGTATTCTTCTTTGACTAAGAATTTGGAAGTGTAGTTATAATTTTCCAAACTTAAAGAGTTTGGAGAGCAGATTTAATTGCATTTTGATCAGAGGATATGTTCTACAAAGCATTCATTACTTTTTAATTCTTGAGAGTTGCTTTGAGGTCTTGTACAGGTCTCCCTAAAATGAATGTGCTGTCTATATGTTGGCTTTTAGACATGCCCATTAGATCAGGATTACTAATTTTGGGCTGTTTGCTCTATTCCTACTAATTTTTTGTGTGTACTTAATCTACAAACATCTAAGAAATGTATGTTAAAAATTTCTCTCAATGATTGAGGACTTATCAGTTATTCTTGTTTTCTGCTGGCTTTCTTTGCAAACTTCAAAGCTATGTTGTAGATTCATACACAGTATTATGTATATAAACAGTATATATGTATAACCATTAGGCATTAAACATCTGTGTTCAGAAAATGCTCTTTTGCTTGAAGATATATTTTGTTTGATATTAATATAGCCACATAAGCTTCCTTTTCATTGGTAATACCTGATATCACTATTTTCTATTAACTTTTGATTTTTCTATGTCATTATGTTTTAGGCACACATAGAAAACAACTAGATTGTTAAAATCCAGCTGAATGGGATTTGACAATCTTTTTCTTTTAACTGGAGAATTTATTCCATTTACATT
Organism: Elephas maximus indicus; assembly: GCF_024166365.1. Classification (NCBI taxonomy): domain Eukaryota; kingdom Metazoa; phylum Chordata; class Mammalia; order Proboscidea; family Elephantidae; genus Elephas; species Elephas maximus. The sequence goes on along the minus strand of NC_064823.1, from coordinate 29,283,097 downwards.
TATTGAAACACTCACATATTTGGATTTATTTCTATGTCTTATTTTATAATTTCTATACCTGATACATTTTGCCCATTTCTTCCAAACCCACCACCACATTCTATTAGATTGAGCAAGTTTTATTAATTTTTCTTTTTTGCTTTGACATTATATAGTCCCTTTCTAAATGACCATTACTATAAATAATGTTGGTCACTACTATAAATCAAAATATCCAAAAGTGTGTAAATTAGCTGAGGTCTTATCCTGAATGTTTTGCTTATTCTGGGAGTCCTACTTAGTAAGCGTGATGAGTCAACAGGTATCTCTGAGCAGAGGCGATGTTAAGAATAGAGATGTTCTCTTCTTAAGAATAGATTTGCTGGTATTGCTAGACTCAAGGTTTTTGTTTTTGTTTCTGATTTTTGGCAAAGTTTTGTTCTGATTCTAATTTACGCACAGCTAATAAGTTATTCCCCACATATAGCAGCAAAGATTGAAAATCTAGTTTTATGGTCTGAGCATTTGTTGATGAGAAGTATCAGAAAGTCTAGTTTGTTAATCTTTTGTGTTTGTGTGTGTTTTTGTGCAGGGATATGTGTCAATTACATTGGAAAGTATTGTTTCTCTGTTTTTCTTTGACCTGACCCTCAAAGTGAACAACTGAAGATACAAGCTGTCTTGTGAATCTGTAATTGAGAATGGTATTTACGTCTCATTGTAAGCATGAAATATTTTCCTACCTCCATGAGCATTAATAAATTAAATATAAAGTCTTATAAAATAAAGATCAATTTGGATTGATTTATAGAAAATTATGTGTTTACATAAATAGAGTATTCCTAGAGTTCCTACAATAAAAGAAACTAATTTCTAGTACATAAAATATACCACCCTGTTAAGAAAAAAAATCCTTGCTTGCCAAAAGCTTTCTCTAAAAAGTAAATTCATGTAATCAAGGTGAGTTCTTAAATAAATTAAATTGTTTTGGTAATTTTGGTTTAAGAATTCCTACATGTCTTTCCCCTGATTTTATCTGTGTAGAATATAATACAAAGACATAATTTCAAAATGTAAGTTTATTTTCTCATGAAGATACCAGTTACACTGAACTTCCCAACTTTTTCACTCTAGTTTACTAATCCTTCCACATAACTCTCTGACCTTGTATTATTTAGGCTGTGTTTATGTTTCAGTGAGGTTTGCTTTTCTATTAACTGAGACTTTTTAAAAACATATGTTCAAATATATATTGCTTTTATTAAATATGTAATAAATACTGTACAATTTTAAATAATAGTAATATATAAATGAAATAAAAGTAACCACTTTTAATGGCTTAGCATACAGTCTTCAAAACAATTTTCTATAGAAATATATACACATACATATGTATATGTGTGTATATATATATATGTATGTATATAAAAATCCGTCTTGGAAGAAGTACAACCAGAATGTTCCTTAGAAGGAAGGATGGTGAGACTGCGTCTTATGTATTTTGGACATGTTGTCAGGAAGGATCAATCTTGGAGATGGACATTGTGCTTGGTAGAGGGCCAGTGAAAAAGAGGAAGATGCTCAACAAGATGGATTGAGATAGTGCCTGCAACAATGGGATCAAGCATAATGACAATTGTGAGGATGGCGCAGGACCAGGCAGTGTTTCGTTCTGTGGTACACAGGGTTGCTATGTGTCAGAACCGACTCAACGGTGCCTAATAACAACAAGAAAAACGTATATGTGTATGTATATATGTATATGTTGTTGTTGCTAGGTGCCATCCAGTCACTTCCGACTCATAGAGACCCTGTGTACCACAGAACAAAACACTGCCTGGTCCTACGCCATCCTCACATCTTTGCTAGGTTTGAGCCCATTGTTATACCTACTATGTTAGTCCGTCTCATTAAGAGTCTTCCTCTCCTTCACTGGCCCACTACTTTACCAAGCATGATGTCCTTCTCTAGAGACTAGTCCCTCCTGATAACATGTCCAAATTATGTAAGACAAAGTCTCACCATCCTCAACTCTAAGGAGCATTCTGGCTATACTTCTTCCAAGACAGATTTGTTCATTCTTCTGGCAGTCCATGGTGTATTCAATATTCTTCACCAACACCGTAATTCAAAGGCATCAATTCTTCTCTGGTCTTCCTTATTCACTGTCCAGCTTTCTCATGCATATGAGGCTACTGAAAATACCATGGTGTGGTACGATTAGTTACTTTTGTGTATGGCCTTTCTAGCCATGGTCTTGTAACTCCCAGCCAGGTGATTGTGTGATATGGTAATTGTGGCCTACCAATGGGACTGGTCAATTTTGCCTTAAAAGAGCCAATTCCGGAGCAGAGAGGAGGAGCCCACCACCAAGGAAGGAGACACCCAGCAGCAGAGACCCAGCAGCAGGAGACAGCACGGTGGGCTTTCTGGCCCACGGAATGAGAAAGTCGAGTCCCTTTAGGCAGAGACTGAGGGTCAAGGAGAGGCGTGCCTGTAAACACAGCTAGGAAGAGGCGATCATGATTCAAGTTCTATATCTTGACTGTTCCTGAACCTGAATTGTAACTGCTACTTCCCTAATAAACCCCACAATTGTGAAAATTGACTGTGAGTTCTGTGTGGCCATTGCAATGATTTATCAAACCCAGTACAGAGTGCTGTGGGAGGAATCGTCGGTGTCAAAATTGGTAAAGATGGCAGAGAAGGAGGCATTTCTGACCCCCACCTCATAGGAATCAGCCTTGCACTGTTGATGTTGGTAGTCCTTCCCACTTGTGGGGTCTGAGGAGGTCAGACACTGGCCCCAAGCTGCTTCTGCACATGGCTTGGGTCAGGTGCACCTTAGTCCTCAGAATGACATCTTTGCTTTTTAACACTATGAAGAAGTCTTTTGCAGCAAATTTGCCCAATGCAATATGTCATTTGATTTCTTGACTGCTGCTTCCATGGGCGTTGATTGTGGATCCAAGTAAAATGAAATCCTTGACAACTTCAGTCTTTTGTCCTTTTATCATGATGTTGTTTATTGTTCTAGTTGTGAGGATTTTTATTTTCTTAATGTTAAGGTGTAACCCATACTGAAGGCCATAGTCTTTGATCTTTGTAAATACAGGCTTCAAGTTCTCTTTGCTTTCTGCAGGCAAGTTTGCATCATCCACATATTGAAGGTTGTTGATGAGTTTTCCTCCAACCCTGATGCCATGTTCTTCATATAGCCCAGCTTCTCGGATTATTTTCTCAGCATAGAGATTGAATGAGTATGGTAAAACACACAACTCTGAGGCAGAACTTTTCTGATTTTAAACCATGCGATATCCCCTTGTTCTGTTCAAACGACTACCTCTTGGCCTATGTACAGGTTCCTCATGAGCACAATTAACTATTCTGGATTTCCATTCTTTGCAATGTTATCCATAATTTGTTAGGATCCACATAGTCGAATACCTTTGAATAGTCAATAATTCACAAGTAAACATCCTTCTGGCATTCACTGCTTTCAGCCAAGATCCATCTGACATCAGCAATGACATCCCTCTTTCTACATCCTCTCCTGAATCCGCTTGAATTTCTGGCAGTTCCTTGTTGATGTACTGCTGCCACCATTTTTTAATTTTCATCAGCAAAATTTTACTTGCATGTTATTAACGATATTGTTTGATAATTTTCATGTTCTGTTGGATCATCTTTCTTTGGAATGGGCACAAATACACATAAATATGTTTTATTGGATCTTATTAAATATATTTTCCCTGCGCCTCCTTTTTCATTTAATACTATATAGTGAAGTCTTTAGGATTATACAGCAAAGTATTTAGTACTTTTTAAACTTTTTATCACATAAATATTTTTGTAATAAACATTTCCAATTTTTATGATAAAAAGTATTCAAATATTACAATACGGTTTAAAGTGAAAAGTAAAAGTTCATCTTCTGCATTTCTCCCTTCACTGAATTAATGTCATAGTCCAATCTGCAACCTGATCATGGAGATGACACAGGACCGGGTAGCCTTGCTTTCCATTGTGCATTGGGTTGCCATGATTTGGGGGTTGATTCCACAGCAGCAAACTATAACAACAGTTTCTTACCCATGCTTCTACACGGAAGCATTTATGTATTATGTATTTACAGATATTATATATAAATAGGTTCATACAAAAGATGTTATTTCACAACTTGATATTTTCAATGAATACATTTTTTCAGTATAAATTTGCATGTATCTGTCTTTTTAAAACTGTTCTGTAGTATTCCATTAATTTATTTAATGAATCTCCTTTTGATGGCACTTAAGTCACTTTAACTTTCTTGCTTTTCCAAAATAATGCTGAAAAACGTGTCTTTGCACATGTGCCACACTTTAGTCAGAAGCAGAATTGTGGGGTCAATGAGTAAGTAACTGGTCCGCAGCCAAGGAGAATCCTCTTCTGACTCCCTGACAAGCCTATCAAAAGGAGTGTTTCCCCACCTTTTCCCAATGTCTCTTAATTTTTATATCCTTTTAGAAACTGAGTTTCTGGAACAAATTGATGTTCATTTAGTGTGCTTTACAAATTTTGAATGTGTCTTATTGGATGACTTTGCATCCTCAGGTGACCTTGACAAACGGATGTAAGGAACCAAAAGACAGAGGACTTAATCCTGCACCCTACCTGTGCTTTCTAAAGAATAGATCAGGTATGAATTTGTGAACAGGTATGAAATGTAATTTTCTGACTAATAAGATTTGTTCACTAAGCAACCTCAGTTACTTAAAATCTGTGAGTAATTAATTTTTGGCTTAATTTAACAATTTATTTTTTGTTGAATATATGAAATTATATTTCACATTATTTTGTTCACTGTGACCATGATAAAAGTTTGTGATGGAATAAATATAGAATGAAACTTGTCTACTAAATTTCAAATGTTATCAGTTATACTTACTAAAAACAGATCTTTAGAGATCTTTACATTCTTATTATGGTTTTGAAAGCCAGAAGTAGTCACTGATGCTTATTTTAAAAAAAAGAAAAAAAATCTAGTTGGGCAACCTACTTAATCTCCATAAGAGTTGACAATCCTGTTCCACTCTGACAAAAAGCATTGTAGTCCTAGCAACAAGACTATTAGAAAAGTCCTGGGAGAAAAATGTCAGAGTTGGCAGTCTGATTACACAAGTCTTTTTATGTTACCGTTTCACCTATTTTTGTACTCTTACCATCTGACCTATTTTTATACTAGAGAATCGTAACATATTTTCATTTATTTGTTCAAAGTCCATTTTCATCTGCATTTGTCTGCCCCATTTTCCCCAAGCTCATTTGCACCACAAAAGAACTTCAATCATAGAAAGATCTTTATTGTCTTGGCATTTTATCTTTGCCTGAACAGGTCTTCAGGCGTAAGCTGGACCACCCAGACTCCATTTCCATGCAAGGGAAAGATCTCAAACGTGTTTCAAAATGATCTAGATATGGACATAGCCAGTGGATGCCTAGACACGGATGTGAGTTTCTTTCTGAAATGGCAGTCCTGCTAAATGCAGATGTTAGTGGTGTTGAGAATTGAGGCTCCAATGTCCAAACTATTTCATGTCTAACATACAGTTATTGGATCATTGTGTTCATAGTCATAATAGCCAGGACGGCTCTGTAAAGAACTGTCTGTCCAGTCCATAGTTGCAGGCATGAAAAAGGAAATTCATGTGTATTGATTATCCACTGTGTGCCAGGCACTAATTAGGTGCTTTTCACCTGTTCAGCTCGGTGCCTCTAAATGAATGGAAGTTGGAGTTGGAGGGAGGGTTGGAGTGCTTGGGTCATAGTTTTGGCTGTGATCTTGGAAATATGGGTTTAGCCATGAGGCAAAGAAAATGAAGAAGTCTCATTCCCAAATGAGGAGTCCTCAAACGCCAGAAACCGCCGCCCCAAAGCCTCAGTTCAGACCCATGGAGAAAGAATAGTACACAGAGAGGAAAAGAACTGGATCCACAATGAAGATTTATAACCACTGATGCCCAGTGAATTCCAGAGGAAAACCATAAAGCAAAACCATGAGAAAATGTTCTTAAGGGTGAGAGAACCCTTTATAATGTATTTTTAATTCAACTTGTGAACAGGGACAGAGTCCCACATCAAATTCATTCATTACATGTGTTCTCTAATCCTCACAACAACCCTGTAAGTGTTATTATCCCCATTTTACGGATGTAAAAACTGAGATTCAGGAAGGTGAAATAATTTTTCCACTTCAGTCATCCAAAATCCAACCCAGGCTGACTCCAAAGCCAATATTCTTTCCACTATTATCTCATTTCTTTTCCATCACTAAGAGACAGAAGGGTCCACCTATTCCAGTGTCCCCAGACTTAGCTTCAGGAAGACTAGAATATCACATGAATTGCACCCCAAGTTGGGGAAGTGAGAACTTGTCACCACGATGTTTGAATATGACTTGTATTTACATTTTAAAAAACACTTTTTGTCCATTGTAAGCTCTCATTAAATGTTAGTATCCTGCTGTGGGACAGAAATATTCCATTTCCTCAGTCAACTTTTTCTTCTGTCATTTTTTTGTTTTTGTAAGCAAATGATGTGTTTGAATTTGGGCTTAACACAAATACCAACCTTGTACTCTATAGGTTTTAACCAGTTTTTGAAATAGACACAGGAAACAAAAGGGAGTTGAAATATAATGTCTACATTATTACCCCAATTTTTTTTCTGGGTAGAAGAATGAGGCTTATACAAAAGGCAGAAATAGGATTTGCTCTTTCTTCTACTGATGTGAACTGAGCAGCCCATGTAGTCACAGGTAAAACAGGCAGATCATCTTAGTCTTCTTCACCTCTGTCCGCCCTTCATTTGGGTGTAAGCCCGCATGCTGAACTGTCCAGGGCAGACGTACTTGAATGCCTAGAAGTCCTGGAGAGACGTGAGCTGTGACATTGTCTCTTTGTTGCTTGGGATAGAGTGAGAAAGAATCCTGTTTTCCCTCATCAGGATTGGAATGGAAACCTGAAGCATGGAGTAGCAAGCATCCCTCCCAACTTTTGCCAGCTTTTTATTCTCTTAGTATATTGCAGTATGTATTCATTATGTGAGTTGATTTTAGGTGGTATGTTGACATGCTCTTTTTTTTTAATTTTAGTATATAATTATGTATTTTTATCTGTATGTGTATAACTACACACTTAACACCTTGCTTATCATGAGCAAAAGATTCTTTTAAAAATACACACTCAGTATTTAAAGAGAAATATTAGATCAGCCTTCATATGAATGATAGACTGATGTGAAGGCAGCATGTATATGAAGCAAGGTTTGAAAACAGTGCCCTCTCCCATTGGGCTTAACAAGCAAGTGAGAGGGAAGCCAGGAGTGGCTGTCCCTCTCAGCAGGGAAAAATGTATGCTCAAAGGGCTACTGTATTCCTATCCTAAACCCTGCTTCCTTCCACACTTAAGTCCTTTTGGAAACTGCTGGTAGGAATTTCACTTTTTGCCCAACAAAAGACTAACAACATGAGTCAGAACAGGGTGACATACAGCACCCTAAACTGAACATGCATTCCCTATCTGATTTCTTATCACTAATTATGTCCAGTCATGTTGTCCAAAATAGCTCAGCAGACTTTATGAAATGAATGCAAAAACTATATCAACATAAAAAGTCCCAAATATGAACACTATGAGACTCTTCTCTTTATCAAACTTCTTAATCCTCTTGCAAATGAAAGCCCATAGAAATTAAAGTCCAAATTACTTCATTCCCAATTTTATACAGTTGGCTCAGTCTCAGCCAGTCTTTCTCAGATTCCCGGGTTCCTGTAGCTACAACTGTATCCTGGGGTGCCTTTCACAGAAATTGATGTTGCTTCTTTAGTCTCTTCAAAGTTAAATTAATTCAAATCTGTCATTAGTTCAATTCTCCAAGGGGTCAACAAATCATACAAAAAAACCACAACTCCACTATAGAAGTTACCACAACCAAAATTACAATCCCAGAATTAAGTGAATGGTGTAATCTGTTTTAACACTACTAGCCGAAAGGTAGGTGGTTCGAACCCATCCAGAGGTGCCTTGGAAGGCAGGTCTAGTGATCTGCTTCTGAAAACCCTATGGAGTAGTTCTACTCTGCACTCATGGGGTTGCCACGAGGTGGAATCAATTGGACAGCAGGTAAAAACAACATTGTCAGCCAAATAGCATGGCAGAAAGCTTTGTGGTATCCAGTGTAGGAATCAAGAACCTTAGAACATCTGACTTTCATTCCTGTGGAAGACAAATCAGCTGCACCAGTGTCAAGAGTCCACAGCCTTTGAATCCATGTTCACTGAGCAGAAATTGTCCATCAGCAAGTTAATTGTGTTTCCATGTGTTTAATGTGTGTGTGTGTATTATTGTTGTTGGCGGTGGTGGTGCTTGTGCGGGTCTCCTCATATGTATTACCTACCGTCTGAGAGAATGGCATTTAAGGCAATATTGCCTCCTTACACAATTCAGATATTTCTGGTTTCCTTATATCCTTTTATCTAGTGTCTTGTGCTTTTGACACTTAAATGCAAATTGTGGCCAGTTTAGACAAAACTTCTTCCAAATTCTTCCAAGTGTGTTCTCTCCAGGACAATGGAATGAAGTCGACTCTTCACTGTGACCATGAGGAATGGGGCAATTACTGTCATCCTACTCCCTCAACACTATGTGTTGTTATACTTTATTTATTCTGGTAATAGTAATTGTCATCACTCGTGCATAGACTTCATTCCTACCTAGACAGTTAAAGTTAGTCCGAGCTGGGCAGTAGTTAACCATAGCCAAGATTAAAAAAAATTAAAATAGGAGGCTTACAGTAAGAGCCAATGAGTCAGAACTACTCTTGTCAAGAAATAACAGAAGGGGTAAAAAAAATGGCCACATAAACCAGACACTCCATCAGCCTGAGAACAGAAGAATTAGATGGTACCAGGCTACCAGCAATGACTGCCCTGACAGGGAGCACAACAGAGAATCCCTGATGGTGCAGGAGAAAAGTGGGATGCATACCCCAAAGTCTAGTAAAAAGACCAGACTTAATGATCTGACTGAGTCTGGAGGGACCCCAGAGGTCATGCCCCTGGACTCTCTGTTAGCCCAAAACTAAAACCATTCCCGACGCCAACTCTTCAGACAAAGATTAGACTGGAGAATAAGACATAAAATGATACCGGTAAGGACTGTGCTTCTTAGCTCAAGTAGACACATGAGACTGTGTGGGCAGCTCCTGTCTGGAGGCGAGATGAGAAGGCAGAGGAGGACAGGAGCGGGTTAAATGGACACGGGAAATACTGAGTGGAGAGGAGGAGTGTGCTGTCACATTGTAGGGAGAGCTTGTAGGGTCATATAACAATGTGTGTATAAGTTTTTGTATGAGAGACTGACTTGAATGTAAACTTTAACTTATTGCACAATCAAAAAATTTAAAAAAGAAATAACAGAAGGATCCCAAAGTTTAGCAAAACTTTAAGGAGATTCCAGATATCATGAATTAAAGTAGTCAAAAGTTAGTATTCCAGAGGTAGAAAAGACAGAATAAGTACATTAAAAAAATACCCAGAAAACCTGAACTTCAGGGCAGAAGCCACGTCTGTTGTCCTCTTTTACTCCTTTCTGTCTCAGTAGGATGTGACCTTGAGTGTAAGGAGAGTCGCTGCAGCTGGGGAAGGAAAGGGTGCCAAGAGCTGTTTTGCTGAAACACTAGGTGACTTTATAGTCAGACAAATACACTATTTAGGTACATGGCTCTCAGTTACTTAACCTTATGAGCCTCAGTTTTTTCACCTGTAAAAATGGAGATAACGATGCTTACCTCACAAGGCTGCTGTGAGGAAATGAGATCATGGGTGAACTACTCGCAAAGAACCTGGCAACTTACAGTTGCTCAATCAATTTTACTGCATTTTCTCTCACTTCTCTTTGGTTCATGGAAATGTTTGCTTTTTTTGAATATAAAGTGTTCCTGTCTCATGTAAGCATAATTAAAATATTGGGGGATTACTATGTCTTATACCTAGTGCTACCACAAGAGACATACGACAATGGGTTGCTTTAAAGAGCACAAATTGATTTTCTCACAGTTCAGAAGGCTGGAAGTCCAAATTCAGGGCGTGGCTCTAGGGAGAGGTCTTTCCTTGTCTATTTCAGCTTCTAGTAGCTGCCAGCAATCCTCAGCGTGCCTGGATTTGTAGATGATCTCTCTCTGTCGTCTGCGTCCCTCTTCCCCTGCATGTGTCTTTATGTCTATTCTTCCATTTTTATAACGCAGAAGTGATTAGGTTTAGGATCCATCCTAACTCCTGGTATGACCTCATCAATACAGCAAAGGAAAAACCCTATGTCCAAACCGGATCATATCCATACGGGAAGGGATTTGGGTTTCAATACATATTTTATGGGATACAGTTCAATCCATAATTCTGCGTCAAATCCATGCTAAGTTTATTTTAGTATTATCTGATTTAATTCTCATAGCAACACTATGAATCTCATCTGCAGATGAGAACACTGAGCCTTTAAAAGTGTAACTGGTTTGCCTAGTGTTGCATAGGTGGTAAATAATGAGGAGGGATTCAAAACCAGGTGGTTTGATTTGAGAACTTGACACTTCACAACCTGCTTCCTTATACAAACATTTCATCACAACATAAAAAAATTGAAGGAAAAAATAGCATTAAGAAAAGAAACTTTTCTTTTCCGATGTCCTTAAATGTTGGTACGGTTGGCGTAGCATCACCTCATACCCTCTCTTCTATTCGATATTTAGGGTGAAAAGTTGAGTGTTCAATGAACTAAATGAAAACAGACTCTATCACTGTTATTCTATTTGCAGGGTTTCCTGAAATAAAGAAATAACAATGGTGTTTTGGAAGAAATTAAGCTGGTATTGTAAAGGTAACTTTTACATGTAACTACTAAACTAAGGAAAGGTCCCTCAGATGTAACAAAAGGCTTCCTTTCCCTTGTTTCCTTTGCTACAAGGGAGATGGTATCAGAACACCACGTCTTTCTCAATGTACACCCAAAGAACAGTCATTCGCAGCCCTGGTTACACATCAGTGTCACCCAAAGCCTGTTTTAAAATACAGATTCTCCAGACCTGATTAATCAGAACCTGGGTGGGCAGATGCCTAAAAAGCTCCCCCACCTCATTTTGATGCAGACTGGAATTGGTTCCAAGGATTATATTCTAGAAGGAAAGAAGTTCATGGCCTCTAAGCTCTCTGAAGGAGAGGCAGAGAGTGAGAGCCACCTGGTGAATATTCTGCAAATTGAGGAAGTGCATGTTAATTCTGGTTGCATTTCTTACCTTAACTAAATCTTGACAGACACTTGATGAGTGGACAGAAAGCATTGCTTAATGAACTTGCATGGTTCTAAATGCAGTCAGCATGTCCCAGGCTAGCACTATCGCTCCGAAATATTTTAGAAGTCTCTGGAGCCCACTGCCTACATGCTACTTGTACGCTAGTTTGGTTTTAAGACAAGAGACCTTAACAAGGTCTAAAAGGACCTGCATTACTGGCCCCTACTTGGCTCTTCAGGTTTATCTGACTTTCCTGTGCCTTTTATTAGCGTGTCCAATCCAGTAAACTCATGGCTCTCAATCCTCACATATTCTATCCCCTTTCCATGGAATATTCTCTCCCAGTACACATTGATCTCTTTCTTTCCCTCCTTCTCTCCCTCTGTCTCTCTACTTCTTCACCTCTCTATACCTCAGTGTCTATCTCTGTGTCTTCATCTAGTTAATCCCAAATTATCCTTTCAAGATCATTTCAAATGTGTTCTTCCAATGAGCCCCCTTTGACTGCCCTCTCTGCACAATCTAAGTCAGGTGCTGGGTCCCATTTCTAATCTCTCATCTCCCACTTTCTTTTTCTTTGCAGTATTTTTCCAAGTCTGGTGTTACATACAAGGTTATTGATGTGATTATTTGTTTCATTTCTGTCTCCTGTATTCAGATCTAGGTTTCATGAGTGGGGCCTGGGTCCCTTTTGTTCTCTGCTGCCCAGACCTAACCAAGTGCCCTTTTCATAGTACAGGTTCAGATACTGTTTCTTAAATGAATAAAGTAGATGAAGGAAGGTCTATTTTAGGTCATCCCTTTCGTTTCCCTATCCATGGCAAAAAACTGTTTCACTCATTTACTTCAGTAAAATGGTTTTTCATTCCTCCGCTATGCCAAGGCCTGTGAGAATTAAATCATAAATCAGATATAGACTTTTTTCTTACTGTATTTAAAAGATATGTATTCAAATAACTATAATAGGACTACAAAGAAAATCGCAAACTTTATTAGTCAGATCAAATACCACTCCTCCTAGGGCTCAAGGAAAGGAGACACCATATGAGAAGAGGTTCGGGTACCTCACTGCCCTGAGACTTATGTGGCCTCCAGAGTCAGCTGAGTTTGAATTCCTAACATCATGGCTGTTTGACTTCAAGATATTTAGCCTATCTGTGCAGCATCTGTGAAATGGTCGATTAACTACTAGAAAGGGAACACTATATTTAAAATGTTTTTACCAGAATACTGTAAGTTTCATCCGACTGAAGAAGATACAGATAGAAATGAACACATGAAAAGATGTTGAACATCATTAACCGTTAAGGAAATGTAAATTAAACCCACAATGAGATAGTGCTCCACACCTCTCAGAATGGCTAAAATAAAAATAGTGATAACACCAAATGCTGGTGTGGATGTGGAGATGCTGGATTATTCAGATATTCCTGGAGGTGGGGGTGAATATGAAAGGTTATTGCCACCCTGGGACATACTTTGACAGTTTCTTAAAAAATTAAACATGCAGCTACCAGTTGCACACCTGGGCATTTATCACACCAAAACCTGTACACAAATGTACATAGCAGCTTTATTTGTTATAGCCAAATACCGGAAGCGATCCAGAAGTCCTTCAACGAAGTAATGGTTAAACCATGGTAGATACCCATACCACTGAGCACCACTAAGTCATACAAAGGAATAAATTATTGATACTGCAGCAACCTGGATGAATCTCCAGAGAATCATGAATGAACAAAGATATTCCAAAAAGGTCACATACTGAATGATTCCATTTATGTAATATTCTTGAAATAACAAAATTATAGAAATGGAGAACAGCTTAGTAGTTGCTAGGGATTAAAGAGATAGTAGGTTGGGAAGGAAATTGGTGTGAATGTAAAAGGACAATATGAGGGATCCTTGTAGTGATAGAAGTGTTCTGTATCATGGCTATATCAATATTAATATTCTGGTTATGATATTGCCCTATGGTTTTGCATGATATTACAGGGTTCTCCAGAGAAAATCAGTAGGTGAAGGAGAGAGAGAGATTGATTTTAGGAATTGGCTCGCACAACTGTGGGAACTGGCAAGTCTAATATCTGTAGGACAGGCCAGCAGTCTGGAAACTTAGGAAGGGGTTGATATTGTAGTCTTGACTCTGAAATCTGGCCAGTCTGGTGGGCTGGAAACTCGGGCAGGATTTCCATGTTACAGCCTTGAGACAGAATTCCTTTTTCTCCAGGAAACCTCAGCTTTTGCTCTTAAGGCCTTCAACTGATTGGATGTGGCCCATTCCCGTTATTAAATGGGATCTCTACTTCAAGTCTACTCATCGTAGATGTTAATCACATCTACAAGATATCTTCACAGCAACATCTAGACTGGCATTTGACCAAACAATTGAACACCACAGCTAACCCAAGCTGACACATAAAATTAACCATCTCATTACCATTGGCAGAAACTGAGTAAAAGGACATGGAGACTGTATATATTTCTTACAACAGCATGTGAAGACAGTTCAATTTTTTAAAAAATTCAGACCAAGGGGAAAAGATATGTCAGTTAGTCAGTTACAGTTTGAGCCTCAGAACTTTGAAATCATGATAACAAGTGATCGTGGCAACACCGGAATCCTCAGGCTCATGGATTTGTTTGAAGCACTCTGCCCAGTGCTGAGGACTGGACTGGTTTTCGCTCCTAGGAGGTGAAGAAGAAAAAGATGTTTACGTCAATCCAAAAGCACCGCAAGCTTCTACGTGGTCTTTCAAGACTTAAGTGGACAAGGTAGTCTTTTAATATACTATTTTTAATCATCAAAATAGACTGGGGATCACAGGAAGTGTTGGGTCTTGTTTCCTCTGAAAGACATGAACTAGTTCTTAACTTCAGCACTGGTTTCATGAAAAGCTACTCATATTCATTAGATATAGTGGTACTGAGCACAGAAGAACAGGCTTTACATTCTCAGGAGAGACAATTTCTTGGCTCCATGGGAGAGACTTTTCTAGGTCTATGAAAATGTCTTCCCTATTTATGAAAGCTTTTATAGTCTGTTCAACCTAGATGTTTTACCTATTAAGGTCAGGTACTCTTAGATATTATTTGGTCATAGCTCAGGCAAGTCATATCTAAGACCATTTTATTGATACTGTCTCATGTTTAGAAACTTTTTTTAGTGTTTCCAGTTTTATTTGATGTTCTTTATCAATTTTCTCAGAAATCAAATATTGACTTAAAAAAGATGGGAGTTAACCCTCAATTGTCTAAATTCTTATGGTAAGATAAAACTAAATGGAAATTACTTTCCACACATATCCATATTATTTTATCTATGTTGGTTTAGAAATTGTCTTTTTTTTTTTTTTTTTACTAGGTTTTAAGTGCTGTTTGAATAAAAGCTGTCACATCATTCATAATCTTCTCTGCAGAGTGTAGCAGAGCAGCTTCTGTAGATTCAATATTAGGTTATGGAATGGAATGAGACTTTTCAAAGCTATAAGTTGGTTTAAAAACATTAGGGAAATATGATTATATTTTTTCCTTAAAAAATAGAGTAGATGCTTTTCATTAAGACCCTGTTAATGGTTACTTTTTTATAATCAAGATTAACTAGTAACAAACATTTCTGGACAACTTTATAGTTTAAGAATACTTTTGTTAACGTAAACTTCATATTAAGTTTAATCACAAACCAAACCCACTGCCGTTGTGTCAATTCTGAATCATAGTGATCCCATAAGGCCTCCAAGGCCGTAAAGCTCTATGGAAACAGACTGCAACATCTTTCTTCCACGGAGCCACTGGTGGTTTTGAACCACCAACCTTTCAGTTAGTGGTTGATCAGTTTAATCACTGCACCACTAGGGCTCCTTTACGTTTCATTAACCCCGTTGCCCTTGAGTCTATTCTGACCCATAGCAACCCTACAGGGCAGAGGAGAACTGCCCCATAGGGTTTCCAAAGAGCTGCTGGTGGATTCAAACTCTCAGCCTTTTGGTTAGCAGCCGTATCACTTCACCACTGCACCACCAGGGCTCCCTTAGGTTTCATTATAATCCTGTAAATTGACAGTATTTATTCCAGTTTACATGTTCTATTTTATTACTATTATTGACATTTTCCAGATTAAATAAAGACTTGGTAATCTGATTTTTAAGTGACCATTTACATATATTGCGTATGCAAGATATAATATTATAATATTATTAAGTTGAAAAGAGTATCTCCAAAGATACACCAAGGGGAGTTCTCTGTGGCTCTCAGCTCCAACCTCGGGGTATTTGGTTCTAATCCTGAGCTTTTGGCGTTGCTTTCTGTGCGATTCTTCTTTTTTCATGAAATATAGTGATGTTGGCAGCTGGGCAGCTTTATCAGCCTGCTTTCTGCCAGTGGGATTTTGGGGATCTAATAGCCTTCTTTAATTCTGTTCTCTTTCTGTCCCTTTCACTTTAAACTCATATTGTTTCTGCTAATATAAAGTTTTCAAGAACTTTGTGGGTCTACCACAGATGTCACTGCCAATCAGATGTTTATTAGACTCCACCAATCTTTCTGAGATAATTCTTTTTCCTTGGTCTTGCTGCAGCATTTGACATGGCTGATCGCTCACTTCTTGTAGTAGTATGTACCATTGGCCTCTTAGTTTACCTCTTCACAGACAGTTCATGATCTGCTTTGATATTTCTCCTTTTTCCCTGCTCTCTGAGTTGCCATACCTCAGGGCTCTTTCCTTGAATATGCTCTCCATCTACACTAACTTTCTAAGTGGCTTCATCATTTCTAGCAGCTTTAAAAACTATAACCCCATGACTCCTAAACTTGAATTGGGAAGCCCTGTTTTGGGGATTGAAATTGTAATTTTTAGCAGTTGTGCCATCCTCAACTTTGGAATAAAACTCTAGCCTGCATGTGAACATTGACTAGCTGTTCTGTGGTTTGTGGTGTGTTGCAGAAAAAGCCCTTCCACTGAGGTGGACACCCACAGTGAGACAACTATGTTATCTGAGGGCCCCAGTCATACCCTGCTGATTCATGGCCCTGTGGAATTCAAAAGAGGCTGGAGAAGGAAGAAGCGACACCTCTTCCTCTTCAGCGATTTGTTGCCTGTGTCTAATTCCAAGTAAGTATATTTTACTCTCTCTTCTGATTATTGTTACAATTGCATTCTCACTAACAAATTGCATTTTAATAGCCCTTACTATAAGCAAATACAAAGTTTTTTTTTTTTGCTTTTGTAAATGTTTTGATCTTTGATTTACTCAACAAGTATGCATGAGGATCCTGCTCTGTACGGTGCCTGTGGAGAGGATACAGTCAAGAATATGACAGGAAGGTCCCTCTTCCTTGAAACTTACAGAGAGATAATAAAAATAGAGGAGAGAAATACAGCCTGTGATTAGTGCTTCTGGGAAAAAGATATCTTGGGTGCCATTTGAAGAAGAAGATATGACAGTGTTAGAAAAGGGGTCATCAGAAACATACCTGGTGACAGCATTTACATCCCTACATGTGGGACGGGAAGCAGTTACTATTCCTAGATTTGGCGACAAGCCATCTAGCATGAAGGAATGGCAGACCCTACAGTGGGTGCCGCTTCTCCCCTTTTAGGGAGGGCTCAAGGAAAGCCCACGTGACTGGAGTCTGACACATGGGGATGTGACATCAGTTATGACACTGGAGAATTAGGCTGGGATTTGGCCACACAGGGTCTCAGTAAGCTTTGGTGAAGAGTTTGGAACTTATTCTAGTAGAGTAACCATATCTGGCTTATATTTTTAGCATACTGCTCTGGCTGTTGGTAGATAATGGATTGGAGGGTAGGGAGACTAGTTATGGGAGGCAGTAGTCCTAATGAATGAAAACGAGGGGTGCATCTTGGGAGTGGCAGTGAAAATGAAAGAGAAGCAGACAAATTTGGAGTATATGTTGGAGACAGAGCCAACTGGGTACACTTTTATACCAATACAATTTATACCCACATTAGAACATGGTGATTGCTCAAGAAATGTATGAAGGTGAGAGGGGGAGTGATGGTGGAAGGAACTGACTAATCTGGACATCTGTTTACCTGCTTCATCTCCATTTTCATTAGAAAATATCATGAAAGTGAAAGAATAATTCAGCATAGAAAATCTCATCAGGAAGCTATTTAGTCACTACAGAAAACTAAAACTCTTTCCTTTTGCCTTCACCTTGGCTCCCAGTCAAGGCCTGCCATGGATAAAACATGCAAGATTAAGTACATTTTGTAAAATGCTATATTTAATGCAAATGACAGTAATAATAGGTAGGATTTATCAAGGGCTTATTTTGTATAAGGTATTATGGTAAAGACTTTATATAGCTAATCTTGTTTTCCTTATTTTATAGAATACCTTTATGCACAGAGGTCTAGTGACTTTCCCCAGGCACCATGATAGTAATTACTGGAATGCACTTTTGAAGCAGAACTATTTGAAAGCACAGGCTTTTACCCTGTGGTCCTGTGGCCACTGTTCTTCCTTTCTTTTGTATTTCATAGAACATTCATAACCATGTAGTTTGTCTCTCACCATTGAAATCAACCTTTCCTTTGGGTTAAGTAAAAGACTAATTCCCATCTGTTTTGTATCTAGTAAGAAATAGAATAGAATGCTTAATAAACTAAAAAATTAATGAGAATTCCAGCTACCAAAAACAAACAAAAAACAGAGGCAATGATAAAGATATAAATGTCTTAGAATGCATTATGAATGAGAGAAATTGCCTACAGATATAACTGTGGATTGGTGATCTCTTTAGAAGTACAGAGAGGAAAAGACTCTGTGTCCAGGTTTTGGCTTGAAGAGAGGTCCACACCCAAGAGCTTTTACAGATTCCACATGGTTACAACCATAGTCTCAGCACTTAGGCTGCCTGGGTTCAAATCCCAGCACTGCTGTTTTGGCGAGTTGCTTAACCTCTCTGTGAGTTTCTTCATCTAATATGGGGGTAATACAGACTATCTGATGTAGTTGTTTCAGGATTAAATGGCATAATATTTATAAAATATTTAGTGCTTGGCATATGATAAGTGCTCAATAAATGTTAGAGTAGAGTTGAAACTGTGTTCTGGTTTCTTAGATGGCTCCTTGGTTTGGTTTCCACTGTGGAGTAGATAATTTTGGAACTTTATTTCACTAAGGAGAGAATTGTAGAAATGGCTTCCTTGCAGGTCAATATATTTGGAAGTTGCGACACAGTTTCTTGGGTATCTTTACACATTTAAGACCCATTGCTGTCGAGTCGATTCTGACTCATAGCGACCCTATAGGAAAGAGTAGAACTGCCCCATAGAATTTCCAAGGAGCACCTCGTAGATTCCAACTGCCAACCTTTTGGTTAGTAGCTGTAGCTCTTAACCACTACGCCACCAGTGTTTCCTCTTTACACATAGATGCCTGTGCTCAAAAATACAAAATCTGTAAAAGCAAGCAGATACGTGCTTGGCCTTCCAAATGGCCATGTATTTTAGCTTTATAATACATTCAGAGTTACTATCCAGAAAAATGATTTTATATGATAATTGAATGTTTTCTAAAAAATCTTCAAAGATACAGAAATAGGGTAAGAACTATTGACATAAAACGTACCAAGAAGCCACCTTGTATTACAAGGTGCTTTTCCATTATACTTATATTCAGTTGCTCTAAGCTGTGAATCTAGATTATCCTTCAGGTGTACCTCCTGCACAATTCTTTTCATTTTATAAATCCCACTGAGGAGTTTTAGCTCTAACTTGTCCTTGACTCAGTGGAGTCATAGGGATGGTTCCACATGAGGTGTCTTTGATCTTATTTTAGCTTTAGTATCCCCAAAAGTAATTCTAAGTAGTCTTGAGTCCCAGAGCGATGTGCCCAGGTCCCCTAGGCATTCTTCAGAGGGCTGTAACTATTTAAATCTCAGGCCCACCTGACCATTAAATTTTCAAATTAAGTCAAGGAACATAGTGGTTTTATGTCAGAGTTATAAGGGGGATTAAGCAAAAATTGTCAGAAAGCAATTTCACTGCTGACAAAATCAGTCATCTTCTGACTCTCCAGAGTTAAACGGAAGTGTGTTCATCACATATATATAAGACCTCTTGGCTTCTGGTCTGAGTTTTATTTTTTTTTAATTGGGTTCAGTCTTTAGGCTATAGTTTCTCAATTTTAGCCAGAATCTAAGGAAAAATCATATGAACAACATCTCAAGCGAGGAAATTTGGAATAGCTTATGCTTTAAGGGCTACAAAAACTAAAGTTGA
Source organism: Elephas maximus indicus (assembly GCF_024166365.1). Lineage (NCBI taxonomy): Eukaryota > Metazoa > Chordata > Mammalia > Proboscidea > Elephantidae > Elephas > Elephas maximus. The sequence continues at coordinate 29,263,539 of NC_064823.1, read as the reverse complement.
GAATACATTTTAAATCGATTATATGTTTTTCCTCTCTCTTAAAAAAGTATTTTATGAATATTTTTATAAATCGTAAATCATGACCTTTTTTGTTCAATCTTTCAAACACTTTTTGAAGTAAGCAAGTCATAAATAATGAATGAATGAATGAATGTTTCCCTAAGAAAGTAATAATTCTGATGACATAAATGGTAAAGCCCTTGACAGCGAGCGAAAAGGTTGCCAGTTTGAATTCACCCAGAGACCCCTCAGGAGACAGTTCTGTCTGACTGCATCCAAAAGATCACAGCCTTGAAAGCCCTATGGGACAGTTCTGCTCTGCACACATTTAGTAGCCATGAGTTAGAAATGAGTCGTGGCAACTAACAACAATCCTAAAATTAGAAGTTCACAGAAGCTGGCTGAATGGACATGGGGAATACAGGGTGGAGAGGAATGTACTATCTCATTAGGGGGAGAGCAACTAGGAGTACATATCAAGGTGTATATAAATTTTTATATGAGAGACTGACTTGATTCGTAAACTTTCACTTAAAACAATAAAAAAAGGAAAGAAAAGAAAAGAAAATTAGAAGTTTTGGTTCCAAGTCAATAGTCAGCACTGAGAACAATAAACCAGTCAGTCTGTGGTTACTTGCTTCCTTCAATGAAGTATTTTCAGGGCCGTTCTCAGCCAGGCTTCCATCAGCATTTAGGAAAGAGCCATCTCGCCATTGACTGCTGTGCACCAAGGATAATAGAGATGAGGAAGGCATGCTTTGCTCTGGTGCCATGAAAAATGATATCTTACCATGAGCAAAGGTCTCCCTTGACATTTAAGAAACAAACTAACAGAGTTTCTGTTGGGTTATCTTCCTAGGTATAGAAAGACCTTCAAAATTAAAGATAAAATACCACTGAACGCCATGTGGATGACAGACTGTGATGACACCAATGCCAAGAGGTCCCTTGTTTTGGGCTGGCCCACCGTGAACTTCACAGCCACCTTTAGGTAAGAAGCACACCTTGGCCCTATATTTGTGTGGGTTAGCTATGTGAAGGGCATAGTCAGCTTTTCTAGAATGGAGAGAAAAATATAATCACATTTTTTTCCTGTATTTTTAAAAAGAAAAATTTTTGATCTGTTTTAAAACAATGACTCACCGTTTACCTCGCATCAAGACACTTTCATGCCTTGTATTTTCCCAGAGTTTTTTACTCAAATATGTGCAAATTGATAGTAAACAATGGGAACTATCAGAGCTACTTCCTTTGGTTTTGACCAAGTGGTTATTAAAAAGCTTTAAGACCTACATTGAGGAGTGAGTATTCAGGGTTCTGTTCAGATGACTGCATCCTAAGTCGGTTCTGGCATAAGTCAAATACCTCGTTTTTTTTTTTAGTTATCATTAGCATTGCCTTTTACTGTCACTATCTTTATAAATCTGGCAGTGTTTTGAAAAAAGAAAAAAAAAAAAAAAACCCAGTGCCGTCGAGTCAATTCTGACTCATAGAACAGTAAATCATAAAATGGAACATCTGCAAGTGAACATCTGAGAATGATAACATCAGCAAATTACGCCCTACAGCAAATCACTAACAATAACATGTACAAAAAAATAGACAGTTAAGTGAAGTTGGTCATTACCTGAATACGTTGTGAGTTGGGGACTACCTGTACTGGAATAGACCTTTCTTAAGAAAGTATCATTAAGTAGTCCAATTAAATTTGAAAAATTGCTTTTATGCTCCCAAATTAATTTCTTATAGAAATAGCCATTAATCATACAAATAAAACTGATCATATCATCAAACACTGGGTTGCTCCAATCACTGTGATTACCTGATTTAGTGTCCAAGAAGGTGACAATGAAAAAAAAAAGGTATGATTCACAAAGTGCAGATTAATTTTCCAAGACACATTTCTAGGCTTAGAATGGGAAATATCAACAGTCCGGCGTTTGCAGTGACCAGGCAACACTTACATCTGCTCTTCTGAACAACTGCACCCGAAGCTCCGTACTGATTTTACACAGAGTGTGAGTGTTTATCAAGTGCACTCAACACTCTTCTTCCTGACCTCTCCTCATCTCACTCCTCCAAAATCCCACACATCATCTTCAAATCAACTAACATGTTTCCAAATTGTTCATTTATTAAACTGCATAATGCAGCTGTTGACATAAAAATTTTCAGAGCTTATTAGGAAGAAACATGTGTTCCGATCATCCTCTGCATGTCTTCTTTTCCATAATAGATTTCTCTAAAGGTTATCAGTTGCTATTATCCAACACCTCCTTCATGTTACAGATGAAGGGAAGCAGTTTAAATTGGGAATTCATGAAGTCTTTGATGAGGGAACAGAATAAACTTACGTAGGTTGATACAGTATTATTGGTTCTAAAGCTATGTGAATACGTATAAGGCATTTAAAACAGTGCCTGGCCCTGCTGCTTGCTATTATTACTCTTCTACAAATGGGTGTGAGTAATTAGAGGCTGTGTACATGTGCGTATGCAGGTTAGGAGGCCAAGTGGAAGACCCCTTGTCCTGATGAAGTAGATCCTGAAATGGTGACTTGGGGAGAGGGAAGAGGAGCTATTGTTGGTAGGAATGTAGAAGGGTGCAGCTGCTGTGGAAAAATGAGGTAGCTCTTCGAGAAGTTAAACAAAGAATTACCATGTTGTTGTTAGGTGCTGTCAAGTTGGTATCGACTCATAGAGTTTTCTAGGCTGTAATCTTTATGGGAGTAGATTGCTACATCTTTTTCCCATGGAGCCCCTGGGTGGGTTCGAACCACCAACATTTCATTTAGAAGCAGAACACTTAGTCATTGCCCAACCACTCCTGGGTATATACTCAGAAGAATTGAAAACATATTAAAAAAAAAAAATGCACACAAATGTGCATAGCAGCACTGTTCACAATAGCCAAAATTTAGAAACAACCCTGATCTCCTTCAACTGATAAATGGATAAACAAATGTGAAATATCCATACACCAGATATTAGCAGGCCATAAAAAGGAATGAAGTACTGAACCATGCTACAACATAGATGAACCTTAAAAGATGATGCTAAGTGAAAGGAGCCAGACAGAAAGGACCACATATTTTGATTTCATTTATGTGAAATATCCAAAATAGAGACAGAAATCAGATTCATGATTGCCAGGGCCTAGGTAGAGGGGGGAATGGGAAGTGACTGCTTAATCGGTAGGGGGTTTTCTTTTGAGGCGAGGAAAATGTTCTGGAACTAGATAGTGGTGATGTCTGTATAACATTGTGAAGGTACTAAATGCCATTTATGGTAAATGTTATGTTATGTGTCTTTTACCACAAATAAAATCTGGTAAATGAGAAATCTACATACAAATGAAGTTTAAAACACTTTAAGTCTGAATATTCGGTGCTGTAGTAACTTTAGCAGGGAAAATATCAATCATCAGAAATTCAGCAGTCAGTGAATTGATATTGATAAGAGGATCCTTCTAATTAAGGATAAGTTTTCTAGGAAATAATTTAACATTTTACAATTCTGCTACCTGTATAAATAAATTAAATATTGAGTTTTTTTTTTTTTTCTTTAAAGAGATATCCTTGTTTCTAGGCCAAGATAGTTCCATCCAAATGCCAAATATCTTGAGTATGATTTCATCTGAATAGTTCCCTACTTTATATTTGAGCAAATCTCTGGGGGGGCAGTGGTTAAGAGCTATGGCGTGCTATGGTTGTTAACCAAAATGTCGGCAGTTCAAATCCACCAACCTCTCCTTGGAAACCCTGTGGAGCAGTTCTACTCTGTTCTATAGGGTCGTTATGAGTCGGAATTTACTCGATGGCAATAGGTTTGATTTTTTGGTTTTATATTTGAATAGCACTTTAAGTTTTCTTTATGAGTTAGAATCCACTCAATGACAACAGGTACATAGGTATTAAGTTGTAAGAACGCCCTGAGGTATAATTAACTTCCTTTCCAATGGTGACAAGTGACGGTCATGGCTGTTAAATGTCCAGAAAATTGCATATATGGTTGCAATCCAGTGTTTAGATGTCAAACCAACTTCTGTCCCAGTGTCAGATCTACTTCCCATCGCTGTAACGTTGCCAGTAAAAGAGCAACGTCACATACCTCACACCATGTGCAAAAACTAACTCCAAGTGGATCAAAGACCTAAACATAAAGACTAAAACGATAAAGATCATGGAAGAAAAAATAGGACAACGTTAGGAGCCCTAATACAAGGCATAAACAGAATATAAAACATTACCAAAAATGACAAAGAGAAACCAGATAACTGGGAGCTCCTAAAAATCGAACACCTATGCTCATCTAAAGACTTCACCAAAAGAGTAAAAAGACCACCTACAGATTGGGAAAGAATTTTCAGCTATGACATCTCCTACCAGCTCCTGATCTCTAAAATCTATATGATTCTGTTAAAACTCAACCACAAAAAGACAAACAACCCAATCAAGAAGTGGGCAAAGGATATGAACACGCACTTCACTAAAGAAGATATTCAGGCAGCTAACAAATACATGAGAAAATGCTCTCGATCATTAGCCAGTAGAGAAATGCAAATTAAAACTACAATGAGATTCCATCTCACTCCAACAAGGCTGGCATTAATCCAAAAAACACAAAATAATAAACGTTGGAGAGGCTGTGGAGAGATTGGAACTCTTATACACTGCTGGTGGCAATGTAAAATGGTACAACCGCTTTGGACATCTATCTGGAGTTTTCTTAAAAAGTTAGAAATAGAACTACCTTACAACCCAGAAATCCCACTCCTTGGAATATAGCCTAGAGAAATAAGAGCCTTCACACGAACAGATATATGCACACTTATGTTTATTGCAGCTCTGTTTACAAAAGCAAAAAGCTGGAAGGAACCAAGGTGTCCATCAACGGATGAATGGTTAAATAAATTGTGGTATATTCACACAATGGAATACTACACATGGATAAAGAACAGTGACGAATCTGTGAAACATTTCATAACATGGAGGAACCTGGAAGGCATTATGCTGAGTGAAATTAGTCAGAGGCAAAAGGACGAATATTGTATAAGATCACTATTATAAGATCTTGAGAAATAGTATAAACTGAGAAGAACACATACTTTTGTGGTTACGAGGAGGGGAGGGAGGGAAGGTGGGAGAGGGTTATTACTGATTAGTTAGTAGATAAGAACTGCTTTAGGTGAAGGGAAGGACAATACTCAATACACGGAAGGTCAGCTCAACTGGACTGGACCAAAAGCAAAGAAGTTTCCGGGATAAACTGAGTGCTTCGAAGGTCAGCGGAGCAAGGGCGGGGGTTTGGGGACCATGGCTTAAGGGGACTTCTAAGTCAATTGGCAAAATAATTCTATTATGAAAACATTCTGCATCCCACTTTGAAATGTGGTGTCTGGGGTCTTAAATGCTAACAAGCGGCCATCTAAGAGGCATCAATTGGTCTCAAGCCACCTGGATCAAAGGAGAATGAAGAACACCAAGGTCACACAATAACTAAGAACCCAAGAGACCGAAAGGGCCACATGAACCAGAGACCTACATCATCCTGAGACCAGAAGAACTAGTTGGTGCCTGGCCACAACCGATGACTGACCTGACAGAGAGCACAACAGAGAACCCCTGAGGGAGCAGGAGATCAGTGGGATGCAGACCCCAAATTCTCACAAAAAGACCATACTTAATGGTCTGACTGAGACTAGAGGAATCCCGGCAGTCATGGTCCCCAAACCTTCTGTTGGCCAGGATAGGAACCATTCCTGAAGACAACTCATCAGACATGGAAGGGACTGGACAGTGGGTAGGAGAGAGATGCTGATGAAGAGTGAGCTATTTGTATCAGGTGGACACTTGAGACTGTGTTGGCATCTCCTGTCTGGAGGTGGGATGGGAGGATAGAGAGAGTTGGAAGCTGGCAAAATTGTCAGGAAAGGAGAGACTGGAAGGGCTGACTCATTAGGGGGAGAGGAAGTGGGAGTACGGAGTAAGGTGTATATAAACTTACATGTGACAGTTTGACTTGATTTGTAAACGTTCACTTGAAGCTCAATAAAAGTTAATTAAAAAAAAATTGCTTGAACATATTTGGAAAAGACATCACTTCCCTCTTGGAGGAAAGCTCAATGATCACAACAATGAGTTGTGATTGTTCAGAGAAGGCTTCAGGTACTGTGAATAATTTAATGGCTTTTCTAAGAAAGAGTGAGCCTGGTAGGAGTCGTGGGTGACGCCGAGACAGCAACTGCCCTGGAGCCCACAGCACGACCCAGGACAATGAAGCTGGGCCTCGGGGTCTTCTCACTGCTTCTCCAGAAGGGTGGCTCATGGATAGGGGGAGAGAGCACGCTGTTGTGAGATCAGAGAAAAGACCAAGTCCACGATGTCAACAAGTTGCTAGTGCAGCTTGTAACAGCATCAGGACAGAGCATGGTAGGATACAGTGGTCTGGAGACTTTTTCAAACAAAACTTTAAATGGAACTCTGATATATCTAACAGATGCGCTCTGGCTGAAACCAAAGTGAGGGGCCAAGAGCACTGCCTGTTTTATTTCTCCCCCTTTTCTTGCTCAGTGTCCCTGAGGTACCTCAGGGATCCAGTGCTCTTTGAAACAGTTTGAAAAGAACCAGCATCATTGAGAAAAAAAGGACTTGATGTCAAACAGCCTATTCAGAGTGTGAACCCCTGCCCCACTGTTAGCAGTTCTGTCATCTGTGGCCAGTTTTTCCATCTCAGCCTCAAATTCTTAATCTCTAAAATTCAGATAAAAATGGTATATAAATCTTAGGATATTTGTGAGCATTAAGTAAGATAATGATGTCAAGTAAATTTGTGAAAAAGACAACAATGGCCTAGTAGAGATTTCTCTGAGGCCAGACTCAGTAGCTAGTATTATTTGAGTCTAGCTAATCATAGCTAAGGAGCCCCTGGGTGGTGCAAACAATTAAGTGCCCTGCTACTAACTGAAAAGTTGGCAGTTCAAACCTGCTCAGAGATGCCTTGGAAGAAAGGCCTGGCGATCTCCTTCCAAAAGGTCACCGTCATGAAAACCCTATGGAGCACAGTTCTGTTCTGTAACACATGGGGTCGCCGTGAGTCAGAATTGTCTCAATGACGCCTGGACATCATAGCTAACTGCCAACAGCCCATTTTACAAGGTGGATTTTAGATTCAGAACCAGTATCATGTCATCCGTCCCTTCATATTTTTGCTATTTCTTGGTTGTATGATATTTATCTCAGTGCTTTGAGGAAATCTTTAAGAAAATCCATTTTATCAGGAACTGAGATGAGTCTGGTATCTGAGAATATGTTTATGCCAAGACAACTTTTTTTTTTTTTCATTCAGAAGTAACAACGGAGCAGCCTCTTGCATACAAGCCGATAAGAGTTACAGTGATTTACAGAAAGTCACAACTGCGGGATTCTGCCCAGGCCCCTTCTGATGGGGACCAACTACCTGTCACCATTTTCTGAGTCCCTGAAGATTAGAACATCCATAATCATACTGGACTCCTCCATATCACTCCTATCTATAAGACACCATTGACAGCTGTTGTGTTTTCCAAAATGTTTACAGGGCTTTGCTGAATTTGGATTAAATCCTGAGATGCTGTTCAGAAATAAGCAAATTTCTTGGCACAGGAATGAACCAGGAATTCAAACTGAGTTGAAATGCTTCAGTCAGAGACACAGAAACAAGGAAAGCCCTCTGTGTTGCACCGCAACCAAATCTCTTGCCCGTGAGATTTTGACCCTAGTAGGAAACAGGCAGCGGTGCCCCACTCAAAAATGGCAGCCTGTGGTGTGGCTTTGAATGTGTGTCACTCTTCACAGTCCTGCCAGGAATCCAGGCTCCTGCATCAGCCTCCTGGTCTCCTGATGCCAGAGCTTCCTGATGCGGGAGATTGGATTATTGGCAGGACTGTGGAGAACAACACACATTCAAAGCAGTGCCATCGACAGCCATCTTTGAAGGGGGCACTGTCACCTGGTTCCTACTCAGGACAAAATCCCATAGCAAGATCTGATTGCTGTGCAACCATAAACTTTCCTTGTTTCCCTTGTCCATGACTGACGCCTATCAACTCGGTTCAAAGCCCTGCCTTGTCTCCATCACTCTAACGGAGCTATTTCAAACCAGTTTGAAGCCCTAGATGAACAGAAGTCATCTTAAACTATGGTATCTTTATATCATTTGTTTTTATTTGGAACACTGAACAAAAAATGAGCTCCATAACTCTTCATAGCTATCTTTGAGCTTTCTTTTCCTTGATCCCACATACTCATATTTCAGAAAATCTTTCTACAAAATTTCTATTCTATCTTTCTATTCCTGGTATATTATTTATGTTAGATATTATTGTTATTTAGATACTATTATATATTTATCATAACTTATGTATCCTTGTAATAAGAACAACTCCAAAATTTAGTGGCTCAGACCACCATTTTATTTCCCTCATATTTCTGTGTATAAGCACTTTGGTCTAAGCTCAGCTGGACGGTTCTCCTGGTCGCACCTGGTGACTCTCAAGCACCTACAGTCAGCTAGCATCTTGACTAAGTCTAGTTTATGTGTCCATCGGTTGATGCTGGCTCCCAGTTGGTCCACATGTCTCCAACAAGCTACCCTACCTAGGCCTCTTAATATGGTAAAAGAATTGTTCCCACAAGCAAGAGAGGTAAAACCTTTTCAAGCCTCCTCCTGTTTCATGATTGCTAATGTCTCATTTCTCAAAGCAGGTCACATGTTCAAACCTAGAATCAACTTAGGAGGGGACTGCACAAGCATCTACAAACACAATGAGTTACGGAGAAGGGGCCACTAATTTATTGAAGACTATTGCTGTAATCTGAGGAGCCCTAGTGGTACAGTTAAGAACTTGGTGGCTAACTGAAAGGTCTGTGTTTCAAACCCAACACCCACTCCACAGGAAAAAGATGTAGCAGTCTGCTTCCATAAAGATTACAGCCTCGGAAACCCTATGGGGCAGTTCTACTCTGTCCTTTAGGGTCGGTATAACTCAGAAATGACTCAACAGCAATGAATATTTTTGGTTTATTACTGTAATCTATGACAAATAATAATGACAAATAATAATCAAACCTCAAGACAGTCCCGCTACACCACTCATCCTCTTGTTCACTAGGTTTTAACCATTCGTTCTTTAAGTCAGTTTCCCTAGGGTATTCCAATTGTGGTAGGAAATATTTGTGAAATAGTAGCAAATTTTTTTCTCAGATACTCCTTTCCTCCACCCTTCTTTCCAGACAGCTAGGTCATTGCCTCAGGGGAGAGATGGAAATATGAGGAAAAGGAAGTTCTTTGTAGCTTATGAGTTTTAAAAGTTTAGTCTCCCAGGGAAACAAAAAGGATTCATGGTACAGAATAAAGATTTGGTGGGAGACCTCATGATTAAGAGCAAAACTTCTTCCTCATTATTCCCCAACTAATTTCCTAGGCAGAAAGTCAAAGGAGAAGCAGTCTAAGCTTCTGTATTTCTGATGGCCTTAGAGAGAGGGCCCATTTAGCCTGTTCCATGGGAAAAAGCCCAAGAGAAGTCATTAGGTTCGTATAGGACATAGGCTCCATTTTCTGGGTAGAAACCAAAGGAAGTAGGAAGCCCTCAAAGGATAGCTAAATGACGTGTCTAAGAAACGGGAGCCCTGAACGTTCACACAATTTCTTGTACTTTGCCAAGGGAGAGATCAGGAAAATTATTCCCATCAACCCATGAATAGTATTGAAGTAGCAAAAGGAGCCGCTGGATTTAAATGAGACGTGTCTCAGCAACAGTTGTACAGATCAATTCCCCAGGACCAGATGGCAATTAAAACATCTCAGCAGATGCCACTATAAACAGATATCATGGAAGATCACATGTTACCTGACTGTCCCAGTTATCTAGTGCTGCTATAACAGGAATACCACAAATGGGTGGCTTTAACAAACTTATTTTCTCACTATTTTACGAGTCTAGAAGTTCAAATTCAGGGCACTGGCTTTAGGGGAAGACTTTCTTTGTTGGCTCTGGGGAAAGATGCTTGTCTCTTCTCAGTTCCTTTTCCTTGGTTCCTTGGTGATATTCACATGCTATGGCAACTAAAAAAAAAAAAAATAATAATAATAATTTTTTAATTTTTTTTTATACCAACTACCCCCATCTCTGCTTGCTTGCTTACTCTGCTCTTTTGTATTTCAAAAGGAATTTATTTAAAACACATACCCAACACTAATATTTCCTCACTGACTTAAAAAAGAAAACCCATTGTCTAATTGGATTATAACCACATGTATAGGGGTTAGGATTTACAAGATATATTTTGGGGGGACATGTTTCAATCCATAACACTTATCCTCCATAACCCACTAAATCCTTGATACTCTAAGACCACAGAATATAAACATATTCATGGGGAAAATGGAGAAATCCTGATGTTCCATCAGGGAACAGAGAATCAAAATAGAAATTAAATTGAGTTATTAAGTACGTTTCTCACGTATCTCAGTTTGTAGACTTGATACCAATATTCTGAAATACTTGATCTATGCACTTTTTTTCTACAAAGGGTTCTCTGGCTGGATAGTTTTGACAAATGCTGTATTTCCTTTTAGAAGAGTCAGGATGTCTATTTAAGTATTAGAGAAGACCTGCGGTAAAAAAGAAAGAAAGGAAACTCCATGTTTCCCACACTTATTTGATCAAGGAGACTCTTGGAATAACCCCATAAATTAATACTCCTGGAAACATACTAATAAACATTCTTTAAATGTATCTTTTTAAACCACAGATTTTGCACTTATTCACTGCTCAAAAACCAATGGGCTTCAATGGATCTCCAGATTTCTTTTTTCCAGGAAAGTGCCCTTTTAAAGATCTTGTACAATGTCTTCTGCTCTAGCAGTGTTATTTTATCTTCAGTGTTTCCCAGTGTAGATCCTTTACTTTAGCTAGGTCAGACATCTCACTCTTCCCTGAACAAGGCACACAGTTTTTTAACCATGACCTTCAACTCCCCTTCGCCTCTGTGTATCCAAACACTATGTAGCTGTGTGGGTTCTCCCCTCGCAGCAATTCCTCAAAGCCTCCCCTGACCATCCCAGCTCAAAATGGTCATTCCTTTATGACACATAAGCACTTGCACCACCAGGGAATTATGCTCCTACGTTTATAAGTTGTCTGACCAGTTAAAATTTCTGCCATAAAAAGCTATATCCTGTGGTACTTTTATGTTACTTCTAATGCTTGCTAAACGTCTATTCAAAAGACATACACACACACAGAGGAATGAGTGAATGTGTGCATTTTTCTAAGAATTTAGTGATTTTGCACGGATTGGTAATGTCTGCAAATTTTAAAACTGATAGAAAACAGCACATATGAAATCAGTTTGGTGAGCTCAATGAATTTTTTAGATATGATTTCACAGCCTTTACTATCATGGATCCTGCGAGATACTATTTTTATTCATTATGCAAAAAATAAGATATTCAGGTACTATATTTGGGAATGATTGTATGAAATTTCTCGTAAAGTATCTTATCAACGATTGCAAATAAAAGTGGTCAAAAAAAGATATGGTTGGGCAAGGCACCTGTGAATTTTTGAGCCAGGAAAGAAAATACACAAAAGTTCCTCTGATTTCAATATAAGAGGAGACAGAGATAACAGGAGGGAAAGAAAAACTAAGACTTAACTGATTTATCAATTGCAACTCACAGAGGAGATTCTGGCCGCGGGGAAATAATAAATGTCAGTTTTTCCCTTCAGATACTCAAGTACAATATCTTCTTGAGAAAGGTAATTTATTTCTTAATCTTGAGGAAAGCTCTAGGGCCTGATAAACTCTAAAAGGTCCCAACTGTCTACTCTACCAACTGTCTACTCTAGAATGAATAAAAGGCAATTAGACTTTCCGATGTTGGCCTTTAGCGAGCATAGCTGGGAGTCAGACTCAGGTAAGCATTAATCAGGCTGCAGTTAGTGTTGTAATTAAGATTAAACATTTAGAAAAGCAAAGTACAGGCTCTTAGCATGAACATCTTATTTGACTCTAAAAAGAAAGCTACTCATAGGCCATATCAGCAAAATAGTTCTCATTGATGGTGAGGATTAATTACTATGATATATTGAATGAAATATATGTGCACACACTTAATTTTTATTTGACAAAAGCAACCCATAAGTGTATGGGGAAAGGAGCATATATGAGTACAAAAAACTGCCATTTAAAGAGCATTTGACAATGACTTTCTTACTTTTCTACAAAGCTTTCCCTGCTAACCAAATGAGCCAGTGCCCTGAAGAGCTGTAATAGACAGTGACCGTATTTCCCATTGTTGTTAAATGTTTTTCTTGTCCATAGCACAGTTAGTGCTAGGAAGAAACTGATTTCTTTTTTGCCCTGGGCCTAAATATCTGTACTGATTTGGTTGGCTTGGTCCTTCCAAAAAATGACGTCGTTCCTTGGATCAGTAAAAAAAATTTTGGTGGAAAACAAAATTGTCAAAGGAAAGTTATGATTTCCTAAAATGGGAAAAAAGAGATTATTTCATGGGATTTTTTTCCAAAATGTAACGTTTTACAGCTAATGGGGACAGAAAAAAACTTCAGGATAATGATTATCTCTGTGAAAGAAGGAAGGGGATGGGATAGGAAAAAAAGACATTTCAAGCATATGTGTATTATTTTATATCTTAAAAGAAAGATTTAAAAATGCTAACATTTTTCATATGCTTCACATCATTTTTAAAAATATTGTGATTTTGGAGAAAACTTACACAGCAAATTAGGTTCTCATTTAACAATGTCTATTTTTTTATACATATTATTAAGTAACTTTGATTATACTTCCCACAATGTGTCAGCATTCTCATCATTTCCATTCCGGTAGTTCTGTTTCCATTAATCTAGCTCCTTGACCCCCCTTACCTTCTCATCCTTGGTCTAGAGCAAATGTTGACTGTTAGGTCTCACTTAGGTAGTTGGTTAGAGTAGCACAATATTCACAGGTGATATTATTTATTGCTGTGATCCACTCAGTCTTTGGCTGCTAGGTGACCTCTGCAAATAGTTTGAGTTCCAAGTTTAAAGAGTATCCCAAGGCAATAGACTCAGGTTCCTCTAGTCTCTACCAGTCCAGTAGGTCTGATCTTTTTTTAGGAATTTGAGTTTTGTTCTACTTTTTTTTTTTTTCATTCTTTCTGGGACCGTCTATTGTGTCCATGGTCAAAATGGTTGATAGTGGTAGCTGGGCACCATCTAGTTCTTCTGGTCTTATGGTAGCAGAGGCTGTGGTTCGTGTGGGACATTAGTCCTATGGATTAATATCTTTCTTGAGTCTTTGGTTTCTTTCACTCTCCTTTGCCCCAGACCGGAAGAGATCAGGAGTTGTATCTTAGATGGCTACTCACAAGCTTTTAAGGCTCCAGACGCTACTTACCAAACTAGGATGTAGAACATAATCTTTATGAGCTGTGTTCTACCAAGCGGCGAGGTTGTCCCCTGAGATTATGATCCTAAGCCCTCAAACTGCTTCACATCATTTTTTAATAAATAAAAAGTTTAGATAGTTTTTATTACATAAATATCCACAACATACCTATGTTTGCATACGTAAGTAAATAAAGTATTATTGAATATACCAAGGGCTGCCAAAAGAACAAACAAATCTGTCTTGGAAGAAATACAGCCAGAATGCTCCTTAGAAGCAAGGATGGTGAGACTTGGTCTTTGGACTTGTTATCAGAAGGGATCAGTCCCTGGAAAAGGGATGGATTGACAGAGTGGCCACAACAATGGACTCAAGCATAACAACGATTGTGAGGATAGTGCAGACAGGGCAGTGTTTTCTTCTGTTGTGCATAGTGTACCAACAACAAAGTATTATTCAATGAATCAGTAACCTACATGAATTTTTATCATTCTGCAACTTTTTTTTTTTTAAACCTTAATGTGTTTTCTCAATATTGATAGGTGTAGAACTAATTCACTCAGTCTAGTTGTTTTATGGAGGCCTGTGTGGTAAAAATAGCTACCATGCTTGGCTGCTACCTGAAAGGTTTGGAGGTTTGAGTCTCTCCAAAGGTGCCTCGGAAGAAAGGCATGGTGACCTACTTCTGAAAAGTCAACGATTGAAATCCCTGTTACGCCTTGTTCTACTCTGAAGGATGTGGGTTTGCCAAGATTCAGAGTCAACTCAGTGCTAACTTTTCTCTTTTTTTGAGTTTCTATAAGTTGCTAAAGAGCCCTAGTGGTATACTGGTTAAGTATTTGGTGGTAACCCAAGGGTAAGTGGTTTGAATCCACCAGCCACTCCACGGGAGATAGATGTGGCTCACTTATGCCTAATGTATCTCCCTTTTTTTTTATTTTTTTGTATGTGTACAACTGGTTTATTGAAAAGCCTGATTCACTGGGGTACAACTATGGAATTGCTTTACTTATTTATTTATTTTTTTCTAGTCACTGCCTTTACCTGTGCTGAATCTCCCTTTCCAGCCCCTTAATGATATGCAGGATGGATCTCACAGCTGATTACTTTCACATATTAAACAGTCCAGTTCAGTTCTGTCCACTTATCCCAGTTTAACTTATCAGTCTCATGCCCTTCCGCCTAGTTCAGCCCGATCATAACTGGAGGGCCTTGGATTTAGGAGGGACCCTGGTCTGCTCTTTTGCTTCTCCTCATCCTCTTATGGGTCTTCATCTCTCCTCCAATGTACTGGATTGGGGTGGGGGTGGGGGTCGTGGAAGCCTTTGGAATCTTCTCTTTACTGACATGAGCTGCGCTTTGATTCACTGAGTTGGCAGGCACCTTTATGTTGGGGAATATAGGTGAATTCTTTGTGAAATGAATGAAAAACTCTGACTTGACCTCTCCTGACCCACCTCCCCATTCCCATCCTTGGTAGTTCAAACCGCATTCTCTCTTTTTTTAAAAAATTAGTTTTTATGGTTCTTTAAGTGAAAGTTTACAAATCAGGTCAGTCTCTCATACAAAAATGTATATACACCTTGCTATACACTCCTAATTCCTCTCCCTCTAGTGAGATAGCACAATTCTTCCCTCCACTCTCTCTCCTTGTGTCCATTCGGGTAGCTTCTGGCCCCCTCTGCCTTCTCATCTCCCCTCCAGACAGATGCCAACATAGTCTCATGTGTCTACTTGATCCAAGAAGCTCGTTCTTCACCAATATCATTTTCCATCCCATATTCCAGTCCAATCCCTATCTGAAGAGTTTGCTTTGGGAATGGTTCCTGTCTTGGGCTAACAGAAGGTCTGGGGATCATGGCCTCTGGGGTCCTTCTAGTCCCAGTCTGACCAGTAACTCTGGTCTTTTTATGAGAATTTGAGGTCTGCATCCCACTGCTCCCCGGCTCCCTCAGGGGTTCTCTGTTCTTTCCCTGTCAGGGCAGTCATCGGTTGTGGGCAGGCACCATCTAGTTCTTCTGCTCTCAGGCTGATATAGTCTCTGGTTTATGTGGTCCTTCCTGTCTCTTAGGCTCATAATTACCTTGTGTTTTTGGTGTTCCTCATTCTTCCTTGCTCCAGGTGGGTTGAGACCAATTGATGCATCTTAGATGGCCACTTGCTAGCGTTTAACCTCAAACACAACTCTCCAAAGTGGGATGCAGAATGCTTTCTTAATAGGTTTTATTATGCCAATTCGCTTAGATATCCCCTGAAACCATGGTCCACAAACCCTCACCCCTGCTATTCTGGCCTTTGAAGCGTTCAGTTTATTCAGGAAACTTCTTTGCTTTTGATTTAGTCCAGTTGTGTTGACCTCTCCTGTATTGTGTATTGTCTTTCCCTTCACCTAAAATAAAGCATATCTTACTACCGAATTAGTGAATACCCCTCTCCCTCTCTCCCTCCCTCCCGCCTCTCCTAACCATCAAAGAATATTTTCTTCTCTGTTTAAACTATTTCTCCAGTTCTTATAATAGTGCTCTTATACACTGTCCTTTTGCAACTAATTTCACTCAGCATAATGTCGTCTAGATTTCTCCATGTTATGAAATGTTTCATGGATTCATCATTGTTCTTTATCGATGCGTAGTATTCCATTGTGTGAATATACCATAATTTATCCATTCACCCGTTGATGGGCACCTTGGTTGCTTCCAACTTTTTGGTATTGTGAACAGTGCTGCAATGAACATGGGTGTGCATATATCTGTTCGTGCAAAGGCTCTAATTTCTCTAGGATATATTCCAAGGAGTCGGATTGCTGGATCGTATGGTAGTTCAGTCTCTAGTTTTTTAAGGAAGCACCAAATCCATTTCCAAAGTGCTTCTAACATTTTACATTCCCACCAACAGTGTAGAAGTCTCTCCACAACCTCTCCAGCATTTATTATTATGTGTTTTTTGGATCAATGCCAGCCTTGTTGGAGTGAGACGGAATCTCGTTGTAGTTTTGATTTGCATTTCTCTAATGGCTAATGATCTTGAGCCTTTCCTCATGTATCTGATAGTAGCCTGAATGTCTCCTTTAGTGAAGCGACAGTTCATAGGCTTTGCCCATTTTTTCATTGGGTTATTTGTCTTTTTTGTGGTTGAGTTTTAGCAGAATCACGTAGGTTTTAGAGAGCAGCCACAGATGGGAACTGTCATAGCTAAAACCTTTTTCCCCGTCTCTAAGTAGTCTTTTTGCTCTTTTGGTGAAGTCTTTCGATGAGCGTAGGTGTTTGATTTTTAGGACCTCCCAGTTATCTGGTTTCTCTTCTGCATTTTTATTATTGTTTTGTATATTGTTTATGCCAGGTATTAGGGCTCCTAACGTTGTCCCTATTTTTTCTTCCATGATCATTACCATTTCAGATTTTATGTTTAGGTCTTTGATCCATTTCGAGTTTATTTTTGTGCATGGTGTGAGGTATGGGTCTTGTTTCATTTTTTTGCACATGGATATCCAGTTATGCCAGCACCATTTGTTAAGAAGACTGTCTTTCCCCCAATTAACTGATTTTGGGCCTTTGTCAAATATCATTTGCTTATATGTGGATGGATTTATGTCTGGATTCTCAATTCTGTTCCATTGGTCTATGTATCTGTTGTTGTACCAGTACCAGGCTGTTTTGACTACTGTGGCAGTATAATACATTCTAAAATCAGGTAGACTTAGGCCTCCCACTGTGTTCTTTTTCAGTAATGCTTTACTTATTCGGAGTCTCTTGCCCTTCCATATGAAGTTGGTGATTTGTTTCTCCATCTCATTAAAAAATGTCATTGGAATTTGGATAAGAATTGCATTGTATCTATAGGTGGCTTTTGGTATAATAGATATTTTTACAAAGTCTTCCTATCCATGAGCAAGGTACGTTTTTCCATTTATGTATATCTCTTTTGGTTTCTTGCAGTAGTGTCTAGAAGTTTTCTTTGTATAAGTCCTTTACGTCTCTGACAAGGTTTATTGCTAAGTATTTTATCTTCTTTGGGGGCTACTGTAAATGGAATTGATTTGGTGATTTCTTCTTCTATGTTCTTTTTTGTTGGTGTAAAGGAATCCAACTGATTCTTGTATGTTTACCTTGTATCCTGATACTCTGCCAAACTCTTCTACTAGTTTCTGTGTTTTTTTTTTTTTTCTTTTTTTTTGAGGATTCTTTAGGGTTTCTGTGTATAAGATTATGTCTTCTGCAAATAGAGATACTTTTTCTTCTACCTTACCAATCTGGATGCCATTTATTTCTTTATTTAGCCTAATTAATCTGGCTAGAACCTCCAGCACAATGTTGAATAAGATTGCTGGCAAGGGGCATTCTTGTCTGCTTCCTGTTCTCAAGGGAAATGCTTTCAGAATCTCTCCATTTAGGATGATGTTGGCTGTTGGCTTTGTATAAATGCCCTTTATTATGTTGAGGAATTTTCCTTCTATTCTTATTTTGCTGACAGTTTTTATCATGAATGGGTGTTGGACTTTGTCAAATGCATTTTCCGCATCAGTGGAGAAAATCATGTCGTTCTTGTCTTTTTATTTTATTTATATGGTGGATTGCATTAATTGTTTTTCTAATGTTGAACCGTCCCTGCTTGCCTGGTATAAATCCCACTTGGTAATGGTGAATTTTTTTTTTTTTTTTTTTTTGATATGTTGTTGAATTCTATTGGCTAGAATTTTGCTGAGGACTTTTGCATCTAAGTTCATGAGGCACATAGGTCTGCAAGTTTTCTATTTTTGTGGTGTCTTTACCTGGTTTTGGTATCAGGGATATGCTGGCTTCATAGAATGAGTTTGGGAGCATTCAGTCCTTTTCTATGTTGTGAAATACCTCTAGCAGTAGTGGTGTTAACTCTTCTCTGAAAATCTAGTAGAACTCTATAGTGAAGCAATCAGGGACAGATTGTGTGTGTGTGTGTGTGTTTTGATTACCTTTTCAATCTCTTTTTTGTTATGGGTCTATTTAGTTGTTCTGCCTCTGTTTGTGTTAGTTTAGGTAGGTATTGTGTTTCTAGGAATTCATCCATTGAATTTGTTAGAGTACCATTTTTTGTAGTAATCTGATATGATTATTTTAATTTCAGTTGGGTGTGTTGTAATATTGCCTATCTCATTTCTTATTTGGGTTATTTGTTTCCTTTCCTGTTTTTCTTTTGTCAGTCTGGCCAATGGTTTATCAATTTTGTTAATTTTTTCAAAGAACCAGCTTTTGGTCTTGTTAACTCTTTCAATTGTTTTTCTCTTCTCTATTTCATTTAATTCTGCTGTAATTTTTATTATTTGTCTTCTTTTGGCGACTGAGTGTTTCTTTTGTTCCTGTCTATTTGTTCAAGTTGTAGGGACAGTTCTTTGATTTTGGCCCTTTCTTCTTTTTGTATGTGTACATTTATTGCTATAAGTTGATGTCTGAGCGCTGCTTTCGCTGTGTCCCAAAGGTTCTGATCGGATGTTTTCATTCTCATTGGATTCTATGAATTTCTTTATTCCATCCTTAATGTCTTCCATAACCCAGTCTCTTTTGCACAGAGTATTGTTCAGTGTCCAAGTATTTGATTTCTTTTCCCTGGTTTTTCTGCTATTGATTTCTACTTTTATGGCCTTATGGCCAGAGAAGATGCTTTGTAATACATCGATGTTTTAGATTCTGCAAAGGCTTTCTTTATGAACTAACATGTGGTCTATTCTAGAGAATGTTCCATGTGCACTAGAAAAGAAAGTATACTTTGCAGCTGATGGGTGGAGTGTTCTGTGTATGTCTATGAGGTCAAGTTGGTTGATTGTGGCATTTAGATCTTCCATGTCTTTATTGAGCTTCTTACTGGATGTCCTGTCCTTCACCAAAAGTGGTGTGTCGAAGTCTCCTACTATAATTGTGGAGCTGTCTATCTCACTTTTCAATGCCGTTAGTGTTTGTTTTATGTATCTTGCAGCCCTGTCACTGGGTTCATAAATATTTAACATGGTTATATCTTCCTGGTAAATTGTCCCTTTAATCATTATATAGTGTCCTTCTTTATCCTTTGTGGTGGATTGAACTTTAAAGTCTATTTTGTCAGAAATTAATATTGCCACTCCAGCTTGTTTTTGATTGTTGTTTACTTGATATATATATTTTTTCCATCCTTTGAGTTGTAGTTTGTTTGTGTCTCTAAGTCTAAGTGTGTCTCTTGTAGGCAGCATATAGCTGGAATATGTTTTTTTTATCCAATCTGCAACTCTCTGTCTCTTTATTGGTGCATTTAGTCCATTTACTTTCAGTGTAATTATAGATAGGTATGAGTTTAGTGCTGTCATCTTGATACCTTTTTTGTGTGCGTTCTTGACAATTTCATTTTCCACTTTTCTGTGCTGAGAAGTTTTTCTTTGTAAATTGTGTGTTCCTCTTTTTCATTGTAGTTGAATTTGTTTTTGCTCAGTCTTTATGTTTATCTTGGTTTTTATTTTGAAGCACGGGATTGTTAGTCTTCTTTGTGGTTACCTTAATATTTATCCCTATTTTTCTAAGTATAAACCTAACTTGTATCTCCCTATATCACCTTGATTTCCTCTCCATATGGAATATCTATGCCTCCTGTATTTAGTCCCTCTTTATTGATTATTGTCATCTTTTACATAATGACATCAGTGATTCCCTGTTTTGAGGGTTTTAATCTTGTTTTATTTTTGTGATTTCCCTATCTGAGTTGATATCAGGATGCTCTGTTCTGCGTCCTGTGTTGTACTGATATCTGATATTATTGATTTTCTGACCAAAGAATTTCTTTAGTAATTCTTGTAGCTTTGGTTTGGTTTTTGCAAATTCTGTACGCTTGTGTTTATCTGTAAATGACTTAATTTCACCTTCGTATTTGAGAGAGAGTTTTTCTGGATATATGATTCTTGGCTGGCAATTTTTCTCCTTTAATGCTCTATTTATGTCATCCCATTGCCTTCTTCCCTGCATGGTTTCTGCTGAGTAGTCCAAACTTACTCTTATTGATTCTCCTTTGTAGGTGACTTTTCTTTTATCCCTGGCTGCTTTAAGATTTTCTCCTTATCTTTGGTTTTGTCACATTTGATGATAATATGTCTTGGTGATTTTCTTTTCGGATCTACCTTGCATGGGGTTTGATGAGCGTCTTGGATAGATATCCATTCATCTTTCTCGATGTCAGGGAAGTTTTCTGCCAACAGAACTTCAACAACTCTCTCTGTACTTTCTGTTATCCCTCCCTGCTCTGGAATTCCAATCACACGTAAGTTATTCTTCTTGATAGAGTCCCACATGTTTCTTAGGGTTTCTTCACTTTTTTAAATTCTTTTATCTGATTTTTCCTCAAATATATTGGTGCCAATTTTCTTATCCTCCATCTCCCCAATTCTGCTTTCTAATTCCTCAATTCTACTCCTCTGATTTCCTATTGAGTTGTCTAGTTGTGTAATTTTGTTGCTAATCTTTTGAATTTCTGAATGCTGTCTCTCTATGGGTTCTTGCAGCTTATTAATTTTTTCATTATGTCCTTGAATAATTTTTATTTCTTCAACTGCTTTTTCTGTGTGTTCCTTAGCTTTTTCTGTACATTGCCTGATTTCATTTCTAATGTTGTCCCTGATATCTTGAAGCATTCTGTATAGTAATCTTTTGTATTCTACATCTGGCAATTCCAGGAATATATTTTCATCTGGGAGAGATCTTGATTCTCTGTTTTGGGGCACTGTAGGAGCAATCATGGTCTGCTTCTTTATGTGATCTGATATCGACTGCTGTCTCCGAGCCATCTATAAGTTATTGTAATAATTTATTTTATATTTGCTCACTGAGTCCTATCTTCTTGTTTTGTTCTGTTTCAATATATCCACATGGGCTTCTAGAGTGCACTAACTTGATTATTGGAGCCTTTGAAGCACTAATGTTCTGTTACCAGATGGTTAGAGCTGTTACCAGGTATATGAGCCTATGGGTCCATTCACTATTCTTGAGTAGAATCAGCTCAGGTGTCCTGATGGTCGGTCACCTTGTGTGTGGTGTAGGCTCTCACTTACTATCTTAGAGGAGTAGTGGTGATGGTTGTATGCACCAGTTTCTGGTAGCAGCAAGGGGTCACACTCTGAGGAGGTCGGGGTTCTGACAGCCTTCCTGTAAGTGCCAGTGAGGAAGCAGTGTTCCCTTCTCTAGAGCACCTTGGTATGGTGGGCTCTGCATCTGTACCTTAGGCACCCTGTGCTTATACCTGTAAAGACTGGTAGGCACCATTATCCTCAGAATACTTTCATGGGTGGCTAGGTGGTGTGGATGGAGCCTCAGCCCTCAGGTCCCTGCTCTGGGTAGGTGAGGGCTCTGTTTAATAGGTAGAGTGGTATAGACCTCTAAAACCTGCCTCTCCACTGCTCAGCTGAAACAATTATAGTCAGACCTTTAACAGATTTGCCTTTGCATTAAAATAGCCCCTGGTTCCATGTAGGAGTGAAAGCCAAAGTCTATGGGTCTCTTATGCCTGGACTGAGCTGCTTCTGCTTTGATCTTCTGGTTTAGGGGAGTCTGGAGATTATTTTTCCCCTGATTGTTAGTTTGCTGCTTTTCCCAGGCCAGTAAAATGGGTCAGAAAAAAGCAGGGCACTACTATTTCAGGCCCAGGGAATTCAAATGTTGATGAAGCCGGCTGGGGCAAGGAGTGGAGGGATCAGAGAGATAGGAGATAGTAGTGTGGTAAAATAGACAAAATCACTTACTTTGTGTCCAAAGCGCTGTTTTATCTGAGGTTCAAGAGGTGTGTGTAGCCTGTGTGTTCTGGCTGGGTCCACTGTCAAGATTGCCCCAGGGCTTTAGGGCTGAATCCCATGCTTGCCTTTTCTCAGGAAACTACCATCAGCCCCACCACATTTGCACCAAAGAGCGGCACCAAGGAATTGGAGTTGGGATGCTGTGCAGGCTTGGCAACTAGTCACTGCTTCTGAGCGGTCTCTCGCTTCCCCGTCACTCAGGTTGGTATGTAGCCTCTGTGCACTGGCTGGTTCCCCGCCAACATTGCCCCAGGGGGTTAAAGCTGCGTCCCGTGCTTGCCATGTCTCAGGAATCTACCACCAGCCCTACCTCATTTGCGCCAAAGAACAGCTCCAAGGATTCAGAGCTGGGGCGCTGCACAGGCTCAGCAACTAGCCGCTGCTTCTGTGTTGTCTCTAGCTCCCCTGTTACTCAGGTCAATTCCTTACTACTGTGTTTGTTGGTCTGGGTTTGTAAATTGTCATATATGTTATTGATTCACTTGTTTTTTTAGGTGTTTATTGTAAGAGGGTTCAGTGGAAGCTTTTGGCTCTTCAGCCATCTTGGCTCCGGCTCTTTTTTTTTTTTTTAATTTTCTCTTTTTTGTGTAGCAGTGTTTCTTACAGGAAGCATATAGTTGATTTTTTTTTTTTTTTAATCCAAGCTGAAAATTTCTGGCTTTAATACAGTAGCATATTTACATTTATTATCACTAATAATATATTTGAATTTACATTGAGCATCTTATTTCACATTTTTATTTTATCAGAGATTTTAGGTTTTTTGCCCTAATTTTTTTGATTGATAAACTGCTATAATGCTATTCTATTAGTGTTTTCCTATAATTTTTTCCTTATAGATATTAAATTTTCTCAGCCCTTATCTTTTTAAATAATGCTGCTTCAACATTCAATTATCTTTTCCCAGAGTCCTGTTAAAATTCTACTAAAAAAATGAATTCTCAAACTTGCATATCTATTAACTACTTAAAGTTTTTTTTTTCCTCCATGTTTTATTACGGACAAATATTCTCTTCCCATTCTCTTCTTTACCTTTCTTAATTTTAGAGTTTATCTTTTAAGTTTTGTGTGTGTGTGTGTGTGTGTGTGTGTGTACGTGTTTTAATGCTTACATATTTTCTAGGATTAGTAATTGATTCCTCTTCCTGCTCATATCATTTTCTATTTTTTCAGTAGAAATGATTCTTTCCTCTCTGTGAGCCTTAAACGTATTTATTTTAAAGAGATTTTAAGATTACTCAATTGTTTTCATTTTGTGGGGAGTAAATTTATCTCCTGGCTGGTGATTTCTTTGGCTGTCTGTCTTTCTCCAGATCTCTTGTTTATATTGTTATTTTAGTTTGCTGGCTCATGTTGAGGAGGAGATTTTTTTTTAATTTTTCTCAGCCCATACCATTCTTATCTAATGGGTTTTCAGTTGCCCCCAACTGATCCCCTGAAGCTGCTAATACAAAGAAAGGTTTATATCAGTAGCATTTGTCAAGCATTTATTCAGCATGAATACTGGCATTATCACACATTGATTCACAGTACTTTGAGGCCACGTCTGCTTCCCAACTTCTAAATGGCTTGCTACACATTGTTTTGTTCTTTTTGGCTTCCATTCGTGGAGTAGGATGGGAACTTACACTAGCCTTAGTTTTAAGCACTGAGCTGGCTCTTTCCCTTGACTCTGCTGGGCCCCTGTTATCCACAGGCATTGGTTCCAGGCTGCCTCTGCCTGTTCCTAAACTCAGGGCAGTCAGGCCCATGGTCTCAGCCCTTCTCACCACTTTGTGTTTCTGCTGTTTCCAATCCAAGGAGGTGCTCATCAATTTTCTATACAGCTCTATCTTCTTTGCTCCACTTGTTGGTCACCAAAGACAATAAATCAACAAACGAGGATACGCCATGCCTTTCCTAGCAATCATGCAAAGCTCTCTTCCCTTACTCTCAATCTGCCACTCTTCCAATTATATACTTCAGTTCATGGGGTCTCCCACTTGAAAGTCTGTTTTGCTTTCTTGACTAAATATTTGTAGTGATGATAAATAAAGTATAAAAATAAGGAGTTAAAAAGATACTCTCAAGTTTGACAACATCATTGTTGTTTAGCTTCCACCAAGTCATCCCTTGATTCATGGTGACCCCATGTAAAACAGAATAAAATGCTACCCAGTCCTTTGTCACCCCCATGATCAGAAGCAGATCAGATTGTTATGATCCACAGGGTTTTCACTGGCAGATTTTCAGAATATCACCAGGCCTTTCTTCCTAGTCTGTCTTAGTTTGGAAGCTCTGTTGAAATCTCTTTAGCATCATAGCAACAGAAAAGCCTTCACTGACAGACAGATGGTGGCTGAGATGTATTGGCCAGGAACTGAACCCAGGTCTCCGGCACTGAAGGTGGGAATTCTACCACTGAACTTACTTCCCCTAAAGACTTGAGCTCACATTGACCGTTCTTGTGCTCCTCTCTCTAGACTTCCTTCGTAGAATAGTCTATCCTAATTCTGCTTCTTATGCCCTGGCACATGGGATGACTCCATGATGTCATGTGTCCCTAGTGTTGCCAGATTAAATAGAGGATGCCCAGTTAAATTTAAATTTCAAATAAATAATGAATAAATATTTCATGTATTTACATCCTAGATATTGCATGAGACCTACTTATCCTAAAAAATTGTTGTTTACCTGAAGTTCAAAGTTAGCATTATATTAGGCTTCTGTATATCTCTAAGCATATTAGACACAGGATTAGAAAGATAGTTAAATTTCTTTTCATTATGAAATCCATGCTACTTGCTAAAGCCAACAAGTAGGGTTAACTACCTCTTTAAAAATGCTAGTAAAGACAGGGATTGGACTGGACTAGAAGATAGAAAACGATACTGGTGAGGAGTGAGCTTCTTGGCTCAAGTAGATACATGATACTATGTGGGCAACTCCTATCTGGAGGAGAGATGAGAAGGCAGAGGGGGACAGAATCTGGCTGAATGGACACAGGAATACAAGGTGGAGAGAAGGAGTGTGCTGTTCATTAGGGGAAGAGCATCTGGGAGCATATAGCAAGGTGTGTATAATTTTTGTATGAGAGACTGACCTGACTTGTAAACTTTCAATTAAAGCACAAAAAAAAGTCAGTAAAGACATACACTGTTTTTCAGTGAATTTCCCAAGTGTAATGATGCATTAAAAAACAGAACATACTGGGGGTGGAGCCAAGATGGCAGAGTAGTCAGATGCTTCTGGTGATCTCTCTTACAACAAACACCTGAAAAACAAGTGAAACCATTATATATATGACACGCTAGGAGACCTTAACATCAAAGGCAACGTTAGGGAATCAGACTGAGCTGCAGGAGGAGGGAGACACAGTTCAGAAGTTGCAAGGATTTACTGGAGCTGACTTGGTGGGAACCAGCACCCCTCAGACATGATCCCCTGGAGTGACCATGGAGGGGCTGGCAGTAGTGTTTGGGATGCTGTTTCCTCAGGAAGGGATAGTGAGCCACGCAGTCTACTTACACCTTTGAAACCAGGGGAAAACAGTGCTCTCAGCAAAAGTTAAGTACTTGTGTTTATTTTACCCCACCCCTAGCCCCCGAGCTGACTTCAGTGGTTGTTGATTTCCCTGCATCTGAGATACGTCTTGCTGTGCACCCTGAGCCATTCACCCAGCCTTGGAGAAGGAATAAATTAACAATTGGGGGAAAAGATAACCTGCCAGCTCCACTAAGCTGGGGAGTTCAGGACAGAAGCGACTTCTGTCTAGGCACAAACAGGCCACGAACTTTGAATACCTTCCATGCCTACATGGACCTGTGCAGGTCCATTTCAGGAGATTAGGCCTTGATTGGCAGACTGCAATGGTGTGTATGTGCTTGAGATCTGACTTCAACTGTTTCAGCTGTGTGGTGGAGAGGTGGGTTTTTAATGTTTGACACCACTATGCTATTAAACGAGGTCCTCACCTGCCCATATCAAGGGCCTGAGGACTGGTGGCCCCACCCACATCACCTAGCCACCCATTACAGGGGTCCAAGGACAAAGTGGTGCCTCCTAGTCCTTATAACCAAAAGCATTCGGTACCCATGTTCCAGCTGCACAACCCACCTACCTGTGCACTCTACATAAGAGGGAGACAGTTTCCTCGCAGACACTTGGGTGATAGTTGTCAGCCCCCTGCCTTTTCCAGAGTATGACCCCCTGATGCAAGCAGATACCTGTGCCTACACCAATCACCCCTGCCCCTCCAAGACTGTAGGACAGAGCCTGTACCACACACTGGATGAGCAACTACCTGGACAAGTGAGCTGAATCCATAGAAGAAAAGTGAATGGACTCCTGGGCTCATATACCTGGTAACAGGTCTAGCCATCTGGTAACAGGATGTTAGAACTTCAAAGGGGCAAATAATCAAGTTAGCTCACTCAAGCAGCCTATTCGGGCATATCAAAACAAAACAAATCAAGAAGGTAAGATACAGTAAGCAAACACAAAATAAACTAATACAATAACTTATAAATGGCTCAGAGACAACAGTCAATATCAAATCACATAAAGAAGCAGACAATTGCTTCAACAAGCTCTCAAAACAAAGAATCAAGGAATCCTCCAGATGAAGACATCTTCCTGGAATTACCAAACGTAGACTACAGAAGATTAATATACAGAACTCTTCAAGAGATCAGGGAGGTGATCACGCAAAACACACAAGCCGAAAAACACACAGATAAAACAGTTGAAGAAAGAAAAAGATTATTCAAGAACGTAATGAAAAATTCAATAGGCTGCAAGAATCTGTAGAGAGACAGAAATCGGAAATTCAGATTAACAATAAAATTACAGAATTAGAAAACTCAATAGAAAATTAGAGAAGCAGAATCAAGGAAGTGGAAGGCAAAATTAGTGAGATTGAAGATAAAACACTTGGCACCAATATAGTCAAAGAAAAATTAGATGAAATAATTTTTAAAAAAACTGAAGAAAATCTAAGAATCATGTGGGACCCTATCAAGAGAAATAACCTACGAGTGATTGGAGCATCAGAAAAGGGAGGGATAACAGAAAATATAGTGAGAATTGTTGAAGATATGTTGGCAGAAAACTTCCCTGATATCATGAAAGATGAGAAGATATCTACCCAAGATACTCATCGAACTCCACATGAGGTAGATCTCAAAAGAAAGTCACTAAGTCATGTTATAATCAAACTTTCCAAAACTGAAGATAAGGGGAGAATTTTAAGAGGGGCTAGGGATAAAGGAAAAGTCATCTTCAGAAGAAAAGTCAATAAGAACTACTCAGCAGAAACCATGTTAATGCTTTAGAGTTTGTTTTCTCAAGGCCAGGCACAAAATTCAGATGAATAAATGAATGAATTCAAGGCATCTTTTTAAATGAAATGATTTGTTTTCCTACCTTATAAAAGGTAGAATACTAGAAATAAGTAGAGATTTTTGGTATGCTTCATATTTTTAATAAGCTGAGTACCAAATATTGAATATACAGTGGATTAAAAAAAAAGAGAACATAACAGTTTTAGAAGAAATAGAATCAGAATGCTTTTTAGAAGGAATGATGGTGAGACTTTGACTTGCTTACTTGGCACACATCATCAGGAAAGACCAATCACTAGAGAAGGACAAAACATTTGGTAAAATGGAGGACTGGAAAAACAAGGGGAACTTTCAATGAGATGTGTAACATGATAGTCACTAGAATGGGCTCAAACATAACAAGTATCATGAAGATGGCATAGGACCTGACAAAGTTTTTTTTTCTGTTATACATAAGGTTGCCATGAGTCAGAGCCAACTCAACAGCAACTAACAACAAAATTGTAAAAGCTGCAAGGAAAGAGTTGTGAAATCAGAGAAGCTCCCTTTTACTGAGTGAATTTCACTCAGATAAAAATGTGATTGCTGTTATTCTTAGGTGCCATTGAGTGGATTTCAACTCATGGTGACCACAAGTGACAGATGAGAACTTCCCTCTAAGGTTTTCTTGGCTTTAAATATTTACAGAAGCAGATCTGCACCTCTTCCTCCCACAGAGACACTGGGTGTGTTCAAACCATCAACCTTTCAGTTAGCAGCCAAGCAGTTAACCGTTTGCACCACTAGGAATCCTTAAAAAAGTCATTAATCTATATATATATTTCAGAAACTAACACAAGAAGGTGCTCACTGTCAATAGTATGTTCCTACCCGAAAGGGAAATATCGATCTAATCCTCATAAACCGGTTATGGATTATATGCCAACAGAGGATTTAACTCTCCACCATTCTGATGTTGTTGGTTACTGATAAAACTCAGCACTGTCATTTACCCTTCTCATCAACTGACAACTCTGCTTCCTTCTCTCGCCTGCCTGAAACTTCTGCTATGATGTAGACGCCAAACACTGAGTCTTCTACAAAGTAGAAAAGTTTCAGTCTCATGAAATGGATTATACCAGGTTCTCTTAACTACTGATACTTTGAGAAATAGACTCATGACTTTGGAACTTAAGGAAGCATCACTTAGAACTGTCAGACTATATTAGAGGAATGAGTCAGAATTTCCAGGATTCCTTTTAGTCCAGGAGCAGATACCTTTGTGAGAGCAGACTGCTTAGCCAGCACCCAGAAAAACAAGAACTGATTACATGGGGCTGAATTAAGTGTATTTGTTAGAAATATTGTTGGTATCACTGTCTCTTAGGATCCAGGGACAAATATATACATATTTTTTAAATAATTTTTATTGAGCTTTAAGTGAACGTTTACAAATCAAGTCAGTCTGTCACGTATAAGCTTATATACACCTTACTCTATACTCCCACTTACTCTCCCCCTAATGAGTCAGCCCTTCCGGTCTCTCCTTTCATAACAATTTTGCCAGTTTCTAACCCTCTCTACCCTCCCATCTCCCCTCCAGACAGGAGATGCCAAGACAGTCTCAAGTGTCCACATGGTACAAGTAGCTCACTCTTCATCAGCATCTCTCTCCAACCCATTGTACAGTCCCTTCCATGTCTGATGAGTTGCCTTCGGGAATGGTTCCTGTCCTGGGCCAACAGACGGTTTGGGGACCATAACCGCCGGGATTCCTCTAGTCTCAGTCAGACCATTAAGTCTGGTCTTTTTATGAGAATTTGGGGTCTGCATCCCACTGATCTCCTGCTCCTTCAGGGGTTCTCTGTTGTGCTCCCTGTCAGGGCAGTCATCAGTTGTGGGTGGACACCATCTAGTTCTTCTGGTCTCAGGATGATGTAAGTCTCTGGTTCATGTGGCCCTGTCTGTCTCTTGGGCTCATAGTTGTCGTGTGACCTTGGTGTTCTTCATTCTCCTTTGATCCAGGTGGGTTGAGACCAATTGATGCATCTTCAATGGCCGCTTGTTAGAATTTAAGACCCCAGATGCCACATTTCAAAGTAGGATGCAGAATGTTTTCATAATAGTATTATTTTGCCAATTGACTTAGAAGTCCCCTTAAGCCATAGTCCCCAAACCTCCGCCCTTGCTTCGCTGACCTTTGAAGCATTCAGTTTATCCCGGAAACTTCTTTGCTTTTGGTTCAGTCCATTTGAGCTGACCTTCCCTGTATTGAGTCTTGTCCTTCCCTTCACCTAAAGTAGTTCTTATCTACTAACTAATCAGTAAAAAACTGTCTCCCACCCTCCCTCACTCCCCCCCTCGTAACCACAAAAGTATGTGTTCTTCTCAGTTTATACTATTTCTCAAGATCTTATAATAGTGGTCTTATACAATATTTGTCCTTTTGCCTCTGACTAATTTCGCTCAGCATAATGCCTTCCAGGTTCCTCCATGTTATAACATGTTTCACAGATTCGTCACTGTTCTTTATCGATGCGTAGTATTCCATTGTGTGAATATACCACAATTTATTTACCCATTCATCCGTTGATGGACACCTTGGTTGCTTCCAGCTTTTTGCTATTGTAAACAGTGCTGCAATAAACATGGGTGTGCATATATCTGTTTGTGTGAAGGTTCTTATTTCTCTAGGGTATATTCCGAGGAGTGGGATTTCTGGGTTGTATGGTAGTTCTATTTCTAACTGTTTAAGATAACGCCAGATAGATTTCCAAAGTGGTTGTACCATTTTACATTCCCACCAGCAGTGTATAAGAGTTCCAATCTCTCCGCAGCCTCTCCAACATTTATTATTTTGTGTTTTTTGGATTAATGCCAGCCTTGTTGGAGTGAGATGGAATCTCATTGTAGTTTTAATTTGCATTTCTCTACTGGCTAATGATCGAGAGCATTTTCTCATGTATCTGTTAGCTGCCTGAATATCTTCTTTAGTGAAGTGTGTGTTCATATCCTTTGCCCACTTCTTGATTGGGTTATTTGTCTTTTTGTGGTTGAGTTTTAACAGAATCATATAGATTTTAGAGATCAGGTGCTGGTTGGAGATGTCATAGCTGAAAATTCTTTCCCAGTCTGTAGGTGGTCTTTTTACTCTTTTGGTGAAGTCTTTAGATGAGCATAGGTGTTTGATTTTTAGGAGCTCCCAGTTGTCAGGTTTCCTTCATCATTTTTGGTAATGTTTTGTATTCTGTTTATGCCTTGTATTAGGGCTTCTAACATTGTCCCTATTTTTTCTTTCATGATCTTTATCGTTTTAGTCTTTATGTTTAGGTCTTTGATCCACTTGGAGTTAGTTTTTGTGCATGGTGTGAGGTATGGGTCCTGTTTAATTTTTTTTGCAAATGGATATCCAGTTATGCCAACACCATTTGTTCAAAAGACTATCTTTTCCCCAATTAACTGACACTGGGCCTTTGTCAAATATCAGCTGCTCATATGTGGATGGATTTATATCTGGGTTCTCAATTCTGTTCCACTGGTCTATGTGCCTGTTGTTGTACCAGTACCAGGCTGTTTTGACTACTGTGGCTGTATAATAGGTTCTGAAATCAGGTAGAGTGAGGCCTCCCACTTTCTCCTTCTTTTTCAGTAATGCTTTACTTATCCAAGGCTTCTTCCCCTTCCATATGAAGTTGGTGATTTCTTTCTCTATCACCTTAAAAAATGACATTGGAATTTGGATCGGAAGTGCATTGTATGTATAGATGGCTTTTGGTAGAATAGACATTTTTACTATGTTGTCTTCCTATCCATGAGCAAGGTATGTTTTTCCACTTAAGCATGTCCTTTTTAATTTCTTGTAGTAGAGCTTTGCAGTTTTCTTTGTATAGGTCTTTTACATCCTTGGTAAGACTTATTCCTAAGTATCTTATCTTCTTGGGGGCTACTGTGAATGGTATTGATTTGGTGATTTCCTCTTCAATGGTCTTTTTGTTGATGTAGAGGAATCCAAGTGATTTTTGTATGTTTATCTTATAACCTGAGACTCTGCCAAACTCTTCTATTAGTTTCAGTAGTTTTCTGGAGGATTCGTTGGGGTTTTCTGTGTATAAGATAATGTCATCTGCAAATAGAGATAATTTTACTTCCTCTTTGCCAATCCGGATGCCCTTTGTTTCTTTGTCTAGCCTAATTGCTCTGGCTAGGACTTGTAGCACAATGTTGAATAAGAGCGGTGATAAAGAGCATCCTCGTGTGGTTCCCGTTCTCAAGGGAAATGCTTTCAGGTTCTCTCCGTTTAGAGTGATGTTGGCTGTTGGCTTTGCATAGATGCCCTTTATTATGTTGAGGAATTTTCCTTCAATTCCTATTTTGGTGAGAGTTTTTATCATAAATGGGTGTTGGACTTTGTCAAATGCCTTTTCTGCATCCATTGATAAGATCATGTGGTTTTTGTCTTTTGTTTTATTTATATGGTGGATTACATTAATGGTTTTTCTAATATTAAACCAGCCTTGCATACCTGGTATAAATCCCACTTGATTGTGGTGAGTTATTCTTTTGATATGTTGTTGAATTCTCTTGGCTAGAATATTGTTGAGAATTTTTGCATCTATGTTCATGAGGGATATAGGTCTGTAATTTTCTTTTTTTGTGATGTCTTTACCTGGTTTTGGTATCAGGGGGATGGTGGCTTCATAGAATGAGTTGGGTAGTATTCCGTCGTTTTCTATGCTTTGAAATACCTTTAGTAGTAGTGGTGTTAACTCTTTGAAAGTTTCGTAGAACTCTGCAGTGAAGCCATCCGGGCCAGGGCTTTTTTTTTGTTGGAATTGTTTTGATTACCGTTTCAATCTCTTTTTTTGTTATGGGTCTATTTAGTTGTTCTACTTCTGAATGTGTTAGTTTAGGTAGGTAGTGTTTTTCCAAGAATTCATCCATTTCTTCTAGGTTTGCAAATTTGTTAGAGTACAATTTTTCGTAATAATCTGATATGATTCTTTTAATTTCAGTTGGGTCTGTTGTGATGTGGCCCTTTCCGTTTCTTATTCGGGTTATTTGTTTCCTTTCCTGTATTTCTTTAGTCAGTCTAGCCAATGGTTTATCAATTTTGTTAATTTTTTCAAAGAACCAGCTTTTGGCTTTGTTAATTCTTTCAATTGTTTTTCTGTTCTCTAATTCATTTAGTTCAGCTCTAATTTTTATTATTTGTTTTCTTCTGGTGCCTGATGGATTCTTTTGTTGCTCACTTTCCATTTGTTCAATTTGTAGGGACAGTTCTCTGATTTTGTCTCTTTCTTCTTTTTGTATGTGTGCATTTATCGATATAAATTGGCCTCTGAGCACTGCTTTTGCTGTGTCCCAGAGGTTTTGATAGGAAGTATTTTCATTCTCGTTGCATTCTATGAATTTCCTTATTCCCTCCTTGATGTCTTCTATAACCCAGTCTTTTTTCAGGAGGGTATTGTTCAGTTTCCAAGTATTTGATTTCTTTTCCCTAGTTTTTCTGTTATTGATTTCTACTTTTATTGCCTTGTGGTCTGAGAAGATGCTTTGTAATATTTCAATGTTTTGGATTCTGCAAAGGTTTGTTTTATGACCTAATATGTGGTCTATTCTAGAGAATGTTCCATGTGCACTAGAAAAAAAAGTACACTTTGCAGCAGTTGGGTGGAGAGTTCTGTATAAGTCAATGAGGTCAAGTTGGTTGATTGTTGTAATTAGGTCTTCTGTGTCTCTATTGAGCTTCTTACTGGATGTCCTGTCCTTTTCCGAAAGTGGTGTGTTGAAGTCTCCTACTATAATTGTGGAGGTGTCTATCTCACTTTTCAGTTCTGTTAAAATTTGATTTATGTATCTTGCCGCCCTGTCATTGGGTGCATAAATATTTAATATGGTTATATCTTCCTGGTCAATTGTCCCTTTTATCATTATGTAGTGTCCTTCTTTATCCTTTGTGGTAGATTTAAGTTTAAAGTCTATTTTGTCAGAAATTAATATTGCTACTCCTCTTGTTTTTTGCTTATTGTTTGCTTGATATATTTTTTTCCATCCTTTGAGTTTTAGTTTGTTTGTGTCTCTAAGTCTAAGGTGTGTCTCTTGTAGGCAGCATATAGACGGATCGTGTTTCTTTATCCAGTCCGAGACTCTCTGTCTCTTTATTGGTGCATTTAGTCCATTTACATTCAGCGTAATTATAGATAAATAAGTGTTTAGTGTTGTCATTTTGATGCCTTTTTATGTGTGTTGTTGACAATTTCATTTTTCCACTTACTTTTTTGTGCTGAGACGTTTTTCTTTGTAAATTGTGAGATCCTCATTTTCATAGTATTTGACTTTATGTTTGTTGAGTTGTTACGTTTTTCTTGGCTTTTATTTTTTAGTTATGGAGTTGTTATACCCCTTTGTGGTTACCTTAATATTTACCCCTATTTTTCTAAGTAAAAACCTAACTTGTATTGTTCTATATCGTCTTGTATCCCTCTCCATATGGCAGTTCTATGCCACCTGTATTTACTCCCTCTTTTTGATTATTGTGATCTTTTACATATTGACTTCAAGGATTCCCTGTTATGAGCTTTTTTTTTTTTTACAGTTAATCTTAATTTGTTTTTGTGATTTCCCTATTTGAGTTGATATCAGGATGTTCTGTTCTGTGACCTTGTGTTGTGCTGGTGTCTGATATTATTGGTTTTCTGACCAAACAATTTCCTTTAGTATTTCTTGTAGCTTTGGTTTGGTTTTTGCAAATTCTCTAAGCTTGTGTTCATCTGTAAATATCTTAATTTCGGCTTCATATTTCAGACAGAGTTTTGCTGGATATATGATCCTTGGCTGGCAGTTTTTCTCCTTCAGTGCTCTGTATATGTCATCCCATTCCCTTCTTGCCTGCATGGTTTCTGCTGAATAGTCTGAACTTATTCTTATTGATTCTCCCTTTAAGGAGACCTTTCTTTTATCCCTGGCTGCTTTTAATTTTTCTCTTTATCTTTGGTTTTGCAAGTTTGATGATAATATGTGTTGGTGTTTTTCTTTTTGGATCAATCTTAAATGGGGTTCGATGAGCATCTTGGATAGATATCCTTTCGCCTTTCATGATGTCAGGGAAGTTTTCTGTCAGCAGGTCTTCAACTATTCTCTCTGTGTTTTCTGTCCTCCCTCCCTGTTCTGGGACTCCAATCACACGCAAGTTATCCTTCTTGATAGAGTCCCACATGATTCTTAGGGTTTCTTCATTTTTTTTAATTCTTTTATCTGATTTTTTTTCAGCTATGTTGGTGTTAATTCCCTGGTCCTCTAGATTTCCCACTCTGCATTCTAATTGCTCGAGTCTGCTCCTCTGACTTTCTATTGCGTTGTTTAATTCTGTAATTTTATTGTCAATCTTTTGGATTTCTGCATGCTGTCTCTGTATGGATTCTTGTAACTTACTAATTTTTCCACTATGTTCTTGAATAATCTTTTTGAGTTCTTCAACTGTTTTATCAGTGTGTTCCTTGGCTTTTTCTGCAGTTTGCCTTATTTCATTTCTGAAGTCATCCCTGATGTCTTGAAGCATTCTGTAAATTAGTTTTTTATATTCTGTATCTGATAATTCCAGTATAGTATCTTCATTTGGGAAAGATTTTGATTCTTTTGTTTGGGGGGTTGGAGAAGTTGTCATGGTCTGCTTCTTTATGTGGTTTGATATCGACTGCTGTCTCCGAGCCATCTGTAAGGTATAGTAGTGATTTATTCTATATTTGCTTACTGAGTCTTATCTTGTTTTGTTTTCTTTCAGTATACGTGGATGGGCTACTAGATTGTGCTGTCTTGTTTGTTGTAGCCCTTGACTTACTTATGACCTATTACCAGCTGGTCTGGGTTGTTGCCAGATATATATGCCTGGGTCTATTCACTATTCTTGAGTAGAATCTGATTTTGGGTCATCAAGTGTGTGCTGCACCCTAACACCTATCCACCTCGAGAAGTAGTGGTGATAGTTGTGTGCACCAGATTCTATTAGCAGCTGGGATTCACACTCCGGGGGGGGGGGGCAGGATGCTGACAGGCTTCCCCCAAGTGTTAGTGAGGTAGGTGTGTCT
This sequence comes from Elephas maximus indicus, assembly GCF_024166365.1. Taxonomy (NCBI): domain Eukaryota; kingdom Metazoa; phylum Chordata; class Mammalia; order Proboscidea; family Elephantidae; genus Elephas; species Elephas maximus. The sequence goes on along the minus strand of NC_064823.1, from coordinate 29,227,944 downwards.
CTATTCCTATAGCACCTTGGTGGGAGGGCTCTGCAGGTGTACCTTAGGCCCCCAATGCAAGTACCTCTACTGATTGGTAGGTGTCACCCTCCTTAGACCCCTAAGGCAAGAGGCTAGGTGGTCTGGGGGGAGCTTTAGCCCTCAGTTCCCTGTTGTGGGTCAGTGAGGGCTCTGTTGAATAAGCAGAGATATCAGACCTGGAAAACTTGTTTTTCCAGTAAATCCGCTAAAAAAATGCAGTCAGATCCCTAACAGAATTGCCTTTGCATTATAATAGCCACCTTGTTCCCTGTGAGGATGAAAGCTGGAGATTTGGATCATATATGCTTGGCTGGAGCTGGTTCTGTGTTTTTAGTCCAATTAGGGAAGGATTTTTGGTCCCTGGGTTTTTTGTGGTTGCTTCTCTCAGGCCAGAAGAATGGGTTAGGAAAAGACCAAAGGAAAAGCAAAGCCGCGGAGCCGGAGCTGTTCTCCCTCTGGCTCAGGAAATTCCAATGTTAATGAAGCCACCTGGGAAGGGGAGGGAAGGGTTCAGAAAAATAGAAGAGAGTAGCACCCCGGAATACAGCCAGAGTTGCTTATCTTGCTTGGGATGACTATTTTATCTGAGATTCCCAAGGGGCGTGTCGCCTATGTGGGCTGGCTGTGTGGAGATTGTCCCCGAGGGTCTGGCCCGCTGAAGCTGCGGTCGAATCCTCTGCTGCCAGTCCAAAGCCCAGCGTCAAGGTTCCCCTGCTGGGACGGTGCACTCCCAGCTCCAAAACCAGTCACTGCCTCCCGGGGACTTCTCCTCCCACTAGCCGTGTAGCCACGCTGCCCTCGCGGACCAGCTGGGCCCCCTCCCGGGGTCAGTTCAGGGGGGTAGGGCTGCACCCCATGTTTGCACCATCACAGATGTCGTGTTCAGCTTCCCTGTGCCCAGTCCTAAGCCCGGCGCCAAGGTTACCTGACTGGGACTCTGGCTCCAGGCTCCGAAAATAGTCGCTGCTTCCCCGTAGTTGTTCGTTCTCCATCTCTGTCACTCAGGTCAACTCTTTAAATTTGTGTTTGTTGTTCAGGGTTCGTAGATTGTCATGTATGTGATCGATTCACTTGTTTTTCCGAGTCTTTGTTGCAAGAGGGATCCGAGGTAGCGTCTACCTAATCAGCCATCTTGCAGGTTTTTTAAACATTTTATTTGGAAATAATTTTAAACTAACCCAAAAGTTACAAATATAAGTAGTAAAGAATATCCCTTTATCTTTTAAGCAGATTCACTTATTGATAACATTTTACCCATTTGTTTTATTTATTTATTTATTTTTCCTCACTGGTTTTCTGTGTCTCTGTGTCTCTTTCTAAAAGTCTGGGAGTATATACACATTTTTGAGAATCAGTTACTTCCACCATGGCCCTTAACTCTTCTTCTTCTTTTTTTTTTTTTTAATAATTTTTATTGTGCTTTAAGTGCAAGTTTACAAATCAAGTCAGTCTGTCACCTGTAAAGTTATATACACCTTACTAAGTTATATACCCCTTACTACATACTCCCAATTACTCTCTCCGTAATGAAACAGTCTGCTTCCTCCTTTTAGTCTCTTTTCGTGACCATTTTGCCAGCTTCTAACCCCCTCTACCCTCCCATCTCCCCTCCAGACAGGAGATGCCAACATAGTCTCAAGTGTCCACCTGATGCAAGTAGCTCACTGCTCATCCAACATCTCTCTCCAACCCATTGTCCAGTCCAATCCATGTGTAACGAGTTGGCTTCGGGAATGGTTCCTGTCCTGGGCCTGCAGAAGGTTTGGGGACCATGACCACTGGGGTCCTTCTAGTCTCAGTCAGACCATTAAGTATGGTCTTTTTATGAGAATTTGGAGTCTGCATCCCACTGCTCTCCTGCTCCATCAGGGCTTCTCTGTTGTGTTCCCTGTCAGGGCAGTCATCAGTTGTGGCCGGGCACCATTTCATTCTTCTGGTCTCAGGATGATGTAGTCTCTAGTTCATGTAGCCCTGTCTGCCTCTTGGGCTCATAATTACCTTGTGTCTTTGGTCTTCTTCCTTCTCCTTTGATTCAGGTGGGTTGAGACTCATTGATGCATCTTAGATGGCCGCTTGCTAGCATTTAAGACCCCAGACACCACACTTCAAAGTGGGATGCAGAATGTTTGCTTAATAGGTTTTATTTTGTCAATTGTCTTAGACGTCATGGCCCTTAATTCTTAAATACTTATATATTCCTTAAGAATAAAAATATTCTCTTATACCACTGCCATAGAGTTTCAGTTTTGTCAGTTACGATTTAGATATAATGTGTGCAACATGGATTCTTCATAGCCTTTTCCCTTTCTAAGGTCAGGTGTTGCATTTAGTTAATTAAAAAAACACAAAATAGTTTTGAAATATTCTTTGTTCTGAGGATTGTCAGGGATTGAACTGAACTGAGATGTGTGACGTTTTTAAGAGATCAGTGTGCTTCTGCCTCATGTGTTTATGCTATTGGAGGAAAAGCATTTAGCCCCAGTTTTGTGTATAATTTGATTTCTGCAATTATAGTACAGTAGACAAGGTGTTCACAATGACGAATGAGTTGGATACTTCATATTCTCAATATTTTTATGCCATTGTAGCCTCTCATACTTTAGAGCAGCTGTAGATCCCACAAAACAGAATTTGTAGGTGAGAAAAAGAGGTCGTTCAAAACAGTTATTCCTGTTCAACAGCAAGAGGCATGCGGATGCCCTGACCTATTTCCAAGTGCCTGACACCACTGCATGAAGGAGATGAGACTAGAGAGTTCTCCTGTAGCGAAGCAAATGCTGGTCTCTGGCTGCTTTGTTTTCACTTGGTTACATTGAGAATTTTCATGGAAAATCACCTTGTAGTTAAAAAAAGTAAACTTAAAAATAATATCTGTAGTGTTGTACATTCATTTTCTACATTCATCAGAGATCAGAGTTTTCCTCTTTCATTCTTAAGAAAATTTCCTTAGGATTTGTCTATAGTACACTTCTGATGCCAACAAATTATCTGAAAATGTCTTTATTTCCCTTTCACTTGTGAAGGTATTTTCCCAGGATACAGAATTTTGTTTGCAAGGCTTTTTTTCCTTGTAGCTCTTTAAAGCTGTTCCACTGTCTTCTGGTCTCCGTGCTTTCTGATGAGTAGTCCGCGATCATACAGATCATTGATCCTCTGTATGTGATTTATCATTTTTCTTTACCTGCTTTCAAGATCTTTTCTTCATTTTTAGTTTTCAGCAGTTTGACTATTATGTGCCAAAGCATGGTTTTCTTTTAATTTATCTCGTTTGGGCTTTACTGAGCTTCTTCAGTCTGTAAATTTATGACTTTCACCAAGTTTGGGAAAATTTTAGCCATCATTACTTCAAGCATTTTTTCTTTCCAATTTCTCTCTGCCCTCCTTGTAAGAAAAGTGTATTACACCTTTTCACATTATCCACAGATCCCTCAGACTTTTTAAATTTATTTTTAATCCTGTTTCTTCCTCAGATTGAATCACTGTTATGGATCTATTTTTGAATTCACTGACTCTTCCATTTGTCATCCCTTTTATGCTGTTCGGAAACCCTGGTGACATAGTGGTTAAGAGCTATGGCTGCTAACCAAAAGGTCAGCAGTTTGAATTCACCAGGCGCTCCTTGGAAACTCTATGGGGCAGTTCTACTCTGTCCTGTAGGGTCGCTATGAGTTGGAACTCACTCAGTGACAATGGGTTTTGGGTTTTTTTTTATTATGCTATTTAGCACATCCAATAAATTTTTTCTGTCATGTATCTTTCAGGTAAAATTTTCCTTTTAAAATGTTTTCTATTTCTTTGCTGAAATTTCCTATACTTTTATTTGGTATGAGTATATTTTCTTTTATATCACTGAGCATAGTTGTAATAGCTGCTTTTTGTCTCATGATTTGAAAATCTGGGTCATTTGAGAGCTTACCTCAACCCTTCAGACGTGGCTAATATTTTCCTGGTTCTTCATATGTCAAGTAACACTTAAGCTCATAGAACAAAATAACCATATTTGCATTTTTAATTAAATAATACAATAGGTTTTTAAATTATTATTTGTTTACAAAGATATATTTATTAGAATGTACCTGATTTATTTAAAAAGAGCAGCAGCAGGTAGAAATACACACATCTCTGTAATTATTGTTTTGAACAAGTGTGTTCCTTATGCTAATAAAACCATTTTCTCACAGGTGAAATAAATTAGGGATTATTAGCATTTCAAAAGAGATTTTCTACTTCACAGAAATTTCATGGGAGAATTCCTTTCATTTAGATGGAAGGATTTTCACATATTTTAAAATACAGCAGAACCTTTTCTTCTAATGAAATACCAGGCTAAAGCCTGATGTGTGAACCCTCCTAGGCAGTTTAACAATTGTTGCTGTTACTAGGTGCCATTGAGTTGGTTCCTGCTCACAACGACTGCATGTACAACAGAAGAAAACACTGCCCGGTCCTGGGCCATCCTTACAATCATTATGTTTGAGCCTATTGTTGCAGCTATTTTGTGTCAGTCTGTCTTGTTGGGATGTTCTTCTTTTTCACTGAACTTCTGCTTTACCAAACATGATGTCCTTCTCCAGGGACTGGTCCCTCCTGATAACATGTCCACAGTACATGAGATGAAGTCTCACCATCCTTGCTTCTAAGGATCATTCTGGCTGTACTTCTTCCAAGACACATTTGTTTATTCTTCTGGCAAACCATGGTGTATTCAGTATTCTTCACCAACACCATAATTCAAAGGTATCAGGTCTTTGGTATTCCTTATTCATTGTCCAACTTTTGCATGCATATGAGGCAACTGAAAATCCCTTAGCTTGGATCAGGCACACCTTAGTCTTTAAAGGGACATCTTTGCTTTTTCACACTTTAAAGAGGTCTTTTGCAACAGGTTTGCCCAATGCAATACATCATTTGATTTCTTGACTGCTGTTTCCGTGGGTATTGATTGTGGATCCAAGTAAAATGAAATCCTTGATAACTTCAGTATTTTCTCCATTTAGAACAATAAACATCATGGTAACCTTAACAATAACAATAAGATGCCCTATTGCCCCCGATTTGGGGTCCCTGAGCTCTACTTCTGGGTTCTGAGACACTTTTTCAGAATCCTTGGGGCTACTAGTAGCACAGTTTGAAATCAATGCATTTAAGATGGTTTTGTTTCTGAAAATTGAATTAACAAACAACTTTCAGGGCCATCTGTCATATCAAGAAATTGGCTCATAAGAAAAAAAAAGAAAGGGCAAGTGATGAATTATGAAAGGGTTTCCTTTAGCTTTGTTTTTAATATCATTTTTGTTTCAAGGCCTGTAAGTGTCCACTTAGGCTGCTTATCTGTCCTCTTTAAGCACTGTTTACCAGAGGACATAGCTCTAAGTGTGGATTCATGTGGATATCTTGGTTACATGTCATAATCCTATTTTTAAATAATGTCTCTTAGAATTCCAATAGTTGAACAGATATCATCTCAGAATCCTCAGAGTCCCTTTCAGGTTGTTTTCCGCAGATTGTCTCCCTGCTCTTATGGATCAATATCTCAATGTGAGGTGTAGTTGAGAGCTATATTAGATACCCCATTCACTGGCAGAGTTGGAACACAACTTAGATTTCTAAAATTTTCCATCTTGTTTCAAACCATTGGTTTTGCTTTAATTTTTTTTTCAATTCTTTTGAATTTTCAATGGTATTCAACAATAAAGACCTCAGTAGCCATTGTTCATGACAGATAGAAAATGGTGACTGAAGAGTCCGTTACACAACATTTTTTATATCTAGTTCTTATTCTCATGTTACCATAGCTGTGGTTGAAATGCAAAACAGTAAAGCCACATTGTAAAAACACAACTCAGGAAGAGAGAGAAAGGGTCCAAATCTCTTCTTTTTAAATTGTCCCCTCCATATGGAGATATTCTTGAAAGGAAGAGGACCAGCCAGTGTGCCCTCTCCGAATTCTCAGTCTTTCTCTTTCTTAAGTCCTTATGTTTGTGTGCTACACATCCTTTATTTTAGAAGGAAGATGTGTTTTACTGAAATGCTTTCTACTGCCTTCATACCTAAAACAAAAAACCAAAACCACTGCGTTCGATTCAATTCTGACTCACAGCGACCCTACAGGACAGAGTGGAACTGTCCCATAGGGTTCCAAGGAGCACCTGGTGGATTTGAACTGCCGACCTTTTTGGTTAGCAGCAGTAGCTCTTAACCACTATGCCACCATGGTTTCCTTCATATCTAATGCAATGAAAAATAAAATTATAATTAAGGACCTATGCTCTACATGTGCTTTACTTTATCAGTGTCTGAAATCAAGCTTTGCCTTTAGAATATGGATAACAATTTGCAATCATTATTTCCTCACGTGTTTTAAAGTTCTTTCTTTACAACCATGTTTTTTTCTTTTTTACAGCCTATAAAAAAAAATAACAGTAACAAATTCAAATACCACCAATGACAGTATCAACATTTACTACCACTACTCAGAATCAGTGTAAGTTACCTGTAAACAATTTTTAGTTAAAAACCAACTTTGATTTTTGAGAGTTGTGTGTGTGTGTGTCTGTGTGTAAAATACAACTTTTTTTATAAGGCAGCTGATATTACTTCCTACACAGGTGTTGTTCTTAAACTCCCATTTTAAATTCCATGTAAACTTGAAGTCATAGAATAACTAAATTGAACTCTAATTTCAGAGTGCTCACAGCATGCATTTTTATTGCATATATTACATACATATAAAAAACCATAAACCCCTTGCCGTCAAGTCGATTACAACTCATAGCAACCCTATGGGACAGAGTAGAACTGTTCCATAGGGTTTCCAAGGAGTAGTTGATGGACTTGAACTGCTGACCTTTTGGTTAGCAGATGAGCTCTTCCACACTGAGCCACGAGGCCTCCATTATATACGTATACAACAAAATTTTTATAAGATTTTTAGTGAGATAGTTGTAACCTCCGCCTTACCTGTTCTGTTTTACTGTTCTTTCTGAACCTCCTTTCCTGGTCCTTCCCCTCCCATACCTCACTTATCCTAATTATCACGCTAGGACTCAAACTCAGTATGATGGATCCTACAGGACGTGTTCTGTAGTAAATTTTGACATAAGAACCCACGGCTAGAAGTCATCGCCCCTGACTGCAGGTCCTGAGGATGAGACGACTGATGCCTCTAATGAGTTGCTAACGAGGGAGATAAGTTCTGAACAAGACTATGAATTTAGGAGCATTTGTGTGCACACCCCTCTTGTCCTTGTTTTGCTTTGAGTTTCTGCTCCTTTATATTTTGTTGGGGCTGACCTAAGTTAATGAAATTTTTCTAATGGAAGAGGTGGGCATGTTTGAGGATGAGGGTGAGGTTGGGGAAAAAGAAAGAGTAATTGCAGGACTCTCCTGCTCTATGAACACCACACAATTGAGAACTATTATTAAAGAGAGTGACATTCAGATGGATAGAAACTGAAGGAAGGACTTGTATATCATGGCTTCTTACATAAATAATGTATCGATATGAAAATGCCTTGGCATTGTGGTGTGATGTGATTATAAGACTTGTAGTTAAATACTGCCTGACCTAGTGATATAATACCAAACCAAAAAGCAAACTCATTGCCTTTGAGTTGATTCCAGCTCAGAGACCCTATGAGTGATACAGTAAAGCCCCTTAAAAACCAGAATTTGGCATAAGAAATCAAGAATTTCTTTACTAGTGAAATTTAATAATACATTTAAAATAAAATTGAATTTACATTCACTGAGTAGATCAGATACCTCTGCACCTATATGATATACATGCCCTGAAAAGAAAACTTAAATCTTTGAAACAGTGAGTAGCTTTAGGTGTAGAGTAGATTGATCAGTGATACAGCTCAATTTATTTCATGTTTGTGATTTTCTTCTACTTAAAGTCATCAGTTTCACCAGACAAGAATTTCTACTTTAATAAAAAATTGATGTTATTTGGCTTTACCTGTTCTAAGGGATTCGAGCGTAGTATTCCAAGTTCCTACCTTAAAAGAAAAGACATTTGTTGGATCTTACTTCCTATTTGCAATACAGTTTTGAGCATATTTAGTTAAGTGTGTGTGTGTGTATGTGTGTGTGTACGTGCATACACATATATGTGCTTGCAATAGCCTTCATAGCTGCAACTCTCCTTCATACAGGCAAGGCCATGATATCTTACCAGGAGTCAAGGGCAGGCATATGAACTATCACCAACAACTCCATTTGAAACATAACTTTTGCTTTATGTTTTTCTGGAGGACTGTAAAATAGTTCAGCAGAGTGTGTATGATTGAGATGTGGTTGCTTCAAGGGGGCTTTCTAGTATTGCTGGGCAGTAACTGCTGGGATAATAGTTCTCCGCATCTGGCCTGATCTCCAGCTTCACGCCCTTTATCCTTCTTGCTCCAGAATGGAGCTTGTCCAAACCAAAGCCAGTGGACTGACTTCACTCTGCCCATCTCCTCAAGGTCTTTGGGCATTTGTCTGTGTGCTCAAGGCAGTTGAACTTCAGATGTTTTTCAAGTTTTCCTTTGTTCAGACATAGTCACGGCAGGCTGTGTGTCTCTCTGAGCAGTACACTTGTCTGGGCAGAGACAAATGAAGACAAAGCCTAAGGTTCTCCAAGGAGTCCAGAGACAGCAGGACCGTCAAGAAGAGATTAGACTTTTCTTTCTTACTGAAGGAACCTAAATGTGATTTCATATCCACAGGTCACCCATAAAGTGACAGACTGATTACATTGTTGTTCCATAGATCCCTGACCTATCAGAAGGGACAAAGCAGGAATCTGGAGTAGTCTACTGGGTGCTGGGAGAGGGACGGGTTGCTGAAATCACCACTGCTAACTCAAAAACTGTGGCCACCTCCATGGACTTACAGCATTTACACTGGTCCCAATTCTTTTTCTTTTCAAAAACACAGAAATGTTAAAGAAATGTGCCCTCTTTCAAGTACCTACTGTGAAAGAATTGTTGTGACTTTTTTTTTTGGTCTCCAAGGGCTGTAAGAGTGATTACCAGTTGTGGGTCAGTTCTGGCAAGAAAGAGGCCCCATTCCCACTCATTGGTAAGTGGCAGGGAACTCTACGGTGGGGTTGACTGAATTCAAAATTATAACTCTAAAGTCTGAAAGTATTGATTGTTTGGTCTTAAGTTTAAATATCCTTTGGAGTAAAAACTTCTCACAATATCCATTCATACATCTAATAAATAAATTATGAAGCTTTACTCTATCCCAGGGAATAAATAATAACATCTCTTCATTCAGCAGCTTGTGGTCAAGTTGGGGAGAAAAATGTGAATTTTTCCTCTCTGCTTTTTCACTTGACATACAGCCCTGTCTTGATCAACCTCTCCTTATTTTTTATGAAAGCAATACGGATTGAAATTTCTTTTCCCCATACATCATATTTTATATTCCATTCTTGAATTATTCTGTTCCATTTTCTAACTACGAAGTAGCCTCTTGTTTTGTAAGGCTCATCTAAAATCCAGCAGGTCTCTCTATCCAACTATAAGTATTTACTGAATAGCTGCTCAGGGCCCAGAACTTTTCTCAGGATGATAGGGAAAATGAGATAATCATATCTAGATTCCTGAAGTCTTCTCTGACGACCAGCCTACGCTTTGGCATTTTATATTTTACAGGCTGAGTTTTCCAACATTTGTTCTTGAAATTATTGATAGATTACAGTTCTCCTGAAATAGTTATTAGAATCGTTTAGCTTAAAAAAAAAAAAAATTCTTGGATTAGCAAGTTTATTTAGTGTGGTTAAAAGAAATAGAGCAAATAAAATAAAAGAAGTGACAGGCTCTGTAGCAGACCTTGCCATGGGGCGATGGTGAGAACTGATTGCCGCTAGAAATCCTGTGGGGTGTTCCCTCTTACCTACATTATCTTCTAAATTCTTTCCACCATCCTGTGAGGCCATTGCTGTGTCATTCAGGATGTTCCCAAGCGATCTGAATAATCTAAACACCAAGGTTTTTAGGATTCACAGAGTGCATGTTCTCCGTCTCAGAATATAACAAATCAAGTACACAGCTGAGGACCAAAATCCTGTTTCATATTTTGTATTAATGTCAACATCTTTTTAAAAGTCGTTCCACAATAAAAATACATGAATAAAAATCAGACAAATACTTCAAATATATTTATTTTAATAAAATGTGTTCATTTAGATGAAATGAATGTAGGTGGTAACTTCTAAGCTTAGAACAGCTTCAGGCACCACTGCTGACTCTGTGGAGTCTCAATCTTCCGTCATTTACGAGAGTCCTTTAACAGCCATTCTGTACATGGATTTTCATGTGTTTTCACTTCTCAGTTGTGGATTAGCTCCTGGTTACCCTGATGAATTTGTTTTGTTGCTTTCCTGGAAGCTTCTTTGTGGCTGTAGTTCTTGTTATGAACTGAGCTGTCATATTGTATTTATACCAGGAGAAAGGGAAAGGCAAGAGCTCACCACGCTACAGTCAGTCAGAACTAGAAGAAAGGGAGTGTTTGCTCTCTTCTTAAAAAGCTCAATCTATGTTGCAGCGCAGGGTCTCTGAGAATTCGATGGAGAGGAAGCCATTGGAAGCATGAAAGAGCAAAAGATATCATTTGGCGGTCAACACCTAATGATTGAGGGTTCCGCTTCACTCTGTTAATACTGTTTTGTAGTTGGCTCCTGGGTTTCCAATACTCTGCAGCCTTACCTCTAATTCTGCCTGTGAGGGCCACCCTCACACCAGCGGGGCGTGGTGGGGGAGAAGGTAAGCATAAGGGCAACTCTCCCTGCTGCTCTGGCTATAGCATTAACGAAATGTAATGAAATACCTGTTAAATGGACATCTGTGTTAGAGAAGAGTGATCATAGTGAGTCTTGACATACATAGTCCAATTATTTAAAGGACATTAACCCACCGATGTTTATGAATATATTAATTAGTTACTGTGATCTGTACAAATCTATGTAATATTGATGTTATGTGTTTTAAATGATGCATTTAGGCTGGAGGTTGGTCAGGTAATTTACCTAAGCTGCTCAGATCTAGTTAGTTTCTAAGCAGAAACTAGAAGGCTTTAAATATTCTCAGATGGAAACATAGCAAAAGTCAACACGGTGTAGTGCACAATCTGATCTATACTTTACAATCAGGGAAATATATTTTAAAGACTATTTTCTCTTTAGTTTTTTTAAACACCTTTCTTGGGCTCCTGCTTTCTGCACGGTTTCCCCCTTGAGAGCACACGCAGGAGACACAGCCTTCTTTATCCCAGAAGTGCAGCACGCCAGTGTGGTGCACGTGGGTGCTGTAAGGTAGCTTTGATCACACTCATCACCAGTCGGCCTGAATCTGTATGTACATGTTTCTTTGTATAGGACATGAACATCCCTAACCAAAAAAAACCCAGTGCCGTCGAGTGGATTCCAACTCATAGCGACCCTATGAGACAGAGTAGAACTGCCCCATAGAGTTTCCAAGGAGAACCTGGCAGATTCGAACTGCTGACCCTTTGGTTAGCAGCCGTAGCACTTAACCACTATGCCACCAGGTTTTCCACTACAGAATAATAGTGAGCCATCTTCAAGTCATGGCACTTTTGCCACACCGCCCAAGGGGCTCCATATCTTCATCCACCCTCCAGGAGCCCTTCTTACTGGAGGAGCTATTACCAGAGATGGAAGGTCAGTTCGTCCTGAAGCTCAGGTACCTACTGAAGGGCCAGGAGCAGAAAGGTGAGTCCCCTTCCCTCCTGGCAGGTGCCTTCTCTCAGCTCATGTCTCCATTTCTGGAAACAAAATCGTGACACAGAGCTGATTCTCCATGCCAGGGAGAAGGGCAGTGTAGGCAAGGATCCAATCTTCACCAAGAATGAGACTGAGAGAAATGTCAAGGGCCTGTCCTCCAGAACCAACTCACTTCTAGAAAGCTTCTTTTTATTCCTACAGGTAATAGCTCCCTTCTCTGTATCCCTGGAGCCCATCATACATATTTTAATTGGGAATGTACATATCTGTGTGTCTCATTAGAATTTGAGCTTCTTAAGGCCTGGAAACTCATGTTTTCCCCATCTCAGGGCTTCCTTTGGGATCTAGGCCACAGCAGAAAGTGACTTATGACTGCCTAGCTTAGACACACCTGGAATGGAGGAACTTCAGTGGAGCAAAAGAGTTTTGGAGTTTTATTGGAATCTCTTCTGAGCTTGGGCTAAAGTGGCCTCTCAGTTCTACCTTCACAGCGAGCCACATGGACCAAGCTCACTTTCCCTGTATGCTTCTGACTGAGGTCTAGAATGGAGCAGGGCTAAGTGTTTATGGTTGGGGGCTTTTTAATCTTCCTTCTTACCATTCTTTTTCCTACTATTCCTGTATTCTCCCATCAATGTTTCTTTTCCTAAAGAAAATGTATTATTAATTTGGGAAATAGTGTGCCCAGAAAAGAATTTATACTCAAAGTGGTTTTGTTGTTATGATAGTTATTCTATAAGCACAAAGTTTCATATATTTTTTAATATTCATATCCTAATTAAAAACAGGAGGAAACACTACTCAAGTCTTGCCAGGACTGTTTAAGAAAGGCTGGGTTTCTATCAGATTAGCTTGTTAAGTCACCCCATGGTTTTCATGAGAATAGCATGTATTTTCACTCATCACAGAGGCAACATGGACACTCACACCAGATAATGTATATAACAAAAGGTCCAGCTCAGCCCGAAAGTCCTTTTGAGAAAGGACAGAACTTAGTTTATACTTTGTCCTCTGTTTATGTCACAGAATAGCTTTATATATAGTTTAAATCAAGGGATAGAGCAATGTTCTTAAGAGGTATTAAAGCTAAATAACTGAATACATTTGGATAGTTCTAGAAATAATAAAATGTCATGGGTAGGGACCTCAGCAGGGTACAACTACTTCACCTATATATTAACCTTTACGTTCAACATTTGCACATGTTGACATTGCTGGTTGTATAGGAATCCCTTCCTGGATTGAAGAATGTGTTTGTTTTCCTTCAGACTTTTAAAACGATGAAGTGTGAATGTTAGGGCAGGAAGAAAGAGTCTTAGTTAGGTGGAATGGTGCCAATCCTTCATGACTGCATACCCTCCGGAGGGTGCTAAGCCAAATGGAGAAGGGGATGGAGTCTGCTTTTAGAGGAGGAGACTGATGTCTTGATTGCCTTGGGCCCTCTGAGTGAGGAAAATCGTTCTGAACAAGGTTACTATGTGCTGTGCCTTGAGCTGAGGAATACATTATACATTTCATCCATTTTAGTACTCAGTTCCATGAGATGTCATGTTAAAGTTGAGGAACCTGAAGTTCAAAGAGATTGAGTAATTTGTTCCCGTACCTGGCAGAACCCTCTGATCCAGCACCGCAAGTACTGCACCTAAGGTTATACTTGCCACATTCTAGAAAAGCCAAGTCAATGGGCATTTAAGGATATTTGGTGAAATATTGCTCATCTGTTTTTCCTCCCACAACTTGGCTCATCTGTGGACTTGTTTAGTGTATAGTTATAAGCAGGTGAAGAAAATACTAGGATACCTTATCATAGCTGAGTAGTAGAAAAGACCTCTTGGAACTCAGGTTTTCATTGCTGACCACCTGATATTAGAAAAGCTCTTCTTGTTCAGCATTCCTTTGACAGGGACTGTTGGGTAGCTAAAAATCATCTCTGGGTAGCATGGATGGGTGTTACAAGAAACAAGGCCACCTGGGTTCTCATCACACAGCCAGCATTTAAAGGTGACTTCCCAAGAACGCTGTCCTCAGGGGGAGGCACATCGTCCATGGAACTGCCTGAGGGTTGTGGCCCCTTGGAGTGAAGGAGTTATAGGCTGCCCAGAAGGTGGGATCAGGGAGGTTGAGTCATGAAGGGCAGATCTTTTTGATAAGAGTTCACAATAGTCAGGTATTCAGAAAGCCAAAGAGGATATCTAGAGGGGTAAGACTTACCGTAAAGGTAGATGATTATCAAACTCTACTTGATTTTGATACCACATTTTTTAGCTTTTCAAATGGGATCTGATTCCTCACTGATTGTATTTAACATCAGTGAGCTTGTACCACCAAGCACTAGGTGCCTCAGGAGGCACTGCAACAGGAGCAGATAGCACCTGTAGGAAGTGTCACCTCCAGAAGAATTGATCCTGAGTCTGATCAAGCCTCCAGATTTAACTATCCATTTATAGAATAAGGGGGAAAAACGACACATTAACACCACAAGAATGTAATCCACCTACCCAGGACGGGGGAAATTCTACACAATGAATGACTCCATTTCTCTCTCTTCTAGCCCTAGCAAACACAAACAATATGCTCTGCAAATGAAAACAGTGGAAACAAGTTTAAGTGAATTAAACTACTACTTCTATTTTTTTTTTTCCTAGATGCAGGCCAGAAGACAGGTGAAAGGAAATGACCTATGATAAACTACCAGGACAAAGAATGCACAGCTGTACCATCCCCCAAGCCGGAGAAGCTTTTTGGAGTTCCCCTCAAAGATGTTTGTCCGAATGATGACCCGCCCACTCCTGTCCAGGTAGATCTTCTTTTGAATTTCTGCGCCCCCCCTGAGGAGGGAGATTGAAGAAGGGAAAGCTCTGGAAGGGCGCGTGCTCTCATCCAAAACTATTCCAAACTGGAGAAAGCACTAGACAGCCCCTGGCTTTAGCTGAGAATCTTTGTTATATTATTTCAAAGAATAAAAATTTGACTTGGGTATTGCAGAATCCTAAGGTAGACAGAATAGAAAAATCTAATCTTGTCCATTCCATTGGTTTCAGCAAAGACCCACATACGCCTGCTCAGATAAGTCAAAATGTGTACCAGTCTCTTAAGCAGAAGTTCTACCTTACCTTCAAATTCTCCTTTCAACTCTTTCCTTGAACTCCATGCTACTCTCAGCTCTCCCTTAGTTGCTTCTTCAGCTGAGACTTCTCAATCTTAGAACTCAAAAGTATTTCAGTTGGCGTTTGGTTTTAGTTTAAGTGCTTGAGTATAAGAGTCACCTTTGGGAACATATCAATCTCTCAATCCTGATAGAATGAGTCAAAGGAAGGCTGCAAAGTTTGGCTTGTGTTGTCTCAAATTAGTGTATTAAATCATCAGTGTTAAGATTTATTGAGTATCCAGCATCCCCCCATGGGCTGTACTAGTGCTTTACAGGCTCGATGTGAAGAAAATCATCATCTTAAGCACATGCTGCGTACCACCCAAGACCCTGCAACGTTCAGCAGTTTGAATCCACCAGCCACTCCTTCGAAACCCTATGGGGCAGTTCTACTCTGGCCTAGAGGCTTGTTGTGAGTCCGAATCAGCTCAGGGAAACAGGTTTGGTTTGGTTTATGATGATCATCTTCCCCTTTTCACAAATGGGAGAAATAAAAGCTTTAATAAAGGTGAGTACTATAATTTCCCCAAGGTCACACGGTGAATAGATGGTATAATAGATTTAAATCCCTGAGATTACCAGACTCTTTCTACACTGCAAGCAGAGGCCTATCTGGGGGCGCGGGGTGTTGAGCAGGTGGGCAAACCTTGAGGTGGGGTGCCAGGGAGCAGTTTCTGTTGCCTCTGGCAGTTTCCATCTCCAGCAGTGAGAGATTTAACAGTAATTGCCAGAGGCACTGTTTTCCTTTGATAGGCCCCTGACTGTAGGCAGGAGACATGAAGATAGAGAATAAGGAAATGAAAAAGTGGTAAGATTCAGCTGGGGAAGGCTTTCTGGAAGAGAAGGTTTTTGAGCCTGATTTTGACAGGGGAAAGGAAATACAAGAAGTAGGATGGGAGAGAGTTGCTGAAAGGGGGATGAGCAAATGGGAAAAGAGTATGGCAAGATTTCCACATTTCAGAAAAAGCATCCATGTTATAGTGAGAAAAGAATGGCAAAGTAGGAAGGTGTTATTTAAGAGATGCCGTAAAGTCGATAGAAAAGTTTGA
The DNA here is from genome assembly GCF_024166365.1 of Elephas maximus indicus. Taxonomy (NCBI): domain Eukaryota; kingdom Metazoa; phylum Chordata; class Mammalia; order Proboscidea; family Elephantidae; genus Elephas; species Elephas maximus. The sequence continues at coordinate 29,211,989 of NC_064823.1, read as the reverse complement.
TTTGAAAAGTGTAAATTCACAGAAAAAGGGGAATCTGAACAAAACAAGTGTTTGAAGTATTTCAGTGTAGGAACATAGAGTGGGCCAATGAATAGAAAAGAAAGAGACACCAAAAAAAACCCCAGACGTAAAGAATTAACGTCACTCCCTCCAGCTTCAGCCCCGTACTATCCTGTAGCCTAGCTCCTGCTGCCGATAAAGGCAGCTTGTGCTGAGGCCTGTGTGTATTAAATATCACATACTGTTTCTTTTCTTCCCCCATAGGCTATACTTTGCCTTGTTAATCACAAGGCCTCTGACAAAGGGCATCTCCGGAACATCGGCCAGTGTAAAAGCACGTAGAGCCCTAACGGAGAAACTAAATTCTGGAGAAAAAGTGAACTTGGACGATGAGTCTGTGTCAGTTGTAGCATCTGTCCTAAAGGTAAGGAAAGTTCTAGCCTCATCATCACACAGTGTAGCTCTAAAGAAATATGATTGTCTTCCTTCATCATGGTTGGCAGAGAACCGTGGTAGGTATAATACAATCAGAATCTGAAAAACATTACAGAAAGGTAAGGAAATTGCCTTGGGTGTTAAAAGCACACCACACTCCCTATCTGAACACCTCCCGCAAAAAAAGTAAATTAAAATTTCAAAGCACCCACCTATACTTACACAAGCATCCTACTGTTGAAGAGGTCCTCACTGGAAATGATGGCAAAGTTTCCAACAGAAATTTCTTTTTAAACTTGTGAAAAAAGTTTACCATAGTAAGCAAATTTTTACCTTATCATAGGTGAAAAAATAGTAAATGAGACAAGAGGGACCCCAGAGGTCATGGTCCCCAGACCCTCCCTTAGCCCAAGACTGAACCATTCCTGAAGACAACTCTTAAGACAGGGATTGGACTGGACTGTAGGACAGAAAATGATACTGGTGAGGAGGGAGCTTCCTGGCCCAAGTAGATACATGAGGCTCTGGGGAGCTCCGGTCTGGAGGTGAGATGAGAAGGCAGAGGGGGACAGGAGCTGGCTGAATGGTCACGGGAAATACAGGCTGGAGAGGAGTGTGCTGTACTCATTAGGGGAAGACCAACTAGGAGCACATAGCAAGGTGTGTGCAAGTTTTTGTTTCAGAGACTGCCTTGATTTGTAAACTTTAACTTAAATCACAACAACAAACAAAAGTGCTCAGTCAAGCTACCAACAAACAGCTCCATTTGTTTTATCATCATTCCTTCCCATTCTTTTAATGCCTTTCACTTTAAAAGTGCCATAGGAATGATGCTACCATCGGGCCTTCTTTCATCTTGACCACCTTCGGCATTCTTTGTTAATACGTGTTGTGCTTAACCTGCCACGTAGTAACCTGCTCTTCTCAAATGCCTTGCTCTTCACATCCGTAGAGATGCCTCATGTTTTCTGAAAATAGAGCCTACAACCAAAACTAACTTTAAGCAAAGTGTTGAACCTAGAACAGCCTCTGCAGGCCTGCTTCAGGATTTTGGTCCCCAGCATGGTGGAGATGCAAGTAAGGCAGGGTAGAAACAGGGCCCACGGCCTCCAACTCAGGCTGAGGCATATTGATCAAAAGTGCCTGCCCTAGACATAAGTAAAGAAGAGTTTTCTATATTCCCTTTCCAGTTGAGTGGCCAGGTGCCCATTTAATATTATTTCATGAGTTTATATCAAATCCGTCTTGATAAATGGGACATCATATATGCATCAGTAAATGGACGTTTCTTGCCAACGTGTGTCTTGGTCCATATAAAAATATATAGCAACAAACATTCTAGCAGTAGTATGTACCGGCTTTTTTCTATCACCTTCCCTGTTCACTAGTTTTTAACAAGTAGATTAGCATAAATTAGCCAGCCCCCAGATCAAAAAGCTGTGGACCCTCACTGCTACCAAGACAATATTCAGAATTCTGCATATACCTCCAGCCTAAGCTGAATTTTTGCCTTGTTGTTATTTTGTGAGTTCACTGATTGGTCTTCTCAAATCCTTACAGGGCACTGGTAATGGGAGAAGAGGCATGCTGCTCTTCAGGCAGTGCCCTGTTGGAAGGGTGCAGAGGAAGTAAAGTCATCATTGCTATAATAAGTGAAGGGTGGGAGGAACTTGGGAAACTGATCTAAACCCTCTTCATTGTGTTCATCTGGTTCTGTCTCTGGCCACATTAAGGGACCTCCAGGCACCTGTGATCGAGAGCTTGCTGCTAACCAAAAAATCAGCAGTTCAAATTCATCACCGCTCCTTGGAAAGTCTATTGGCCAGTTCTACTCTGTACTATAAAAAAAAAAAAAAAAAACCAAACCCAGTGCCGCCGAGTCGATTCCGACTCATAGCAACCCTATAGGATAGAGAACCGTGCTATAGGGTCACTATAAGTCGGAAACAACTCTACCACAGCAGGTTTGTTTTTGGTTTGGAGGCAGCCTGAGATGTACAAGAACCCTTTGGAGCCAGTGGGCATGCCATCCAGCACCTCCCAAAGACGCTAGCTTCCTTTATTGCCTGAGAGTTGCTTGGGATGTCTGATATGACCAGAGAGGGCACAACAACTTCACCCGACTTTGTCTGACTGAGGAGAAGGTATAGGGTGTTCTGAAAAAGACTGGCTGTAGTGTTTTAGTCACGCTTCTTCCTGAAGGACTTGTCAAAGCAGTGAGATGGCAGAGGGACCCTTCAGGTTATTCTAGGATTTAAGCTCTCTTTTGTTTTGGGGATGGTAGCATTTATTTATATTCCTAATGATCATCTGGCACCCATCTTCTTCTCCTGCCCAGATACTCTTTACTGTTTAACAAAGAGAACATGCATTTGGAGTGAAAGAGTCTTGTTAACTAGTCAACTCTGGTTTTCTTTGTTATAGGAAATTAGAGTTAAGTTTAGTGTAATTAGGGACTGGTGGTAGATGGGTCAATATATCCATCTTTTGTAACTTAAGGAAGTGACATCCCATCACTTTTCCTCATTTTATTCCTTGGAAACAAGTCCCTAGGCCGAGCCCATACTCAAAGGCAGATATTATACAGGGTCTGGATCATAGGGAGCCATGTCAGAAGCTGCCTAACACATGCCTCTTCTATACCTGACTTTTAAAGTGGATACAGAATTGGAATTCTGAAAATTCAATAGACTCACTTTTCAAAAAAATGGATAACTTTTGTGATGATATCCCTAAAGCACAAATACCAGGTTCCTTCCTACAAGGGGAAGTAATGGAATGAAGAAGGGATGTAATCACATTGTCTTGCTCCTTGTTAATAGCTCTGAACAAAAGTATGGTATTGTGGCAATGACTACAAAGAGGTTCCTAAAATTATCTTAGAATCTTAGTTACACTTGGTCTTTCTTTGTTCTCCACTAATGTTTGTTCAAATGGTAAATGAAGTACTACTATGCTGGAGCCATAATAATATACACTGGGTATGCAAGTAGCAAGTTAAATGTAAGATGCATGCCTTACACGGTAATTGATTTTCCAGCAAGAGTTAGAATTACCCATCAGTGGGCACTTGCCTTTTTCCATGTTCTAAGCAGGAACTAGCAAGAGGGTGGCCACCCATGGTTATAATTCTTAGACATTCCTAAAGTTTTCTTTTCCTAACGTTGACAGACCTTGACGGGAATCAGACTTTGTAACCTTGTTCTTGTTAATACTGTTCCAAACTAACTGGACAGTTGCCTAAACCTGAAATGAATATATGATGAGGACGTCATTGAGATTGCCATTGAGCTGTCTATAATAGACATTCAACAGTAAATTCTCCTGGCGTGTTGTGCTTGGGTCATGTTCTGCTTCATCACACCGTGTCCCACGAATGGACTCTGTAGCACAGGGTCCAGGAAAACGGAGAGGAGACACATGCTCTAAGTGCGTGCAGTTTGGTGCACTTCAGGCAAAAGTGCTCCTGAACCACCATCCCCCTTCCCATGCTCCCAGAACCAGCCATAGTTGGAGTTCTTTACCTTCCAGATATTTTGGGACCACTCTATGGGGAACACAGTGAGAAGCCTTAACTACCACGGGTGGGTGTTGTACATCAATATCATTGTAAAGGTATAAGAGAACTGGGACTTAGTCTGTTTTCTTCACTGCTCTGTCCTCAGTACTCAAAACAGTGCCTGGCACACACAGGACCTCAGAAAATAAAGAGTGAATGATTTCCAGATTGTGATCATGATAGTTGCCCTGAAGCATTTCCTGTAGTAGCTGCTATTAAGAGAAGTCTGGTGGGGCAGTGGTTAAGAGCTAAGGTGTGCTGTGACTGCTAACCAAAAAGGTTGGCCGTTTGAATCCACCAGCTGCTCCTTGGAAACCCTGTGGAGCAGTTCCACTCTGTCCTATAGGGTCACTATGAGTCAGAATCGACTCAAAGGCAACGGGTTTTTCTTGGGGGGAGGAGGTTGGTGTGGGCATGTTGGAGCTATTTAGTGAGACAGCTGGCAGAAAGGTGTAATTTTGAAGGTAGCAATGTGATGTAACATTTTCCCTTCATTATCACACTAAAATTAAGCTCAATAAATTTTAATAGGCCCAACTGTATGATATTAAGACAGATTTTCCAGGTCACCACTTAGGAAGCTCACCTATGCATGCCTGTAGCTCTGGTACTCAGAGGCCTGAAGTTTTGCTGTCTCTAAATTTTGATTATTTTTTTCTTTTTTGGGACATTATAGTTCTCAAACAAACTAAAACTCAAGGAAAACATGATATCCTATCCCACCTTTCAAATTAAGGTAAGGAGCCCTGGTGGCACAATGGTTAAGCACTCGGCTGCTAACGCAAAGGTCAGCAGTTTGAACCTACCAGCCACTCCTCGGGAGAGATCTGCTCCCATAAAACTACAGCCTAGGAAACCCTATGAGGCAGTTCTCCTCTGTCACATGGGGTCACTATGATGAGTCAGAATCCACTCGGGTGCACAGAAACAACAAAAACCCTTAATGGGATGAAAAACAAAGATTTTATGAGAGGAGGTTTTTCCCAAGAAGCATATATACATCAAGGCAGAAGACCTAGTTCTCTTTTATACGTGTGTGTCTGTGTTTGTGTGCGTGGTGTTTGTCTCAGAACTTTTCTTGCCAGGAATTAAGAACACCATGGCCAGAATAGACAATCGAAATGTGTATATGTATTTCTTTTGAAGAAAATAATAGGATTTAGGGTGTTTATGACCAGGCCTTGTAAGTTTGTACCAGCTGGCTAAACTGTACATAAAGAGAAGGATTCAGAAGATAGAGAGGGGCTTTACCTTTATTCCCATCACAGCCCAGAATCTGCTTTGATGCCACTAGTTTTAGTTGGAGAAAATCCAAGCACCTGCTTATGGGTGTGCAAGTCAGCAAAGAGTTGGAGCCGAGCTCTGTGGATGTTGCTGTGTGGGTGGCTGTGAAGGAAGTCGGGACTTAACTGAATTTTTCAACTAAGTGTGATCTCTGTCTTTTGTCTAATACATGTTTGCCACAAGAATAACATTATTTTTCATCTATTTTAGGATTTTTTTAGAAACATGAAAGGGAGTATATTTTCATTTGATCTCTGTGATAAATGGCTTGCTGTTATTGATGAAGGGAATGAGGAGGAGAAAATAACTGGAATCCAGAGGTAATGATGCAGTCATTACTCAAATCTGGCCATGCCTCAGAAATACAACCAACACACTTTCAGAAAAAAAAAATGACTTCTATTGTACAACTTTGCCTACTAAATAAGGACCACTGCCAAAGGGTTTCATGTGGTCACACCCATGGAGGCCAGTTTAAAAATAGATGTCTACTTTACTGCTGTCATCAAGTTACCGTTTTTCTCCTAACCTTACTAATAGGGGATCATTGACCATTGTCCACCTTCTGAATATTTGAAATTAGTAGGAGATGAAATCCGTTAGTCCAAGAGAGGTGGTAAAGGCCAGCTCTGACAGTGTTATGATTTCACTTTCTCAGATACTTAACCAACCAGAGAAAGTCTTATCATGATCAGGAATTGAATTTAATGAAGCATTTCTGTATGTATTCCTGCCCTGGAGCTCTGCTAGTCTCTAGGCACACAGAGGTGAAGGACCTAATCCCTCACCTCAGGAAACTCAAGATTCTGGTGGAAGAGAGAAGTAGATAAACTGAAGTGTCATCAGTGCTATAAAACGGACTCTCAGAGGTACTGTGGGAACATGGTGGAGTGATAATTAACTCCCTGCAAGACTCAGAGAAAAAGGAAGCTCAAATTTCAGTCAAGACCTGATCACAAAGAATTTCAGGTCTATACCCACACGAGTAGATATTTTTGTGCAACATAGCAGAATAGGAAAAAAGTACCCTGTAACTCAATTTCCTAAGCTTTCCGTCTGTGAAAAACCCGAGAATTCCAATAGTATGTTCTATTTGTATATGTCTGTTGATCACAAAAAAAATTTTTATTGACTTCCAAATATTACGAATTATCAGCTTCACAATACTTTTGATAAACCCTATTTTAGCAATAGAACATAGTATTTGCATTGAGGAGTTAGAAACTAAGGAAAAGCTGTGAAAGTCACCAAAAACCAAGGCCATGGAACAAAATACCACCTCCATTCCCATTACAGTTTAGAGAAGACCATTTGAGTAGAGTGAGCACCAAGTCCTGGAGCTCTCTGTCACACGTGTTACCAACTGCACTCCTATTACACTTTAGAGGAGACCATTCGGGTACATCAAGCGTCACATCCTATAGCTCATTGCTGCTCCTAGTCTAAAACCTGTGTACTTCACACTGCAGTAAGGGTGTATCATCAGTCTGTAGTAATGAGAGCTGGGCTCCCTGCTGCTGGTGCTGTTTCTGTTAACCAGACCATGTTTTCTCCAAGTTGCAACATCTTGTTGTAAAAAACTAAAAGTCTGAACATCAACTGAGAAACAGTTTCAATGCGTGATTTAAAAAAAAATCACAAATATTAGAACATTGGAAATTATACTCTTGTAAACTTTTATGAGAAAGTGGTACTACTGAAATTGATTTGGAATAAAATTGACCTTGAATGCTGGCAGACTAGAGCATGAAATCTCAGAATGTACTTACAATTTTTAGTAGATAAGATTTGAACTCTTACCATCAGACAGTATTTTTTCACTGTTACCTGGAAAATAAAGAAAGTATTTTAAATGCAGTTACTATTTAATTTCATCAGTAACCTTTGTGAGTTTCAGTTGAGCACATTCTGGAATGTTGCAGGGTTTTTAATAAATTTGTATTAAATTCTACATTAACAAGATCAGCCTAACTTAAACATGGAAACTTGTGGTGTAGTGGCTTAGCAGTATGGCTATTAACCAAGGAATCGGCAGTTCTAATCTGCCAGATGCTCCTTGGAAACTCTATGGGACAGTTCTACCCTGTCCTATAGGGTTGCTTTGAGTCAGAATCAACTCAACAACGGCAGCGGGTTTTGTTTTGTTTTTAAGTTAAACCCATGGTAGTAGTTTCTGGGAAATATTTCAGGCAGCATTTTTTATGAGACAGAGTTCTACATTATTTTACATTTTTCATTGGGTTGTGGACATGGTGTACAAAAAACAATGTCTTGTTCTCTTTCTCTGTATTTATAAAGTTCTTAAATGAAATGACTTGTTTTAAGTGTGGTTTTTCTGTATTTAAAGGCTTTTAGACCAATTGCCAAAAGCCAGTGTTCTCCTGCGATACCTTTTTGGGGTGTTACACAACACTGAACAACATTCTGCATCCAATCAGATGACAGCATATAATTTATCAGTCTGTATCGCCCCAAGCATTCTTTAGTCTTCTACTTCCTGCAGCCCAGCACTGGAAAGTGAATTGAAAAAGAAGGTAATGAGATTTCTCAATTTTATGCCTTTGGGGCCTGAATCCTCACTTGGAACCTGAAATTCAGGGTATTATCTAAAGAACCATTTTTTTAAAGTGTACACTTTAATTGCACTCTTCTAGGATGGCAGAGTTATTAATCTTATCATGGTGGGGTATGGGAAGGTGGGTTGTTAAGTGGGAAATTAAGAGCAGCTGAGTCACTTCTTTCCCATTGAAGAGACTAAATACTAAACTGACTGAACCATAAACCAAAACAATTGGCATCAAGTGGATTCCATCTCATAGCAACCCTAGAGGACTGAGTAGAACTGCCCCATAGGGTTTCCAAGGAGTGGCTGGTGAATTTGAAGTGCTGACCTTTTGGTTGGCAGCGAGCTCTTAACCACAGTACCAGCAGGGCTCCGACCAAACCATACAGAGGTAAAAAAGTGGTGTCATAGGTTAGAAAAAACCTGGGCTTTTGAGTTAGACAAGCCAAGCTTCAACTCTTTGTTGTGAGATCAAAGAAAAGAGAAGATTCAGTCTATGATCTCAAGAAGTTGCTAGGGCAGTTTGGAACAGCATCAGGAGAGAGCATGGTAGGATACAGTGGTTTGGACACTTATTCAAACAAATCTTTAAATGGAACCCTGATATATCTAATAGATGTGCTGTGGTCGAAACCATATTGAGGGGCCAGGAGCACTGCCTGATTTTCTTGTTCTTGCTCAGTGGTCCCTGAGGCACATCTCAGAGATCCAGTGCTCTTTGAAACAGTTTGAAAAGAACCAGCATCACTAAGAAAAAAGGACTTGATGTCAAACAGTCTTTCTGGAGTATGAACCCCTGTACGACCATTACCAGTTCTGTTATCTTTGGCCAGTTTTTCCATCTCAGCTTCAAATTTTTAATCTCTACAGTTCAGATAAATGTGGTATCTAAACCTTGGAATACTTGTGAGGATTAAATAAGGTAATGTTGTAAAAAAAATTGGTAAACAACACAACAATGGGCTAGTAGAGATTTCTCTGAGGCCAGAGTTAGTAGTTAGTATTATTTGAGTCTAGCTAATTATACCTAAGGAGTCCCTGGGTGGTTTCTAGGGAGGGGCCAGGAGCAGAAAGATGAGTCCCCTCCCTTCCTGCAGGTGCCATTTCTCAGCTCATGTCTCCATTCCTGAAAACAAAATCATGACACAGAGCTGATTCTCCATGCCACTGAGAAGGACAATGTAGGCAAGGATCCAGTCTTCACCAAGAATCAGACTTAGAGAAATGTCAAAGGTCTGTCCTCAAGACCCAGCTCATTTCTAGAGAGCTTTTTTTCATTCCTCCAGGTAGTAGTTCCCTTCTGTGTATCGTCAGAGCCCCTTGTACATATTTTAATTGGGTGTGTACATATGTGTATGTCTCATTAGAATGTGAGCTTCTTAAGGCCTGGAAACTCATGTTTTCCCCATCTCAGGGCTTCCCTCAGGATCTAGGCCAGAGCACAACTTTTCTTATGACTGCCTAGCTTAGACATACCTGGCATGGAAGACCTTGAGTGGAGGAGAAGAGTTTCTGAGTTGAATTGGAATCTATTCTGAGCTTGGGCTGAAGTGACCTCTCTGTTCTACCTCCACAGTGAGCCATGTGGACTAAGGTTGCTTTCCATCTGTGCTTCTGACTCAGGTCTAACCTGGAACAGGACTGTTTATTGTTGAGGTCCTTTTAATCTTCTTTCTTAATATTCTTTTTCCAACCATTCCTGTATTCTCCCATCAATTATTCTCTTTCTGAAGAAAATGTATTATTTGAGGAATAGTGTGGCCAGAATAGAATTCCTAGTTGAAGTGTTTTTATTGTTATGATAGTTACTCTATAAGCACAAAGTTTCACAAATTTTACTTTTTAATATTAATACCCTATTTATAAGCATGAGGAAACACTACTCAAATCTTGCCAGTACTGTTTTGAAAGGCTGGGTTTCTATAAAGTTAGCTTGTTGAATCACCCCATAGTTTTCATGACAATAGCATGTATTGTCACTGGTCGCGGAGGCAACATGAACTCTCACACCAGATAATGTACGTAACAAAAGGTCCAGCTAAGTCCGAAAGTCTTTTTCAGAAAGTGCACAACTCAGTTTATACTTTGCCCTCTGTTTATGTCGCAGAGTAGCTTTATATATAGCTTTAAATCAAGGGATAGACCAATGTTCTTAAGAGGTATTAAAGCTAAATACTGAATACATTTGGATAGTTTTAGAAATAATAAAATCAGGTCAAGGGGAGGGAAATCAGGCTGAGTACACTACTCCACCTGTATATTAACCTGTACGTTCAACATTTGCACATGTTGACATTATTGAATATGTAGGAATCCCTTCCTGGATTGAAGAATGTGTTTGTTTTCCTTCAGACTTTTAAAATGATGGAGTGTGAATGTCAGGGCAGGAAGAAAGAGTCTTAGTTAGGTGGAATGGTGGCAGTCCTTCATGACTGCATACCCTCTGGCGGGTGCTAAGCCAAATGGAGAAGAGGATGGGGTCTGCTTTTAGAGGAGGAGACTGATGTCTTGGTTGCCTTGGGCCCTCTGAGTGAGGAAAATCGTTCTCATCAAGGTTGCAATGAACAGTGCCTTGTGCTGAGGACTACATTATACATTTCATCCATTTTAGTACTCAGTTCCATGAGGTGTCATGTTAAAGTTGAGGAACCTGAAGTTCAAAGAGATTTAGTAACTTGTTCAAGTAAATGGCAGTACCCTCTTATCCAACATGGCAAGTGTTGTACCTAAGGTCATAGTTGCTATGGCCTAGAAAAGCCAAGTGGATGGGCATTTAAGGATATTTGGTGAAATGTTGCTCATCTGTTTTTCCTCCCACAACTTGGCTCATCTATGGACTCTTTTAGCATCTGGTTCTAAGCAGCTTAAGAAAATATTAGGATGCCTTATCAGGAAACATTCATAGCTGAGTAGTAGAAAAGACCTCTTTGAACTCAGGTTTTCATTGCTGACCACCTGGTCTTAGAAAAGCTCTTCTTGTTCAGCATTCCTTTGACAGGGACTGTTGGGTAGCTAAAAATCATCTCTGGGTAGCATGGATGGGTGTTACAAGAAACAAGGCCACCTGAGTTCTCATCACACAGCCAGCATTTAAAGGTGACTTCCCAAGAACGCTGTCCTCAGGGGGAGGCACATCGTCCATGGAACTGCCTGAGGGTTGTGGCCCCTCAGAGTGAAGGAGTTATAGGCTGCCCAGGAGCTGGGGACAGGGAGGTTGAGTCATAAAGGGCAGATCTTTTTGATAAGAAAGAGTTCACAATAGTCAGGCACTTACTCAGAAAGCCAAAGAGGAAATCTAGAGGGGGGAGACTTACCGTAAAGGTAGGTGATTATCAAACTCTACTTGATTTTGATACCACATTTTTTAGCTTTTCAAATGGGATCTGATTCCTCATTGATTGTATTTAACATCAGTGAACTTGTACCACCAAGCATTCGGTGCCTCAGGAGGCACTGCAACAGGAGCAGATGGCACCTGTAGGAAGTGTCACCTCCAGAAGAATTGATCCTGAGTCTGATCAAGCCTCTGGATGTAACTATCCATTTATGGAATAAGGGAAAACAGAACAAGTTAACACCACGAGGATGTGATCCACCTACCCCTGGATGGGGGAAATTCTACAAAATTAATAACTCCATATGTCTCTCTCCTAGCCCGAACAAACAACATGCTCTACAAATGAAAACAGTGGAAACAAGTTTAATTGAATTAAACTACTAGTTGTAATACTCTCACTTCTTCTTTAGATGTAGGCCAGAAGACAGGTGAAAAGAAATGGCCTATGGTGAACTGGGCCTTTCGGCGGAACCCCAGCACTTGCCAGGACAACGTGTGCAGGGCTCTACCATCCCCCGAGCCAGGGAAGCTCTTTGGGGTTTCACTCAAAGATGTTTGTCCCAATGATGACCTGCCCACTCCTCTCCGGGTAGGTCTCCTTTTGGCCTTCTGTGGCCCCTCTGAGGAGGGAGATTGAAGAAGGGAAAGCTCTGGAAGGGCTCCTGTTCTCATCCAAATCTATTCCTAAGTGGTGAAAGTGCTAGGCTGCCCTTGGCTTTGGCTGAGGTTTGTTTTTTTATTTCAAAGAATAAAAATTTGACTTAGTTATTGCAGAATCATAAATAAGGTAGATAAAAGAGAAAAAGCTGATTTTAAAAGAGGAAAGGAAATACATGAAGTAGGAATGGTGGATACAGTTGCTTATAGGGGGATAAGCAAATTGGAAAAGAGTATGGGAAGATTTCCACATTTCAGAAAAAGCATCCATATTATCGTGAGAAAAGAACAGTGAGGTAGGAAGGGGTTATTTAGCAGATGCCTGAAAGTCTACAGAGACGTTTTATTTAAAAGTGTGAATTCACTAAAAAAGGAAAATCTGAATAAGTGTTTAAAGTATTTCATGGTAGGAATGTAGAGTGGACAAATGGATTGAAAACATATTTAGACACACCAAAAAGAGAAAAAAAAAAACGTAAAGAATTTACTTCAGTCCTTCCAGCTTCAGCCCCGTACTCTCCTGTAGCCTAGCTGTGGCTGCCAACAAGGGTACGCTTGTGCTGAGGCCTATGTGTATGAAATTCTGCATATTGTCTTTTCCTTTCCTTCCCCCCAGGATATGCTTTTCTTCATTAACCAAAAAGGGCCTCTGACAGAGGGCATCTTCAGAATATCGGCCAGTGTCAGGCATGTGGAGCCCTAAAGGAGAAACTAAATTGTGAAGATAAAGTGAATTAGGACGATGAATCGGTTTTGGTAGTAGCATCTGTCTTAAAGGTAAGGAAAGTTCTAGCATCATCTTCACACAGTGTAGCTCTAAAGAAATATGATTGGCCTCCTTCGTCATGGTTGGCAGAGAACCATAGAAGGGATAATACATTCAGAATCTGAAAAACATTACAGAAAGGTAAGGACGCTACCTTGGGTGTTAAAAGAACACCACCCTCCGTGTCTGAACACCACATGCAAAAAAAGTAAATAAAAATTTCAAAGCACACGCATAGACATACACAAGCGTCCTACTTTTGAAGAGCTCCTCACTGGAAATGATGGCAAAGTTTCCAAAAGAAATTTCTTTTTAAACTTTTGAAAATAGTGACAAAAGTTTACCAAAGTAAGCAAATTTTTACCTTATCATGGGTCACAAGATGCTTAGTCAGCCACCAAAAGCTCCATTTGTCTTATCATTCCTTCCCATTCCCTTAACGCCTTTCACTTTAAAAGTGGCGTAGGAACGAGTCCACCATTGGGCCTTCTTTCATCTTGACCGCCTTCGGCATCCTTTGATAATACTTGTTACGCTTAAATTGCCGCTCGTGGTACAGTTACACAGTAACCTGCTATTCTAAAATGGCTTTCTCTTCACATCCTTAGAGGTGCCTCATGTTTTTTGAAAATAGAACCTACATCCCCAACCAGTTTTGGAGAAAGCTTTGAGTCCAGAACAGCTTCTGCAGGCCTGTTTTAGGGCTCTGCTCTCCAGCACAGTGAAGATGCAAGGAAGGCAGGGTAGAAACAGGGCCCAGGGACTCCAACTCAGGCTGAGGCATAAAGATCAAAAGTGCCTTGCCCTAGACATAAGTAAAGAAGAGTTTTCTATATTCCCTTTCCAGTCAAGTGGCCAGGTAAAAAAAAAAAAACAAACCCATTTAATATTACTTCATGAGTTTATTTACAATCAAATCTGTCTTGGTAAATGGGACATCATATGTGCATTTGTAAACGGACGTTTCTTGCAAACCTGTGTCTCGGTCCATATGAAAATATATAGCAGCAAACATTCTAGCACTAGTATGTACCCACTTTTCTCTATCATCCTCCTGTCTACTAGCTTTTAACAAGTAGATTAGCATAAATCAGCCAGCCTCCAGATCAGAAACCTGTGGCCCCTCACTGCTAGGCTTCCACCAAGATAGTATGCAGAATTCTGTACATGCCTCCAGCCTAAGCTGAATTTTTGTGCTATTATTATTTCATGAGTTGGCTGATCAGTCTGCTCGGAATCCTTACAGGGCACTGGTAATGGAAGAAGGGACATGCTTCTGTTCAGGCAGTGCCCTGTTGGAAGGATGCAGAGGAAGTAAGGTCACCATTCCTCTAATGAGTGAAGGGTGGGAGGGACTTGGGAAACTCATCTAGACCCTCTCCGTTGTGCTCATCTGGTTCTGTTTCTCTGGCCACGTTAAGGGACCTCCAGACATTGTGCGGTCAAGAGCTCAGCTGTTATCCAAAAGATCGGCAATTTGAATCTATTACCTGCTCTTCGGAAACTGTGTTGGCCAGTTCTACTCTGTGCTATAGGGTCACTGAGTAGGAAATGACTTGACCATAGTGAGTTTGGTTTTGGTTTGGAGGCAGCCTGAGAGACACAGGCACCCTTTGGAGCCAGAGGGCATCCCACCCAGCACCTCCCAAAGACCCTAGCTTCCTTTCTTGCCTGAGAGTTGCTGGGGATGTCTCATATGACCAGAGAGGACACAATAGCTTCACCCGACTTTGTTAGACTGAGGAGAAGCGTGTAGGGTGTTCTGAAAAGGACTAGCTGTAGTGTTTTATTCACGCTTCTTCCTGAAGGACTTGTCAGAGCAGTGAGATGGCAGAGGAACTCTTCAGGTTGCTCTGAGATTCAGGCCTTTTTTTTTTTTTTCTGGTAGCATTTATTTACATTCCTGTTGCCCATCTGCCACCCAAACCCTTCTCCTCCCCGGATACTCTTTACTGTTTAACAAAGAGGACATACATTTGGGTGAAAGAGTCTTGTTAACCAGTCAACTCTGGTTTTCTTTGTTGTAGGAAATCAGAGTTAAGCTTAGCATAATTAAGAACTGGTGGCAGATGGGTTAATATGTCAGTCTTTTGTAATCTAATCATGGAAGTGACGTTGTATTACTTTTGCTGTATTGTATTCCCTAGAAACAAGTCACTAGGTCCAGCCCACACTCAAGTGGAGGGCGTTACACAAGATCAGGATCATAGGGAGCCACGTCAGAAGCTGCCTACCACATGCCTCTTCTATACCTGACTTCTAATGTGCGTACAGAATTGGAATTCTGAAAATTCAATAGATTTACGTTTAAAAAAATAGATGACTTTTCTAATGATATCGCTAAAGCACAAGTATCCGTGTTCCTTTCTACAAGGGGAAGGAATGGAACAGAGAAAGAATGTAATGAAACCATCTTACTCCTTATTAACAGCTTAAACAAAACTATGCTCCTTGTTAACAGCTTGAGCAAACAGATTCCTAAAATCATCTTAGAATCTTAGTCACACTTGGTCTTTCCTTGTTTTCCATTAGTGTTTGGCCATATGGTAAATGAAGTAATGAAGATATATTCAACCACTATTATGCTGGGGCCATAATAACATACACTAGGTATGCAAGCAGCAAGTTAAGTGTTCCCCTGTGCAAGGTGCACGCCTTACACAGTGATTTGATTTTCCAGCAAGTGTTAGAGTTACCCATCTGCGGACGTTTGCCTTTTTCCATCTCCTAAGCAGGAACTAGCAAGAGGTGGCCACCTATGGTTATGGTTCTTAAACAAAAAAAAAACCTAACTTGTTGCTGTTGAGTCTGTTCTAACTCATAGCCACCCTATAGGACAGGGTAGAACTGCTTCATACGATTTCCACGGAGCGCCTGGTGGATTCGAACTGCTGACCTTTTGGTTAGCAGCCGTAGCACTTAACTACTATGCCACCACGGTTTCCAAAATTCCTGAAGTTTTCTTTTCCTAACATTGACAGACCTTGATGAGAATCAGACTCTGTAACCTTGTCCTTGTTAATACTGTGCCAAAACTAACTGGATAGTTGCCTGAACCAGAAATGAATATATGATGAGGACCCCATTGAGATTTCCACTGAGCTGTCTATAATAGACGTTCAGCAGTAAATTCTCCTGGCATATTCTGCTTGGGTCATGTTCTGCTTCATCACACCGTGTCCCACGAATGGACTCTGCAGCATGGGGTCCAGGAAAATAGGAGAATGCACATGCTCTGAGTGTGTGCAGTTTGGTGCACTTCAAGCAAAGGTGCTCCTGAACCACCCAGCCTGCCATGCTCCCAGAGCCAGACATAGGTGGTGTTCTTTACCTTCAAGATATATTGGGACCACTCCATGGGGAAAACAATGAGAAGCCTTAACTACCAGTGATGGGTATTGTACATTAATATCATCATAAAGGAATAAGAGAAATGGGACTTGTCTGTTTTCTTCACTGCTCTGTCCTCAATACTCAAAACAGTGCCTGGCACACACAGGAGCTCAGTAAGTACGACTGGATGATTTCCAGGTTGTGATCATGATAGTTGCCCTGAGGAATTTCCTGAAGTAGCTGCTATTAAGAGAAGCCTGGTGGTGCAGTAGTTAATAGGTACGGTGTGCTATCACTGCGAACCAAAAAGGTCAGCAGTTCGAATCCACCAGCCTTTCCTTGGAAACCTTGTGGAGCAGTCCTATACGGTCGCTGAGTCAGAATCGACTCAAAGGCAGTGGTTTCTTGTTTTTTTCTTTTTTCGGGGGTGGGGTTGGGGGGGTTGGGCTATTTAGTGAGACCACTGGCAAAAAAAAAAAGTGACTTTGAAGCTTGCAAGATGATGTGACATCTCCCACTCGTTATCACACAAAAATTAAGCTTAATAAATTTTAATAGGTCCAACTGTAAGATATTAGGACAGGTTTTCCAGGTCACCACTTAGGGAGCTCACCTATGCATGCCTCTAGCTCTAGTACTCAGAGGCCTGAAGTTTTGCTGTATCTAAATTTTAATCATTACTATTATTATTTTGGAATATTTTACTCCTCAGAGAAACTAAAGCTCAAGGAAAAAGTAAGGAGCCCTGGTGGCTCAATGGTTAAGCGCTCAGCTGCTAACCAAAAGGTCAGCGGTTTGAACCCACCAGCTACTCCTTGGGAGAAAAGACCTGGCAATCTGCTCCCATAAAGGTTACAGCCTAGGACACCCTATGAGGCAGTTCTTCTCCATTGCATGGGGTCACTATGATGAGTCAGAATCAACTCAAGGGTGCACAAAAACAACAACAACCGTTAAAGAGATGAAAAATGAAGTTTTATAAGAGGAAGTTTTTCCAAAGAAGCACATATACCTCAAGTCAGAAGACCTAGTCCTCTTTTATATGTGAGTGTGTGTCTGTGTTTGTGTGTCTGGTGTTTGTTTCAGAACTTTTCTTGCCAGGAATTAAGAAAACCATGGCTAAAATAGACAATCAAAATGTGTATGTGTATTTCTTTTGAAGAAAATGATAGGTTATAGGGTGTTTATGACCAGGTCTTGTAAGTTTATATCAGTTGGCTACACTGTACATAAAGAGAAGGTTTCAGAAGATAGAAAGGGGCTTTATCTTTATTCCCACCACAGCCCAGACTCTGCTGCTTTGCCACTAGTTTTGGCTGGAGAAAACCCAAGCACCTACTTATGGGTGTGCAAGTTAGCAAAGAGGTGGAGCCGAGCTTTGTGGATTATCACAGTGTGGGTGGCTGTGAAGGAAGTGGGGACCAAACTGAATTTTTAACTGAATGTGATCTCTGTCATCTGTCTAATACATGTTTGCCAATAGCATTAATATTATTTTTCATCTATTTTAGGATTATTTTTTAGAAATATCCAAGGAAGAGTATTTTCATCTGATCTCTATGATAAATGGCTTGCTGTTACTGATGAAGGGAATGAGGAGGAGAAAATAACTGGAATCCAGAGGTAATGATGCAGTCAGTACTCAACTCTGTCCATGCCTCAGAAATACAACCAACACACTCTCAGGAGAAAAATAGCTTCTATTGTACAACTTTGCCTACTAAATAAGGACCACTGCCAAAGGGTTTTATGTGGTCACACCCATGGAGGCCAGTTTAAAAATAGATGTCTAGTTTACTGCTGTCATCAAGTTACTGTTTTTCTCCCAACCTTACTAACAGGGGATCGTAGACCATTGCCCACCTTCTGAATATTTGAAATTAATAGGGGATGAAATTTGTTAGCCCAACAGAGGTGATAGAGGCCAGCTCTGACAGTGTTATGATTTTACTTTCTCAGATACTTAACCAGACAAAGTCTTATCGTGCTCAGGAATTAAATTTAATGAGGCATTTCTGTATCTGTTCATGCCTGCAACTCTGCTAGTCTCTAGGCACACAGAGGTGAAGGACCTAATCCCTCACCTCAAGAAACTCAGAGGCTGGTGGAGGAGAGAAGTAGGTAAACTGAAGTGTCATCAGTGCTATAAAAGGGACAGTCAGGTATTGTGGGAAGATGGTGGAGTTATAATTAACTCCCTGCGACACTCAGAGAAAAAGGAAGCTCAAATTGCGAAGTCAAGACCTGATCACAAAGAATTTCAGGTCTGCACCCACACAGGTAGAAATTTCTGGCGGGACTCATCATGAATATTATGTGCAAGATAGCAGAATAGGAAAAACTATTCAGTAACTCAGTTTCCTAAGCTTTACTTCTGTGAAAAACTGGAGAATTCCAATAATATATTCTATTTGTATATGCCTTTTGAGCACAATTTTTTTTTAGGAACTTCCAAAGATGAATTACCCCCTTCACAATACTTTTGATAAACCCCTTTTTAAGCAATAGAACATAGAATTTGCATTGAAGAGTTAGAAACTAAGGGACAGCTGTGAAAGTCACCAGAAACCAAGGCCATGGAAAAAAATACCACTTCCATTCCTGTTACAGTTTAGAGAAGACCATTTGAGTACAGTGAGCACCAAGTCCTGGAGCTCTGTGTCGCACGTGTTACCAACTGCACTCCTATTACACTTTAGAGGAGACCGTTTGGGTACATCAAGCGTCACATCCTATAGCTCGTTGCTGCTCCTAGTCTAAAACCTGTGTACTTCACACTGCAGTAAGGGTGTGTCATCAGTCCGTAGTAATGAGGACTAAGCTTCCTCTTGCTAGTACCATTTCTGGTGACCATATTTTCTCCAAGTTGCAGCATCTTGTAAAACAAAGTAAAACTCTGAATATCAATGTAGAAACAGTATCAATGCATGATTTAAAAAAAAAAAAGCTATATCAGTTACAAATATTAGAACACTGGAAATTATACTATTGTAAGCTTGTATGAGAAAGTGGTACCATTCGGACTGATTTGGAATGTAATTGACCTTGGATCCTGGCAGAGCGGAGCATAGGATTTCAGAACGTCTCAGTAGAGATTTGGACTCTCACCATCAGACAACATTTTTTTATTGTGACCTTGAAAATAAAGGGAGTATTTTAAATGCAATTACTTTTTAATATCATCAGTAACTTTTGTGAGTTTTAATTGAGCACATTCTAGAATGTTACAGGGTTTTTAATAAATTTATATTAAATTCTACATCAATGAGGTTAACCCAAGTTAAACACAGGGTAGTGGTTTCTAGGAAGTATTTCAGGCAGCATTTATTATGAGACACAGAGTCCAACATTCTTTTATATTTTTCATTAGATGTGGACATGGTATACAAAAAAAAAAGTCTTGTTCTCTTTCTCTGTATTTACAAGTTCTTAAATGACTTGTTTTAAGAGTGTGTTTTTCTGTATTTCAAGGCTTTTAGACCAACTGCCAAAAGCCAGTGTTCTCCTGCGTTACCTTTCTGGAGTGTTAAACACAACACTGAACAACATTCTGCATCCAATCAGATGACAGCATATAATTTATCAGTCTGTATCGCCCCAAGCATTCTTTGGTCTTCTACTTCCTGCAGCCCAGGACTGGAAAGTGAATTGACAAAGAAGGTAATGAGATTTCTCATTTTTATGCCTTTGGGGCCTGAATCCTCACTTGGAACCTGAAATTCAGGGTATTATCTAAAGGACCATTTTTTTTAAGTGTACGCTTCAATTGCACTCTTCTAGGATGGCAGAGTCATTTATCTTATCATGGTGCGGTATGCAAAGGTGGGTTGTTAAGTGGGAAATTCAGAGCAGCTGAGTCAATTTTTTTCCTTTCAGGAGACTAGATACTAAAAACTGACTAAAACATATACCAAAACCCGTTGCCGTCAAGTCGATTCCGACTCACAGCAGCCCTATAGGACAGAGTAGAATGGCCCCATAGGGTTCCCAGGGAGTGGCTGAGGAATTTGAAGCACTGACCTTTTGATTAGCAGCGAGTTCTTAACCACTGTGCCGCCAAACCATAGAGTGGTGTGATATGATAGAAAAAACCTGGACTTTTGAGTTAGTCAAGCCAAGCTTCAACTCTCAACCTTACCATTGCTGGATGTGTAACCTTGGGCAAAGTCTCCAAGCCAGCCCCCTCATCTAAACATTGGCAGTGCTGACAGCACCCAGCTCATCTAGGCATCGTTGCAGTTGTGCCCTTACACATCCCAGGGGGCCAGGCAATATGAGCACCCTTGGTTCCACACACATTGGACTTCTTCTGCCAACACTGCCCTGCTCAGAGAAATACTTCACTACCAGGGTGAAGAAACTAGTAAAAGATTCCAGAACATCCTAGGGGAGCCTTAGGATGCCTAATGAGATCACAGTTTTCCCCCTCGTACCGCCAGAGAGCAAGCCTAAGGCAAGACAATGCTTAGGGACGGACAGCACTTAGACAAACAGACTTTCTCCCTAGCTGCCTCATTCCTTCGCAGTCAGCGCACAGAGAAATTCTACTTCTCAAGTTTAAGATACATCTTCACTTAAGAAGTGAATTTCATGAGTTTTCATGGATTGGATGGTGTATAAATTGAATAACATCTTTACTCCCAACACCTCATGTAGGTTATTTAAAAAGTATCTGAATTTTAACTGTAGGCATTGATATAAAAATATTAGCCATTAAGCCAAGGACACAAATTATAACTTTACTTCACTGATTAAATGTACTTTAAAGTCTGTGCCCTAACTACTCTTTAAAGTATCACGGTTTCATAGAGAAAGTAGGTTCATATGTTTTCCTATCAACTCTGAATTTTTCTCAGAATTCTTTCATATATTTGTTAGATTCAGGATGTATATATGAAATGTGATTTATAACTTTGCCATATGGAAAAAAAACGAACCCATATGTACCCTTTTGTGTTACAGATTTCTCTTGTACAATTTCTTATTGAAAATTGCTTCGAAATATTTGGAGCAAATAATCCTTCCTTCTTGGAGGAAAGCTCAATGATCACAACAATGAATCCTGATGATTCAGAGAAGGCTTCAGGTACTGTGAATAACATAATGGCTTTTGTAAGAAACAGTGAGCCTGGTAGGAGTCATGTGTGATGTTAAGAGAACAACTTTTCTGGAGCTCAGAGCGTGACCGAAGGATAATGAAGCTGGGCCCAGGCTCTTCTTGCTTTTTCTTCAGAAGGGTGGCTCATGGATAGGGGGAGATAGCACACTGTTGTGAGATCAAAGAAAAGATAAGACTAAGTCCATGATCTCAAGAAGTTGCTAGTGCAGCTTGTAACAGCATCAGGAGAGAGCTTGGTAGGATACAGTAGTTTGGAGACTTTTTCAAACAAAACTTTAAATGGAACCCTGATGTATCTAATAGATGCGCTCTGGTTGAAACCAAAGTGAGGGGCCAAGGACGCTGCCTGTTTTTTTTTTTTTTTCTCCCTCTCTTTTTTTTTTTTAATTTTTATTGTCCTATAAGTGAAAGTTTACAAATCAAGTCTCTCACACAAAAACTTACATACACACTCCCAATTGCTCTCCCCCTAATGAGACAGCCAGCTCCCTCCCCTCCACGCTCTCTTTTTGTGACCATTTGGCCAGTTTCTAACCCCCTCTACCCTCTCATCTCCCCTCCAGGGAGGAGGTGCCATAGTCTCAAGTGTCCACCTGATCCAAGATCTCCCTCTCTTCTTGCTCAGTGGTCCCTGAGGCACCTCAGGATCCAGTGCTCTTTGAAACAGTTTGAAAAGAACCAGCATCATTCAGAAAAGAGGACTTGATGTCAAACAGCCTTTCCAGAGTGTGAACCCCTGCACCACCATTACCGGTTCTGTTATCTGTGGCTAGTTTGTCCATCTCAGCCTCAAATTCTTAATCTCTAGAATTCAGATAAAAATGGTATCTAAATCTTAGAATATTTGTGAGGATTAAATAAGATAATGATGTCAAGTAAATTTGTAAAAAAGACAACAATGGACTAGTAGAGATTTCTTTGAGGCCAGAGTTAGTAGTTAGTATTATCTGAGTCTAGCTAATCATAGCTAAGGTGTCCCTGGTGGTGCAAACGTTTAAGCACTCTGCTAATAACCAAAAAGTTGGCAGTTCAAACCCACTCAGAGATGTCTTGGAAGAAAGGCCTGGTGATCTGCCTCCAAAAGGGCACTTTTATGAAAACCCTATTGAGCACAGTTCTACTCTGCAACACATGAGTCAGAATTGTCTCAATGATGCCTGGACATCATAGCTAACTGCCAACAGCCCATTTTACAAGGTGGATTTTAGATTCAGAACCAGTATCATGTCATCCGTCCCTTCATATTTTTGCTATTTCTTGGTTGTATGATATTTATCTCAGTGCTTTGAGGAAATCTTTAAGAAAATCTATTTTATCAGGAACTGAGATGAGTCTAGTATCTGAGAATATGTTTATGCCAAGACAACTTCTTTTTTTTTCGTTCAGAAGTGACAAAGGAGCAGCCTCTTGAATCCAAGCCGATAAGAGTTATAGTGATTTACAGAAAGTCACAACTGCGGGATTCTGCCCAGGCCCCTTCTGATGTGGAGCAACCACCTGTCACCATTTTCTGAGTCCCTGAAGATTAGAACATCCATAATCATACTGGACTCTTCCATATCACTCCTATCTATAAGACACCACTGAGAGCTATTGTGTTTTCCAAAATGTTTACAGGGCTTTGCTGAATTTGGATTAAATCCTGAGATGCTGTTCAGAAATAAGCAAATTTCTTGGCACAGGAATGAACCAGGAATTCAAACTGAGTTGAAATGCTTCAGTCAGGGACACGGAAACAAGGAAAGCCCTCTGTGTTGCACCGCAACCAAATCTCTTGCCCGTGAGATTTTGACCCTAGTAGGAAACAGGCAGCGGTGCCCCGCTCAAGAATGGCAGCCTGTGGTGTTGCTTTGAATATGTGTCACTCTCCACAGTCCTGCCAGAAATCCAGTCTCCTGCATCAGCCTCCTGGTTTCCTGATGCCAGAGCTTCCTGATGCGGGAGATTGGATTATTGGCAGGACTGTGGAGAACAACACACATTCAAAGCAGCACCATTGGCAGCCGGACACTTTCACCTGGTTCCTACTCAGGACAAAATCCCATAGCAAGATCTGATTGCTGTGCAACCATAAGCTTTCCTTGTTTCCCTTGTCCATGACTGATGCCTATCAACTCGGTTCAAAGCCCTGCCTTGTCTCCATCACTCTAACGGAACTATTTCAAACCTGTTTGAAGCCCTAGATGAACAGAAGTCATCTTAAACTATGGTATCTTTACATCATTTGTTTTTATTTGGAACACTGAACAAAAAATGAGCTCCGTAACTCTTCATAGCTATCTTTGAGCTTTCTTTTCCTTGATCCCACATACTCATATTTCAGAAAATCTTTCTACAAAATCTCTATTCCATCTTCCCATTCCTACTACATTGTTATTTATGTTATTTAGATATTATTATATATTTATCATTATTTATGTATTGTTGCAATAAAAAGAACTCCAAAATTTAGTGGCTCAGATCACCATTTTATTTGCCTCATGTTTCTGTGTATAAGCACTTTGGTCTAAGCTCAGCTCAGCAGTTCACCTGGTCTCACCTGGTGATTCTCAAGCACCTACAGTGACCTGGCAGCTTGACTGGGACTAGTTTATGTGTCCATTGCTTGATGCTGACTCCCAGTTGGTCCACATGCCTCCCATGAGCTACCCTACCTAAGCTTCTGAATATGATAGAAGAATTGTCCTCACAAGCAAGGGAGGCAAACACTTTTCAAGCCTCTGCCTATTTAATGTTTTTTAATGTCTCACTGGTCAAAGCAAATCACATGGTCAAGCCTAGAATCAATGTAGGAGGAGACTGCACAAGCATCTGCAAACACGATGAGTTATGGACAAGGGGCCACTCACTTATTGAGGACTATTGCTGAAATCTGAGGAGCCCTAGTGGTACAGCTAAGAACATGGAAGCTAACTGAAAGGTCTGTGGTTCAAACCCACAGCCACTCCACAGGAAAGTAATGTGGCAGTCTGCTTCCATAAAGACTACAGCCTTAGAAACCCTGTGGGGCAGTTCTAGTCTGTCAGTTCGGATTGCTATAAGTTGGAAACGACTCAACAGCAATGGATTTTTTTGGTTTATTACTGTAATCTACCACAAATAATAATCAAGACTCAAGACAGTCCCACTGCAGCACTCATCCTCTTGTTCATCAGCTTTTAACCCTTCATTCTTCAAATAAATTTACCAAAGGGTATTCCAACTGTGGTGGGAAATATTTTTGAAATAGTAACTAATCTTTTTCTCAGTCCTTTCATCCACCATTCTTTCCAGACAGCTAGGTCATTGCCACCTCAGGGAAGAGCTAAATATGAGGAAAAGGAAGTTCTTTGTAGCTTATGAGTTTTGTAATAATTTAGTCCCCTATGGTGGGTAGGGAAACAAAAAGGATTCATGGTATAGAATTAAGATTTGGGGGGAGACCTTGTAATTAAGAGCAAGGCTTCCTCATTATTCCGTAAGTAGCATTTCCTAGGCAGGAAGTCAAAGGAGAAGTAGTATAAGCTTCCGTATTTTGGATGGCCTTAGAGAGAGGGGCCATTTAGCCTGTTCCATGGGAAAAGCCCAAAGAGGTCATTAGGTTTATATAGGACATATGCTCCATTTTCTGGGTGGAAACCAAAGAAGTAGGGAGCCCTCAAAGAATAGCCAAATGACATGTCTAAGAAAGGGGAGCCCTGAACATTCACACAATTTCTTGTACTTTGCCATGGGAGAGATCAGGAAAATTATTCCCATCAACCCATGAATAGTATGGAAGTAGCAAAGGGAGCCACTGGATTTAAACGAGACGTGTCTCAGCAACAGTTGTACAGATCAATTCCCCAGGACCAGATGGCAATTAAAACATCTCAGCAGATGCCAGTATAAATAGATATCACGGATGATCACGTGTTACCCGGCTGTCTTAGTTATCTAGTGCTGCTATAACAGGAATACTGTAGATGGGTGGCTTTAACAAACATTTATTTTTTCACAATTTTAGGAGTCTAGAAGTTTAAATTCAGGGCACTGGCTCTAGGCGAAGACTTTCTTTGTCGGCTCTGGGGGAAGATGGTTGTCTCTTCTCAGTTCCTGTTCCTTGGTTCCTTGGTGACCTTCATGTGGTGTAGCACCTACCCCCATCTCTGCTTGCTTGCTTAAGCTGCTCTTTTATATTTCAAAAAGAATTTATTTAAAACACATACCTGATACTAATATTTCCTCATTGACATAACAAAGAAACTCCATTCCCAAATGGGATTATAACCACATGTATAGGGGTTAGGATTTACAACACATATTTTGGGAGGCCACATTTCAATACTTAACACTTATCCTCCACAACCACGTAAAACTCTGGCACTCTAAGACCACAGGACATAAACATACTCAAGGGGAAAATGGAGAAATCCTGCATTTCCATCAGTCAGGGAATAAGGGATCAAAACAGAAACTGAGTTATCAAGTACATTTCTTACGTATCTCAGTTTGTAGACTTGATACCAATATCATGGAATACCTTGATCTATGCACTCTTTTTCTACAAAGGGTTCTCTGGCTGGATAGTTTTGTGAAATGCTGTATTTCCTTTTAGGAGAGTCAGGATGTCTGTTAAAGTATTAGAGAAGACCTGCAGTTAAAAAAAAAAAAGAAAACTCAGTGTTTCCCACACTTATTTGATCAAGGAGACTCTTGGAGTAACCCCATAAATTAATATTCCTGGAAACATACTAATAAACATTCCTTTAAATACATCTTTTTAAACCACAGATTTTGCACTTACTCACTGCTCAAAAACCAATGGGCTTCAATGGATCTCCAGATTTCTTTTTTCCAGGGAAGTGCCCTTTTAAAGATCTTGTACAAGGTATTCTGCTCTAGTAGTGTAATTTTATCTTCAGTGTTTCCCAGTGTAGATCCTTTACTTTAGCTAGGTCAGACACCTCACTCTTCCCTGAACAAGACACACAGTTTTCTAACTATGACCTTCAGCTCCCCTTCGCCTCTGTGTATCCAAACACTGTGTAGCTGTGTGGGTTCTCCTCTCGCAGCAATTCCTCAAAGCCTCCCCTGACCATCCCAGCTCAAAATGGTCATTCCTTTATGACACATAAGCACTTGCGCCACCAGGGAATTATGCTGCTATGTTTATAAGTTGTCGGACGAGTTAAAATTTCTGTGGTAAAAGACTATATATCCTGTGGTACTTTTATATTACTTTTAATGCTTTGCTGAATATCTTCTCAAAACACACACATAGACACATGAATGAGTGAATGTGTGCATTTTTCTAAGAATTTAGTGATTTTGCATGGATTGGTGATGTCTGCAAATTTTAAAACTAACAGAAAACAGCACATATGAAATCAGTTTGGCCAGCTCAATGAATTTTTTAGATATGACTTCACAGCCTTTACTTATTCATGAATCCTGGGATATACTTTTTTATTCATTATGCAAAAAATAAGATATTTATGTACTATATTTGAGAATGATTGTGTGAAATTTCTGCTAAAGTATCTTAGCAAGAGTTGTAAATAAAAGTGGTCCAAAAAAAAAAAAAAAAGCCTGGGCAATGCATCTGTGAATTTTTTGAGCCAGGAAAGAAAATACACACAAGTTTCCTCTAATTTCAGTATGAGGAGACGGAAATAACAGGAGGTGAAAACCAAGAGTTAACTGATTTGTCAGTCGCAACTCTCAGAGCAGATTCTGGCCGTGGGGAAATAATAAATGTCAGTTTTTCCCTTCGGATATTCAACCACAGTATCTTCTTGAGAAAGGCAATTTGTTTTTTACTTTTGAGGAAAGCTCTAGGGACTGATAAACTGTAAAAGGCCCCAACTGTCTAATCTAGAATGAATAAAAGGCAATTAGACTTTCTGATGTTGGCCTTTAGCGTAGCTGGGAGTCAGACTCACGTAACCGTTAATCAGTCTACAGTTAGTGTTGTAATTAAGATTAAACATTTAGAAAAGGAAAATACAGGTTCTTAGGATGAACATCTTATTTTACTCTAAAAAGAAAGCTGCTCATAGGTTATATCAGCAAGTCAGTTCTCCTTGATGGTGAGGATTAATTACTATGATATATTGAATGAAATACATGTGCACACACTTAATTTTTATTTGACAAAAGCAACCCATAAGTATATGGGGAAAGGAGCATATATGAGTACAAAAAAAAAAACACCATTTAAAAAGCATTTGACAATGACTTTCATACTTTTCTACAAAGCTTTCCCTGCTAGCCAAATGAGCCAGTACTCTGAAGAGCTGTAATAGATGGGGACCGTATTTCCCATTCTTGTTAAATGTTTTTCTTGTCCATGGCATAGGTAGTGCTAGGAAGAAACTGATTTCTTTTTTGCCCTGGGCCTAAATATCTGTACTGATTTGGTTGGCTTCGTTCTTCCAAACAATGAAGTCGTTCCTTGGATAAGTATAAGAATTTTGGTGGAAAACAAAATTGTCAAAGGAGAGCTATGATTTCCTAAAATGGGAAAAGAGAGATTATTTTGTGGGATTTTTTTCCAAAATGCAAAGGTGTACAACTAATGCACCATATTATGTTAGGCTCCATTTTCTGATATCCTTTCCTCAGACAGCTCTCATCTTCACCTTAGTCCCAAAATTATATATGACATGGTCTCGGACTTTTACGGATCTCCAATTCGTTACAAACCTGAAAGCACTGCACTGATCTAGACTTAGAGAACCTTCTAGATATGACACATCTATCCAGACCTTTGACTTGACTAAGGTAGCTTTCTGTGTCAAAGGCTTTCCTGCCGGGTAGGTTTGGGAGAGAAGCAATGAGTGAGAGAAAGAGATAATATGAGGCAAGTTGATCCCAGAATATTAATACAGATTGTCACTGAGGTAATACTTTTATGGATGGTCATTGTGTCATTATTGCTATAAGTAAATTTTCATGAAAACTTTGAGGCAATTCATTGACCAGATATATATGGAAAGCAATAGAATATGGATAAGGGAGTAGCTGGATAGGCCTTTCATCCTACAGCCGGTATCTGAGTGGTTGTCTCCATTGGTGTGTTCAGACCAGAACTGAGACATTCGATCCCATATGTCAAGCTTTCAAGGCAACATTTGCTCAAATGAATGCAACTGGTTGCATAGAGTGAGCACTAAAAATCAGGCTAACTATCGCAATGCTTTGTGAGCTTTTGCTTGTTGCTTGAGGCTTTGTTCTAGTGCCATGGTAATAGCAAAATCTTCCTTTGCAAATCCGGACTTTCTGGTGCCATTGAGGCTGGATGATACCCCAAAACTTTTTCCATTAGAAAATCATTAAACTTTAAATCTTAAACCAAAACTATCTCCTGACTTCTTCTTTGAACCAAAAAATAGTTTATCTTAATATGTCTGCTTTGAGCATTGTGCTCTGTTAAATAATTACCTATGTGAGATCAAGTTGACAAAACCAACTCGAAACATTAGATGAGAAGCTTAGGGGGCAGTGAGTTTAAGTCAATGGCGATGGAAAAAATGTGGAGAAGGTTGGTGAGAATTCTTCCACACTTGGAGATAGTAATCAATGTCACTGAGATGTACATGTAAAAATTGTTGAAATGTATATTGCTGTGTATGTTTTTACACACATATACACATACCACAGAAGCTCCCATTGCAGAGTTCATTACTACCTATTAAAAAGCAGCACATATGCATTTGCCCATTTGATTCTCCTAATAACGCTACGGACAAAGTACTGTTATTTTATAGATACGACACTGGGAATTCAGAATTCAGAGGCTCACTTGCTAAAACACAAATAATTAATACTGGTGATCAGAGCTATGTCCACTACATCAACTAGTGTGTTAAACATTCCTAATTGCTGATCTGAGGAATAAAAATCATTATGGTTCTAAAGCAAATTATGGGCCAATGGCACTGAACTACTTGTTTTACAGGTAGGAGTTCTGACCCAGAAAAAAAACCTATTGGGGCATCGTTATGGAAACCTCTTATTATGAGTTGCCAGAGAAAAAGTAAAGTTTATATGAATCTCATGGATTTAAAATACACTTAACAAAATTTTGAAATGTAACATAAAAAATCAGCAGAGAAGGAAAAAATGTTTTGCAGTTATGATAAAAAAGGAACTAATTTTTTTGTGTGCCTGGTAATTACATTGGAAACATAACTGTAACCCAAACTTAACTGGATCTTTGAAGAAGTGGGAGGGGGAAAGACATTCATGTGTGGATTCAGAGAATCAGTTTGATCTTTCCTTCTTTCACAGAGATCAAAAGACTCATTGTTATTTGAGAAGGAAAAGCAGGATTCAATTATGCCTGAGATGAAAGAGGGAACAGAGTAGTTGCCTTTTCAATACTTCTTAATTGAGTGTCCTGTCTCCAAAACCATACTCTTGTAATTGATTCTGAAAGATCTTGATCCCAATAATTATGCCATTTAGACATTTGAGGATGTTAACTATCCAGCAAGAGCAACAGAATGCAAATAACTGCAAAGGAGTGGAGTGGCTAACTGCAACAACATTGGAAAAGAAAAGAAGAATCATTTTTTCCTGATTTTTTTCCCCTCAAACATTAATTGGAAATGCATCAGACTATTTATCTTTCACAGGCCAAATAATGTCTTAGAAATCTCAGACCTTGTTTTTCTTTATATTAATCCATCCTTTGTTTCAGGTACAAAATCAAACTACTGCATATTGGTTTCCCATTCAGTCATGATCAACACGCTTATTATGTCCAAGCCCTACTCCACTCAGAGAATCTCTGTTGATGGTTGAATGTAGCAATAACTCCCTGTTTTTAGACAGTCTCTAAATGGTACATAATTTAGTTCCATTTAAGATGAGTAGCTTACTATTTTTTATTGCAAGTTTGTTCATATTTTGTCAAAGAATATTTCTCCTGAAAAACTAGTGATTTTGATCTGTGTAGAAATGCAATCTGAGTAATTTCAACAAAATTATAAAACATTTTCCCTAAAGCATGTCTATAGGCATGAAATATGTAAAAAAAAAAAAAACTCTTCTGGATTAAACCCATCGAGCTTACGAAAATATCTTCTAGAGAGTAAAAAAGAACAGCATAACCGTGATGAAAGTAGGTGATGAAGTTCCTACAGTGTTTAATTTGATATGAACAATAAAACGTTATCTGTGTCGAAGAAAAGGTCTTATTGAAGACTCAGTGGAGGCTTCCGCCGCTGCTCCTCACGTCCCGCCCCCAACCCGCCAAGCTGGAGTTTCTAACTGCCGCTGGGTCCCACCACGCGCTGAGCCCTAACCGCTGTTTTAATTGGGCGCCAAATACCCGCGCATGCGCGAACTGAGATCGCCCTCGTGGGC
This sequence comes from Elephas maximus indicus, assembly GCF_024166365.1. Lineage (NCBI taxonomy): Eukaryota > Metazoa > Chordata > Mammalia > Proboscidea > Elephantidae > Elephas > Elephas maximus. The sequence goes on along the minus strand of NC_064823.1, from coordinate 29,181,603 downwards.
AGGACCTGAGTAACCCCCGGAACTGGACCCCAGGCCTGAACTTAGCTGCAGAGGAAGATGTTCCCCAGCACGTAGTTGCACCAGCGGCCATTTGCAAAGCAAAAGTTCCCATCTTTTGGAAATGACTGTCACTGGATTTCCAAATAGGCACATGGGAGGGGCTGGGGTGTCGGATTTTGGGCACCAGTCACGCCCCCTGGGGACTGAAGGGCAAAAAGCTCCAAGCTCCCTTAGGTCTGGGAGTGGGTGGTCTTTGGGCCGCTAGGCAAAAAAAGTTGCTCCTTGTTTGCACAAATAATAAATTCCCACTTTGTTTCCCTTGCAACTAGTGGTGTGGCATCTTATTTTGATTGGCTCATAAGGCAGGATAAGAACCTTCCTTTGGTTACAATATGTTCTATAGAAAGTAATTTAAGAAGGCAGATCTTAGAGGAGAACAAAAATTTAAAATTTGGGCCATGTATTTAATTATGTCTTAAACTGCAATTCTTGTATTCAGTTTTTTACACCTTGCTTACCTCAGTTGACAAGCCGTATTCTCAAGACAGTCTTCTTTTTTGTCCTTAAATACCAACCATATGGGGTGGGAGTCAGGAAGGAAATTAGCATTCCTCAAATACTAGACACTTTGTTTCACATCCCCTTGTTGTGTTTACTTCAGAGCTCTTAGAACAACCTGAAATGAACTTGCTCTTCTGTTTGGTTGTTTGTGGTTGATTTTCCCTCACTAAAAGAAAAGTCCCATGAGAGCAGAGATCTTCCCTACTGGGAGCTCTTCTGTATTCTGAGCACCAAGGAGTGCGCCTGGCACATAGCAGGTGTTCAGATTGCTAAATAAATTCCAGCCACACGTTGCAATCATGTTCAAAGTGCTACTGAAATGTGAATATTATTGTCCCTCTTTTACAATGAGGAATTAAGGCTTAAAGGAGTTAACTAGCTTGCCGAAGAGTAAACAGTAAGAAAATGAGGACTTGAACCCAGGTTGACATGTGTTCTCTTTGTGGGCCATGTTTCTGTCTACCACAGTGTGTCATGGGTTGTAAGCCAGATGATTGTAAGCAGTAACAAAGTGACATTAAGTAATGCAGCATTAAATAATAATAAAGTTATTCCTTTCAAAATTCCTCTTAATTAATCTTACAACCTCAAGAATAAAGTCTTAGATTAGTGCCAGTATGTAGCGAATGCTTAGGGGTAGATAAGAACACAGAGCCAGCGTATCAATACTTTTCACAACTTAATAAAGCAGATAATTCTGGTTTTCCATCTGCAATAGTTACATACTCCCCTTATAGATAAATTTGTATATATAAATCCTGAATTTATTAAAAAATATTGATTGCAGTTGGTATGCATAATGGCAAAAAAGCATGAAGGTGACATGTTTGGCAAAAATTGTTGAGGTGTTACACAATGTCTAGTTTCAGAAATCCTGCTCTAAAGCACTTTACAAGGTCCTGAAATGGAAACAAAAAAAGAGGGTATTGGCTATCATAGAGAAACTCAGAGACGTAAAGTAATAATTCTAAAACAACTTTGTAAGTGCTGTATTTGAGGGACAGAAATTGAAGGCTATTAACACCTGGCATAACTGGGGAAAATACCACTGTGATACACATGTTGGGAATACAACAGGTTTAGGTCTCTGCCCAGTGGTTCCTAAAACATACTGAGGGCTGTACATGAATCATCAGAATAGAAGTTAGGAAACAAAACAATGTCTTAAAGGAGGAAAACACACACACACATGATATGGGAATTAATAGCTCTACAACATATTAATTACCCTTTGGTTATCATTAACTTTAAGGATTCCTGGTGGTGCAATGGTTAAGCACTCAGCTGCTGACCCAAAGGTTGGCAGTTCAAACCCACCCAGCAGTCTGCAGGAGAGAGACCAGTGATCTCCTTCCATAACTACTACAGCCAAGAAAATCCTATGAAGCAGGTCTACTGTGTCACGTGGGGTCACTATGAGTAGGAATCAACTTGATGACACCCAACAACAACATTATTGAATTAGTTCCTTGTAATTAATAATGTTACCATGCACACTGAGCACAATAATAAATTTCCTTGCTAATTCTAATACACCCGTTACCATCAAGTGGATTTGAACTCATTACAAGGTAGAACTGCTCCATAGGATTTTCTCGGCCGTAATCTTTATGGGGAAACCCTGGTGGTGTAGTGGTTAAGAGCTACGGCTGCTAAGCAAAAGATCGGCAGTTCGAATCCACCAGGTGTTCCTTGGAAACTCTATGGGGCAATTCTACCCTGTCCTATAGGTTCGCTATGAGTCGGAATGGACTAAACCGCAGTGGTTTTTTTTTTTTTAATCTTTGTAGAAGCAGATCACCAGGCCTTTCTTCCACAGTGCCGCTGGGTGGGTTGGAACCACCAACCTTTAGGTAAGTAATCCAGCGCAAACCATTTGGACTGCCCAGGGACCTTAATTCTGATACATAGATATAGAAATGAAAACATAGCTGTAATCCTGCTTGGGATAGGTATGCAAATAGAGAAATACTCATACTTGCAAAAGTATAAGGGATACCCTTTTTTATAGCTGCAAGAAGAGTCTCAAGAGGTTTGGCAAACATGACCTGCTAAATTGCCAGGAGTTAAAAAAAATCTAGTTCACATCCCCAGTGAAGCTCACATGTCTTTAATGTGGTACAAAGTCGGGGCCTCACGAAGGCATGGTGCTGCCTGAAAAACTGTCAACACTTAATATGCTTCAGGGCAAACTTGGAACAAGGAAGGGGCTGGTTTTCCTCTTAAATTCTTTATGCTGACATCTGTTTATATGGAGTAGTAAATTCACAGGGTTCAAAAGCTTGGGCTTTATGTGGGGGTCACTTGTCGGCAGCTTTTAAAGACATAAATTTGAAAAGACATTTGCTGCTTTCTCATTAAGCAGAGGCTGTTCAGTGTCACAAGAGCGTCTACTCTCTGAGCACAGCCCTTGCGTTCAAATTCTGACTCTCTTACTGACTTAAGTAAGTTGCTTAATTTCTCTAAGTCTCAAATTTCTTCAACAGTGAACTGAGGGAAAGAATAGCACTGACCTGATTAGGTTATTTTGAGGATTAAGTGAAAGAAAGTAAGAGAAATGCTTAGTGAGGCATCTGGCACATAGGCAGCCCTCAGTTCGGATTAGCTGCTATTAGCCTGTGTTCTGGAGCACAACATTCCCTCAGCTGGTCTTTTCCAGAGACCTCAGGTAACATACCTTTTTAATCTCAGCCTCTTGGGCTGGTACCTACTCTAAAGCGGCAGGCCAGCACCATACACATGCCGGAGATGTTTCCTCAGTTTCCAAAAAGAATTCTCTCTCTCTCCCTCTGTTATATAATTCTGCCCCCCAAAACTATGATACTGACGTCCTAGCCCGCAGTACCTGTGGATATGAACTTATTTGGAAATAGGGTCTCTGCAGATGCAATCGCATGAGGTCATACTGGAGTAGGGTGAGCCCTACTCCAATCTGACTTGTGTCCTTATGAAAAGAGAAGAGACACAAGGTAAAGAGAGAAGACGGCCATGTGAAGACAGAGGCGGAGATTGGAGTGATGCATTTACAAGCCAAAGATCACAAAGTTCTGTCAGCGACCACCAGAAGCTAGGAAGAGACAAAGACAAATCTTCTCCTGGAGCATTCAGAGAGGGTGGCCCTGCTAACACCTTCATTTTGGACTTCTGGCCTCCAAAACTGTGAGACAATAAATCTTGGTTGTGTTAAGCCACCCAATTTACGGTACTTCATTACAGTAGCCCTAGGAAACTAATACACAGTCTCTCAGCCAGCCTATGTATTCAGAGTTACTTACAGGGAGTTCCTTTTTTAGCATTTCTGATCAGAGAATGAAGCTTAAAGAATACACCTCCCTTTGAGACTCAAATCCACCTCCCTCTTAGAGTACAATCAAAGAGAAAGACGGCATTAAAACTCAAAAGAAATGTTTGGTTTCTCCAAACTGAGATGAGTAGCTTTTCACCATATCTTTGTAGAGTTAAGTAAGTAACTTACTTCGCTCACTTGCCATTCTTTTTTTTAGCCAGATCTTCAGGCTAAAGGTAACATTAACACAATGCTCATCTTAGTCTTTTTATAGCCACTAATTGTAACTCCTTTTTTTTTTTTTAATTGTAACTCCCGGGCAACGTTTACGTTTTGCCTCTGGCAAACACTATGTCAGCACATAATAAAGGAAATGTTTGAATTCAGCCTGTATGATTTTACATACATTTAAAAAATCTTTATAGCCTAGTATTAGGATAAGGAATATTTATAAGTTCAGTGACCTATAATGAGTATAAGACCCTTAGACACATTTATCTGTGTATAAAACAAAATGTTATTGATAAAACATTTTAATTCTTTAGAATATCTATTTGGAAAAAGAATCACCACTAAGTTTTATCTATTTTTTCAATTTCTTGAGTGGTTCAAATGGTAAAGCACTGGCTCCTGATGAAAAGGTTAACACTTTGAACTCTTTCAGAGGGCCCTCAGAAGAAAGACTTTGTGATCTGCTTTTGAAAAGTCACAGCCATGAAAACCCCATGGAGGACAGTTCCACTTTGACATATGTGGCAGTCCCCTGACCCAGAATCAACTTGACGGCATTTGGACTTGCCTGGTTTATACTGTTACTTTTGTGTATTGCTCAAGTGTGAAGTAGGTCTTACCACTCTGACTGCTGTGTTCTGGTGCACTGCAAGGCTGGTCATAGCTGGTTGATCCAGCAGCCAGCTGAACTCTTGAGAGCCAGCTGGAACTGAAATACCACAGAACCCTTTTGAGGTCTTTAGATTTACCTTGGTTTTTGCTCTTCCTGAGGTTTCACTCAAGCCTTTCTTGGATTTTCAATGTCTGTATCCTTATTATAAATTCTTTCTTTGCATTTAAGCAAGCACAAATGGATATCTGTTGTGTGTAACCCAAAGAATCCTAATATGTGTTTAAAATTTTTTTTAAACTTCTAAATATATAAATCTTGTCAGCATTATATTAGGCTTCTGTTTATCTCTAAGCATATTAAACACAGTATTAGAAAGATAGTAAACTTTCTTTTCATTATAAAATCCATGCTACTTGCTACAGCCAACAAGTAGGGTTAACAACCTCTTTAAAAATGCCAGTAAAGACAGGGACAGGACTGGACTATAAGATAGAAAATGATGCTGGCATGGAGTGAACATCTTGGCTCAAGTAGACACAGGAGTCTATGTGGGTAGCTTCTGTCTGGAGGGGAGATGAGAAGGTAGAAGGAGACAGAAGCTGGCTGAATGGACACAGGAATACAGGGTGGAGAGAAGGACTGCCTTGCCTCACTAGGGGGAGAGTAGCTGGGAGTATATAGCAAGGTGTGTATAATTTTTGTATGAGAGACTGACGTGACTTGTAAACTTTCACTTAAAGCACAATAAAAATTAAAAAAAAAACTTTTCAAAAAATCAGTATAGAAATACACTCTGTTTCAGTGAATTTCCCAAATGAAATGATGCACAAAAAAGTGTAACATACCAGGGGCGGAGCCAAGACGATGGAGCAGTCAGATGCTTTCGATGATCCCTCTTACAACAATGACTCAAGAAAACAAGTGAAACGATGATATCTATGACGAGCTAGGAGAACTAAACATCAAAGGCAAAGTTAGGAAATCAGACTGAGTGGCAGGGAAGGAGAGACAGTTCAGAAGCGGCAAGGATTTGCCGGACCTGACTCAGTGGGAACCAGCACCTCTCAGGCACAATACCCTAGAGCGACCGAAGCAGGGCTGGTGGTAGTGTTCCTCAGGGAGAGACAGTGAGTCACACAGTCTATTTACACCTCTGGAACCAGAGAATAACAGTGCTCTCAGTAAAAACTAAGAACTTGTGATTATTTTACTGCACCCGTAGCCCCTAAGCCAGCTTCAGTGGCTGTCAATTTCCCTGGGTCTGAGATGGGTCCTGCTGCACGTCCTGAGCCATTCTCCTGGCCTTGGAGAAGGAATAAATTAACAACTGAGGGAAAAGATAACCTGCCAGCTCCACTAAGCTGGGGAGCTCAGGACAGAAGCAGCTCATATCCAGGCACAAACTGTCCATGAACTTTGAATATCTCTTATCCCTGCATAGACCTGTGTGGGCCCATTTCAGGAGATTAGGCCGTTGTTGGAAGACTGCAGTGATACATGTGCTTGAGATCTGGCTTCAACTGATTCAGCTGTGTGGTGAAGAAGTGGGTTTCTGCTGTTTGATACCACTTTGCTTATTAAACAGGGTCCTCACCTGCCTACATCAAGGGCCTGAGGACTGGTGGCTCCACCTACATCACCTAGCCACACACGACAGTGGTCCAAGGATAAGTGGTGCTTCCCAGTCCTCATAATCAAAAGCATTGGGTGCCCATGGTCCGGCTGCAGAACCCACCCCTCTGTGCACTCCAGGGAACAGGGAAGCATTTTCCTCCCAGACACTTGAGGGATGGTTGTTGCCCGCTGCCTTGTTCAGAGTATGACTCCTTTCTACAACCAGATACCTGTGCCTATACCAATCACCCCCACCCGTCTAAGACTGTAAGACAGAGCCTCTACCACACACTTGATGACCAACTACCTAGACACCTGAGGTGAACCCATGCAAGAAAAGTGAGTGGACCCCTACGTTCATTTACCTGGTCAAAGCTCTAGCAATCTGGTGGCAGAATGTTAGAGATTCAAAGGTGCAAATAATCAAGCTAGCTCACTCAAGCAGCGTATTTGATTATATCAAAACAAAACAAAGCAAGAAGCTAGGATACAGTAACAAATATAAAATAATACAATAACTTATAGATGGCTCAGAGACAACAATATCGAATCACATAAGGAAGCAGACCACAATTGCTTCAATATGCTCTAAAAACAAAGAATCAAGGAATCTTCCAGATGAAGACATCTTCCTGAAATTACCAAATGTAGAATAGAGAAGATTAATATACAGAAATCTTCAAGAGCTCAGGATAGTGATCAGGCAAAATGCAGAACAAGCCAAGGAAAACACAGGTAAAGTAGTTGAAGAAATAAAAAAGGTTCTTCAAAACATAATAAAAAATTTAATAAGCTGCAAGAATCCTTAGAGAGACAGCAATCAGAAATTCAGAAGATTAACAATAAAATTACAGAATTAGACAACTCAATAGAAAGAGCAGCAGAATTCTGGAAGTGGAAGCCAGAATTAGTGAGACTGAAAATAAAACACTTGGCACCAATATATTCAAAGAAGAATCAGATAAAATAATAGTAAAAAAAAAAAAAATGAAGAAACTCTAAGAGTCATACCTATCAGTGATTGCAGCACCAGAACAGGGAGGGATAACAGAAAATACAGATAGAATTCTTGAAGATTTGTTGGCAGAAAACTTCCCTGACATCGTGAAAGATGAGATGATACCTATCCAAGATGCTCATCGAACGCCACATATGGTAGATCTCAAAAGAAAGTCACCAAGACATATTATAATCAAACTTGCCAAAACCAAAGATAAAGAAAGAATTTTAAGACTGGCTAGGGATAAAGGAAAAGTCGTTTACAAAGGAAAGTCAATAAGAACAAGCTCGGACTACTTGATAGAAACCTTGCAGGCAAGAAGGCAATGTGATGACTTTTATAAAGCACTGAAGGAAAAAAAAAATTGCCAGCCAAGAATCATATACCCAGAAAAAAAAGTGTCTCTCAAATATGGAGGTGAAATTAGGACAGTTGCAGATAAATGGAAGTTTAGAGAATTTGTAAAAAACCAAACCAAAACTAAAAGAAATATTAAAGGGAGTTCTCAGGTTAAAAAATCAATAATGTCAGATATCAACCCAAGACTAGAACACAGGACAGAGCAACCAGATATCAACCCAAACAGAGAAATCACACACAAAAAAAAAAAATCAAGGGAAAAAAATGCTCAAAACAGGGAAATGGCAATGTCATTATGTAAAAGTACACAACACTAAAATAATAAAGAGGGACTAAGAAATGTAGTGATAGATCTTTCATAAGGAAAGGATGTCAAAGTGAGGTAAAAAAATAAAACTTAGGTTTAAACTTAGAAAATAGGTGTACATATTAAGGTAACCACAAAGGAGACTAACAATCTTACACATCAAAATACAAGAAAAACATAAAGACTCAGCAAAAGCAAAATAACAATGAATAAGAGGAAAAGACAGTATATAAACAACTCACAACAAAAAATTCAGTGGAAAAAAGAAATTGTCAACCACACACACAAAAAGATATCAAAATGATAGCATTAAACTCACACCTATCCATAATTACGCTGAATGTAAATGGGCTAAATGCACCAATAAAGAGATAGACAGTGGAAGAATGGATTTAAAAAAAAAAGCACAGTAAGTCTATATGCTGCCTGCAAGAGACATACCTTAGACTTAAAGATACAAACAAACTAAAACTCAAAGGATGGAAAAAATATATCGAGCAAACAACAATCAAAAAGGAGCAGGAGTGGCAATATTAATTTCTGATAAAATAGAGTTTAAAGTTAAATCCACCACAAAAGATAAGGAAGGACACTATATAATGATTAAAGGGACAATATGACAGAAGGATATACCCATATTAAATATTTACACACCCAATGGCAGGGCTTCAAGAACAAACTCTAACAGCATTGAAAACTGAAAAAGACAGCTCCAAGATAGTAGTGGTAGACTTCAACAAACCACTTTCAGTGAAGGACTGAACATCCAGAAAGAAGCTCAATAAAGATACGGAAGATCTAAATGCCACAATCAACCAAGCTGACCTCACAGACATATACAGAACACTCCGCCCAACAGCAGCCAAGTATACTTTCATTTCCAATGCACCTGGAACATTCACTAGAATAGACCACATATTACGTCACAAAGCAAGCCTTAACAGAATCCACAACATCAAAATATTACAAACCATTTTCTCTGACTCTAAAGCAGTAAAAGTAGAAATCAATAACAGAAGAAGCGGGGAGAAGGAATCAAACACTTGGAAACTCAACAACATTCTGCTCAAAAACAACTGGGTTATAGAATACATTAAAGATGGAAAAAAGAAATTCATAGATTCCAATGCGAATGAAAACACTTCCTATCAGAACCTTTGGGACATAGCTAAAGTGTGCTCAGAGGTCAATTTATATCAATAAATGCACACATACAAAAAGAAGAAAGGGGCAAAATCAAAGAATTATTTCTACAACTTGATCAAATAGAAAGAGAGAAATGAAAGAAACCCTCGAGCACAAGAAGAAAGCAAATAATAAAAATTAGAGTGGGATTAAGTAGAAAACAGAAAAACAATTGAAAGAGTTAACAAGGTCAAAAGCTGGTTCTCTGAAAAAATTAACAAAATTGATAAACCACTGGCCAAACTGACAAAAGAAAAACAGGAGAGGAAGCAAATAACCCAAATAAGAAATGAGATGGGTGATATCACAACAGACCCAACTGAAAGTAAAAGAATCACATAAGATTACTATGAAAAATTGTACTCTAACAAATTTGAAAACCCAGAAGAAATGGATGAATTCCTAGAAACACACTACCTACCTAAACTAACACAAACTGAGGTAGAACAACTAAATAGACCCATAATAAAAGAAGAAATTGAAAAGGTAATAAACTCCCAACAAAAAAAGCCCTGGCCTGGACAGCTTCACTGCAGAGCTCTACGAAACTTTCCGAGAAGAGTTAACACCACTACTACTAAAGGTATTTCAGAGCATTGAAAAGGACAGAATGCTACCAAACTCATTCTATGAAGCCAGCATATCCCTGATACCAAAACCAGGTAAAGACACCACAAAAAAAGAAAATTACAGACCTATTTTTTTTATATCCCTCATGAACTTAAATGCAAAAATCCTCAACAAAATTCTCTCCAATAGAATTCAACAACATATCAAAAAAATAATTCACCGTGACCAACTGGGATTCATACCAGGTATGCAGGGATGGTTCAACATTAGAAAAACAATCAATGTAATCCATCATATAAATAAAACAAAAGACAAGAACCACATGATCCTATCAACTGATGCTGAAAATGCATTTGACAAAGCTCAAAACCCATTCATGATAAAAACTCTCTGTAAAACGAATAAAAGGAAAATTTCTCAACATAATACAGGGCATTTATACAAAGCCAACAGTCAACTTCATCCTAAATGGAGAGAGCCTGAAAGCATTCCCATTGAGATCGGGAACCAGACAAGGATGCCCTTTATCAGCACTCTCATTCACAATTGTGCTGGAAGCCCTACCTAGAGCAATTAGGCTAGATAAAAAAAATAAAGGGCATCCAGATTGGTAAGGAAAAAGCAAAATTATCTCTATATGCAGATGACATGATCTTGTACACAGAAAACCCTAAAGAATCCTCAAGAAAACTACTGAAATTAGTAGAGGAGTTCAGCAGAGTATCAGAATACAAGATAAACATACATAAATCAGTTGGATTCCTGTACACAACAAAGAGAACATCAAAGAGGAAATCACCAAATCAACACCATTTACAATAGCCCCCAAGAAGATAAAACACTTAGGAATTGAATTTACCACAGATGCAAAAGACATGTACAGAGAAAACTATTAGACACTACAGCAAGAAACCAAAAGAGACCTACATAAGTGGAAAAACATACTTTGTTCATGGGTAGGAAGACTCAACATTGTAAAATATCTATTATACCAAAAGCGATCTATAGATACCATGCAATGCCAATCCAAATTCTGACATTTTTTAATGAGATGGAGAAATAAGTCACCAATTTCATATGGAAGGGTAAGAGGCCCCAGATCAGTAAAGCATTCCTGATATTAATATAAAAAAATATATATAAGCTTCCTTTAATTGGTAATAGCCTGATATCGCTATTTTCTATTAACTTTTGATTTTTCTATGTCATTGTTTTAGGTGCCTCTCATAAATAGAAAATAACTAGATTGTTAAAATCCATCTGAATGGGATTTGACAGTCTTTGTCTTTTAACTGGAGAATTTATTCCATTTACATTTATGGAAACACTGACATATTTGGATTTATTTCTACGTCTTATAATTTCTATACCTGATACATTTTGCTCATTTCTTCTAAATCCACCACCATATTCTATTAGATTGAGCAAGTTTTATAAATTTTCCTTTTTTGCTTTGAAATTGTACATTCCCTTTCTAAATGACCACTACTATAAATAATGGTGGTCATTACTATAAATCAAAATATCCAAAAGTATGTAAATTGTTGAGGTCTCATCCTGAATTTTAGTCTTAGTCTAGGTGTTCTGCTTAGTAAGCATGATGGAATCTCTGAGCAGAGGTGATGTTAAGGATAGAGATGTTCTCTTAAGAATAGAGCTACTGGTGTTGCTAGACTCAAAGTTTTTGTTTTTGATTTTTGGCAGTTTTGTTCTGATTCTAATTTATGCACAGTGAATAAGTTACCCCACAGATGGCAGCAAAGATTGAAAATCTAGTTTTATGGTCTGAGCATTTGTGGATCTCTGTTAATGAGAAGTATCAGAGAGTCTAAGTTGTTAATCTTTTTTTTTTTTTTGATCTTTTTGTGCAGGGATACGTGTCAATTCCATTGGAAAGTATTGTTTCTGTGTTTATCTTTGACCTGATCCTCAAAGTGAACAACTGAAGATACAAGCTGTCTTGTGTATCTGTAACTGAGAATGGTCTTTGCCTCTCATTGTAAGCATAAAATATTTTCCTACCTCCATGAGCATTAATAAATTAAAGGCTTGTAAAATAAAGATCAATTCAGATTGACTTATAGAAAATTATGTTTGCATAAATAGAATATTCCTATAATTCCTATAGTTAAACTAATTTCTAGTACATAAAATGTACCAGCATGTTAAGAAAAAAATATTTGCTTACCAGAAATTTTCTATAAAAAGTAAATTCATGTAATCAAGGTGAGTTCTTGAATAAATTAAACTGTTTTGGTAATTTTGGTTTAAGAATTTCTACATGTCTTTCTCCTGATTTTATCAGTGTAGAATATAATACAAAGACAAAATCTCAAAATGTAAGTTTATTTTCTCATGAAGATACCAGTTAATCTGAACTCCCCAACTTTTCACCCTAGTTTACTAATCCTTCCACATAACATTTGAGGTTATAAAAAATAATAAAATTGTATTCAACTAAATCAAAATATAATTTTCATGAACTTTTTATATCAACAGTAATTATGGTCTTTGGCATGTCTGCTTAAGTTTCAAGTTATTAAGTTAACTTTAGGACCTTAGACTAATATTAAATTGGATTATTAATGGATAAAATTTGAATACTTGAATAATTTCCTTGCAAGATAGAATACTGTAATATTGATCTCCAACGTTTGCTTGTTATTTTTACATGTTATAAAATGCTACCCCTTTGCATTGTGTTGTTGAACATGTTTATTATTGCCACTTTAAGGAAGTGTAAAAATGATCTGTGTCGCTATAGGTGTCATTTTAAGTGTGCTCATGACTTATGCTGATATGCCAACATGCTCGTGTATGACAAAAAGTTCTGAAGTACTTACCTCCCAATTTTCTCTGTGAAAAAGTTTGATATTTTGGGTAAAGATGAATGTTCAAGTTATCCTAGAAACAATGGTTTCAGAAAAAGACGAAATGTCTATGCAAAGTAATGGTGTGCAGTTTTACTTATCAATGGGAAAAGGGAGTAGTTTTGTCTTAAAGCAGAGTCTGGTTATCAAAAGGCTAAAGAGGATAGTGAAACGAAAAGCTGGTATAGATAGAGAAAATTGTAGACAGTTTGCAGCAAATAAACTTTATCTGTCTTAGTTTATAATAACTGCAAATAATGAGTCTGAAGAGAAGCAATGAAAGCTATTAAAATTTGGCAAAGTTAACTCAGTTTTTGAGTTTACTTATAAGATAAAATGAAAAAAAAACCTCTGTGAATTCTTTAATACCAAATATTACTTAACAGAAGGCTAAATTTTGTTTTTCTCTCTGTTAAAATGACAAATTGGTGTGGGAGTATTCAGCCTGCTCTTAGCAAGAGGTAGAAAAAATTATTTATAACTTCTTTGTAATCTGCACAAATAGCTGAGATTCCCTCTCACCAGATTTATCTTCTGTATTTATGTTACCTTATGTCCTTGATTACTTAAAACAAACAAAAAACAGAAGTTCCTCACTTCTGAAAGAGCTAAGTTTCTTTGGAGTTGTACTACTTTCTGCTTGTGTTTGTTTTAAATTATTATGTTGTAATTTTGACTAGTAGGAGACCAAGCTACAACCATTCATTGTTCTCAGGCACCTATGTTCCATCTTAATCAAATGACCTTTCACTTCTGTTAATGCTTTAGAGTTTGTTTTCTCAAGGTCAGACACAAAATTCAGATAAATAAAGGAATGAACGAATGAATTCAAGGCATCTTTTTAAATGAAATGATTTCTTTTGTTTTCCTACCTTGTAAAAGTTAGAATACTAGAAATAATTACAGAATTTTTTGTATGCTTCATATTTCTTAATAAGCTCAATACTAAATACTGAATATACAGTGGATTGCCAAAAGAGTGAACAAATCAGTTTTAGAAGAAATACAACCAGAATGCCTTTTAGAAGCAAGGATGGTGAGACTTTGGCTTCCTTACTTTGTACACATCATCAGGAAAGACCAATCACTAGAAAAGAACTAAACATTTGGTAAAAGGGAGGACTGGCAAAAACATGGGAATCTTTCAATGAGATGAGTAACATGATAGTCACAACAATGGGCTCCAACATAGGAAGTATCATGAAGATGGCATAGGATCTGACAACGTTTTTTTCTGTTATACATAAGGTTGCCATGAGTCAGAGCCAACTCAACAGCAACTAACAACAAAATTGTAAAAGCTGCAAGGAAAGAGTTGTGAAATCGGAGAAGCTCCCTTTTAGTGAGTGAATTTCCTACAGATAAAGATGTGATTGTTGTTACTGTTAGGTGCCACTGAGTGGATTTCAACTCAGGGTGACCACAAGTGACTGCCCCGTAGGGTTTTCTTGGCTTTAATATTTAGAGAAGCAGATCTCCACGTTTTTCTCCCACAGAGATGCTGGGTGGGTTCAAACTGTCAACCTTTCAGTTAGCAGCCAAGCACTTAACCATTTCCACCACTAAAAACCATTTGCACTACTAGGAATCCTTAAAAATGTTATTAATCTATACATATGTCAGAAACTACATACAAGAAGGCTCTCACTGTTGATACTATGTTCCTACCCTAAAAGGAAATACTGATCTAATCCTGATAAACCACTTATGGGTTATATGCCAACAGAGGATTTAACTCTCCACCATTCTGATGTTGTTGGTTACTGATAAAATTAACCATTGTTGTTCAGCTTTATCATCAACAGAAAATTCTGCTTTCCTCTCTTGCCTGCCTGAAAGTTCTGCTATGAGGTAGACGCCAAACACTGAGTCTTCTACAAAGTAGAAAAGTTTCAGAGTCTCGTGAAAAGAATTGTACCATGTCCTCCTATCTACTGATGCTTCAAGAAATAGACTCGTGACTTTGGAGCTTAAGGAGGCATCACTTAGAACTGTCAGACTGTACTAGAGGAATGAGTCAGGATTTCCAGGATTCATTTTAGTCCAGGAGCAGACAACTTCATGAGAGCAGACTGCTGAGCCAGCACCCAGAAAAACAAGAACTGATTACATGGGGCTGAATTAAGCATATTAGTTAGAAATACTGTTGGTATCACTACACCTTAGGATCCAGGGACAAATATTTTTAATAAATGCCTTTACTCTTTTTGCTAATGTAATTATATGCACAGGTTCAATAAGAATCTGTCCTCCTTGTTATCAGGATGTAATTTTAACAAATCAATAGTACAACTAAAACCATGCCTGGGTATCATGTTTGAGAATAAGCCCACCATTAAAAAACAAGGGTTTATATTTCATATGTGAACTGAGGTATACACAGTCCTCGTAGGAAACTGAGCTGATATCTGCTCTACAGTTTATACAGTCCCTGCCTTACAGGTAGTAAGGAAGGTCACTTCCTGGCAGGCCAAGAACTTTGGCAGATATTGGGAAACTCAGAAAGAGAGAAATTCAGTCACATTTATAGACACTTCAGCAAAATCTGGAGAAAGTGAGATTCTTGGGCTTGAATCCCTAGCCTCAGATTAGGAGATTAAATAAAAAAGTGTTACAGCATATTCTATAGAAATGGCTGCGGGGGAAAGGAACTTTCATACACTGCTGACGCGAATGTAAACTGGTACAACTCTTTTGGAGGAGAATTTGGCAATGTCTAACAAATTCACATATGTACTTACGTTTTGAGTCAGTAATCCTACTTCCAGGAATTAATCCTGAAGATATACCTCCAACAATGAGAAAAAATATATAAATGTACAAGTTTATTCACTACAGCATGGGTTATAATGGAAACAACCTAAATGCCGACAGGAGTGTAGTTGAATAAACCATGGTGCATGCACACGATGGATTACTATGAAGCTGTGAAAACAAAGGGGGAAGATCTCTATGAACCCTGGCATCATCTCCAAAATATATTTTTAAGGGAAGAAAAAAATTAAGAGAGACTCTGTAATATGCTACCTTACACGTGACAGAGAGAATAGGAAAAACATATATTTGCATCTGTACAATTATGAAAAAAGAAACAAAGAAAGAATAAATCAGAGACTAATGGGATTGATTACCCTCAGGGAGCGATTATGAAAAGAATTGGGGACTGAAAACAAAGAGAGAAGAGAGAAGGTAGTTGTGTCAATTCTTGGAGTAGACCTTTTTTATAGCTTTATTATTTTTTTTTACTTCTGATTTTTAGAACCAGAGGGATGTTTGCAATACTTGAAAAAATCAAATAATTAGTTAAAATTAACCAGGGTATGGGGGAAATCCAAAATGGAATACAAACAGTAAAAATCACCCTAACTGTATTATAAATAAATAACTACCATATTTTTGCAAATAGTGCACCCACACATATAACATGAAGCATAGCCCCCCTAATGACAATAGGGGCAGGGGGTGTTGTGCAGTTGGCAAAAATACACATAACACTGCATTATTTGTATAAGAATCCCATACACTGAAAGGGATAGGGAAGGAAAGAACTTACTTAAGTAACTTTGGAAAACAATACTCTTTCTATATACTCCAAAACTAAAGATGAAAAACAAAAAAACTGCTGCATACATATTGTGCTGTGGTTAGCCAATCTATTTTTCATAAGGTTATAGGTTAGGAATTCTATAACTACTTTATATATATATATGTGTATGTATTTTTATACATATGAGGATTAAGCAAAAAGTAAATACAGTGTGGATAAAAATAGCCAGACTTCTCACTTTCAGAGTAAAGAGATAAAGAAAAGGAGAAGACTAGAATGAACTCTAAGGTGTAGTTAGAATTGAACGTATAAGTATGAATTCATGATTTTTTAATATGTGCTATATACATACGTATATATATGTGTATATGTGCGTATATATATACACGCACACACATGTTGTTGTTGTCAGGTGCCATCGAGTCAGTTCCGACTCACAGCGACCCTCTGCACAAGAGAACGAAACACTGCGCAGTCCTGCACCACCCTTACAATCGTTGTTATGCTTGAGCTCATTGTTGCAGCCTCTGTGTCAATCCACCTCGTTGAGGGTCTTCCTCTTTTCCACTGACACTATACTCTGCCAAGCATGATGTCCTTCTCCAGGGACTGATCCCCCCTGACAACATGTCCAAAGTATGTAAGACACAGCCTCACCATTCTTGCCTCTAAGGAGCATTCTGGCCGCACGTCCTCCAAGACAGATTTGTTCGTTCTTTTGGCAGTCCATGGTATATTCAATATTCTTCGCCAACACCACAATTCAAAAGCGTCAACTCTTCTTCAGTCTTCCTTATTCACTGTCCAGATTTCACATGCATAAGATGTGATTGAAAATACCACGGCTTGGGTCAGGCGCACCTTAGTCTTCAGGGTGACATCTTTGCTCTTCAACACTTTGAAGAGGTCCTTTGCAGCAGATTTGCCCAATGCAATGCGTCTTTTGATTTCTTGATTGCTGCTTCCATGGCTCTTGATTGTGGATCCAAGTAAAATGAAATCCTTGACAACTTCAATCTGTGTATATATATATATCATAAATGTAGAAAAAAATACAGATGGGTATGTATGTGTGCATTTACACAAGTGTATTTCCTAGCTTGGTGCTAGGTAATTAGCAGAACCAGAAAGTAATCACACTTAGTTGCTCTGAGTGTACCTAGTCCCCAGATCTTAGCTTTTAAATGCCGTTCGCCGATAAAAGGAGCTAGGGCATCCTTGAGCTGGGGCACAGAAAATACAAAATGATCTTGGAATATCTTGTGGTGCCAGAAAGTAATGTCATCTCAAAAATTAAGGACATGTCAAAAGCAAAGATGCCCTCTTAAAGAAGCTCCCAATGACCAAGTCTGGGGTAATCTGAACAAGAAAATAAATATTGATAATACCTGATTACAACCCGTAGAGTAAAACAAATATCCCTAAGTCCAGACTGATGTGAATAAATAAATAAATGGGGCAGAAGGGAAAACTGCCAGTAAAATTTCAATTAATAAAGGTATAAGGAGTAATAGAAATAGAAAATCACCTTTGACAAACACAGTAATTTTTTTAGGCAAGATTCATAATGGATTCTAAAATTAGTTGGTGACAGCATGATGGGAAACAGAATATTTATATCATATCGAAGTATATTTTGATTTATATGTATCAAAAAATATTAATTTCAAAGGAATAAATAGAAACTTTACAGAGGAGAAACCTGGGAGACACATCCTAGCCAAATAATCATAGTTAACATCACCAATATGAGACATGCAAACATGTATTCCTTGATAAGATGCACCGAGAAAGGCACAACATCACCTCTATGATATTCTTGACAGAAATTACACATGAGAATTTAATAATGCTGACACATCAGTGTCTTAGTTTCCCAACAGAAACTAACAAATCTAACAAAATACCATGAAGTGGGTGACTTTGAAGTGTGTAAGTTTATCGTCTCACAGTTCTCTCTCGGTCAGCTCTAGGGGAAGATCCTTCCTTGTCACTTCCAGTTTCCGGTAGCCCTGGGCATTTCTTGACATGCTTTGGCTTTTAGATGCACATTCACACGGCCTCTCCTCCTCACTGCACGTTCATGTGGCCGTTTCTCCTGTAACACTGTCTCTGTGTCTGTTGTCCACTTTATAAGACACTATTCAAGAAGCGATTAGGAACCACCCTATTTAAATATGACCTTGTTAACTGATAACATCTTCAAAGGAAGACTTTATCTCCAAACAAGGCCACATTCACTAGTACAGGAGTTAAGACTAAAAAAGACTACAATGTATATTTTGGTGGGACACTATTTAACAATTCAACCATAGCAGTCCACTCTCTGGTCCCCCAAAATTCGTATCCTTCCCACGTGCAAAATATATGCACCCCATCACTCTATCTCAAAAAACCAAAACCAAACCCATTGCCGTCGAGCCAACTTGCACTCAAAGTGACCCTATAGGACAGAGTAGAACTGCTCAGTAGGGTTTCCAAGGAGTGGCTGGTGGATCTGAACTGCTGACCTTTTGGTTACCAGCTGAGTTTTAACCACTATGGCACCAGGGCTCCTCACCCTATCTCAGCATCCCCAAAAGTCTTAATCCCTTCCAATATCCACTCTAAGTCTAAAATCTCATTTTTAATTTATTTTTGTTGTTGTTGTGAATATACACAGCAGAACATATACCAATTCAACAATTTTTACATGTGTGATTCAGTGACATTGATTACATTCTTCAAGCTGTGCTACCATTCTCATCCTCCTTTTTCGAGTTGTTCCTCTCTCATTGACATAAACTCACTGCCCCTAAATTTCCTATCTGCTCTTTTGAATTGCTGTCAAGTTGATCTCATATAGATAGATCTTAAAAAAGCACAATGTTCAAGACAGACTTTCTTTACTAGTTATGCTAAACTATTGTGCGGTTTTAAGAGGACTTCAGGGGATATTTTGGTTTACAGTTTAAGGTTTAAAGATTATCTCAGGACAATAGTTTCAGGGGTTTTTCCAGTATCCATGGCTCCAGAAAATCTGGATTCCATGAGAATTTGAAATTCTGGTCTCCGTTTTCTTTCTTTTGATCAGGATTCTTTTATAAAATCTTTGATGAAAATGTTCAGTAATGGTAGCCAGGCACTATCCAGTTCTGGTCCCACGGCAGAGGGGGCAGTTGTTCATGGAGGTAATTAGCCACACATTCCATTTCCACCTACTATTCCTGACTCTCCTTCTTCCTCTGTTGCTCTAGAATAATAGAGAACAATCGTATCTTGGATGGTTGCTTGTAACCTTTTAAGACCACAGACGACCACTATGCAATTAGCTAGGAGATAGAACAGAAGGACTAAACACAATATTAGACACGAGTAAGACTCTGGGAAGATGCCCCGGTGGCACAGTGGTTAAGCACTCAGCTGCTAACCAAAAGGTAGGCAGTGCAAACTCACCAGCCAACCTGTGGGACAAAGATGTGGAAGTCTGCTTCTGTAAACACTCACAGCCTTGGAAACTGTATAGTTCGACTCTGTCCTATAGGGTCACTAGGAGTCAAAATCAACTTGATGGCCATGGGTTTGGGTATGGAAGACTCTGGGTGTGTTCTGTCTTGGGGCAAAATACCTCCGCATCTGTGAACCATGTTTCCAAAATACAGCGGTAGAACAGGCACAGTGTCGACACTCCCATTCCAAAAGGAGAAATTGGGGGGAGTGAAGGGATCACAGTTACCAACAAGTCTGAAATCCAGCAAAGTAAATTTCGAGGCTTGAAAATAATTCTTTCTCTGAAACCACCTGGGCAGTTTCAGAGAAACCCTTCAGAGCCTGTGCAGCCTGTCCTGGCCCACTAGGAAGGGAGCCCAGCCCCTTGGACTGAGGCAGTGGCCCAGCCCTATGGAATGGAAGAAGTGGCAGCTCTGCCCCACCAGAAACATGACAAAAGCCCTATGGCCTCTGAATTGCTTGATGATCTTTTTCTTTTCTTGAAAGACAATAGATGTCTGCAACCCAGTAGCTACATCAGCTTGTTTCCTGTGAAATTTCAGGTATTATACAGCTTATCTTCATTTGGTCCCCACTTCTGTTCCCCTTCAGTGTAACCTAGAAAGGTTTCTGCTGAGACAGTTGAATGGATTCCTAAATCATATGCCTAATCTCTTAAAAAAAAACTCTTCAGCAAACAGTTATCTAGTCAAACACATGGTGTTCTCTCCAGATCATGCTTTCTTATTTTTTACAACATGAATAGGCTGATAATTCTCCAAATCTTCAAGTTATGGCTCCTTTTTACACAGTTCATTTCTTAATCTACCTCTTTCCTCCTACATTTTACTATAAGTAGCAAAGAGGAACTAGGCTGCACATTCAAGGTTTTGCTTAGAAATTTCCTCAGTCAACATCCAAGTGCAATTTGTATCAGGTGGACACTTGAGACTGTATTGGCATCTCCTGTCTGGAGGGGGGATGGGAGGGTAGAGAGGGTTGGAAGCTGGCAAAATTGTCATGAAAGGAGAGACTGGAAGGGCTGATTCATTAGGGGGAGAGCAAGTGGGAGTATGCAGTAAGGTGTATATAAACTTATATGTGACAGACTGACTTGATTTGTAAACGTTCACTTGAAGCGCAATAAAAATTAAAAAAAAAATCCAAGTGCATTGCTTGCAAGCTCTACACAACACACTTGAACACAGTAAAATTCTTTGCCACCTTGTAATAACTACAGCATTTCCTCCAGTGTTCAATAACATGTTTATTATTTCCATTTAACGCCTTACCAGAAGCATATTTAAGGTCCACATCTTTAGCAACATTCTGTTTGTGATGGTATAAGCTTTCTGAGCTCTCAGTAGAATTGCCTGTTAAGTCCATAATTCTACCAACAGTATCTTCAAAGCAGTCCTAGCTTGATTACTATCAAGTGACTGGAATCTCTTCCAGCCTCTATCCATTACCCAATACCAAAGCCACTTCCACATTTTTATGTATTTGTTAGAGCAGCATCCCACTTTTTGGTACCAAACTCTGTCTTTGTTCCTGAGCTGCCTTAGCAAAATACCACAAAGTAGGTGGTTTCAAAGAACATAAATTTATTGTCTCACAGTTTTGGAGGCTAGGAGTCAGAAGTTCAGGCATCCACAGGACCATGTTCTCTCTCTCTCACTCCATTCTAGTGGAAGATTTCCTTGTATCGTCCAGCTTCTGGTAACTCCAGGCATTTCTTGCAATCCCTTGCCTTTTAAATGTTTCTTCACGTAGCATCTTCTCCTGTGTGATTCTGTCTCCATGTCTGTTCTCCCTTTCTATAAGACACCATTCAGAAGGGATTAGAACCCACTGTACTCATTAACTTAACTGATAACATCTTCAAAAAAAGACCCTTTATCCAAACAAGATCGTATTCACCAATACAGGGGTTAACCAAAAACCAAAACCAAAGCCGGTGCCGTCGAGTCGATTCTGACTCATAGTGACCCTATAGGACAGAGTAGAACTGCCCCATAGAGTTTCCAAGGAGCGCCTGGTGGATTCGAACTGCTGACACTTTGGTTAGCAGCCGTAGCACTTAAGCACTACGCCACCAGGGTTTCCATACAGGGGTTAGGACTTCAAAATACATTTTGGGTGGATATGATTCAATCCATAATGATCAGTTAAGCACAAATCAAGTACTAAAGCAACCGGTTAGTACTTTTCAAGTGTCAAAGCTGTGAAAGACAAAGGAATACTGAGAACTGTATTAGATTGTTGTTGTTCTTTGGTGCCTTTGAGTCAGTTCCAACTCATAGTGACCCTGCGTACAACAGAACAAAATGCTGCCTAGTGCTGTGCTACCCTCACAATCATTGCTATGTTTAAGCCCATTGTTGCGGCCACTGTGTCAATCCATCTCTTTGACAGTCTTTTTTTTTCACCGACTCTCTCCTCTATTAAGTATGATGTCCTTCTCCAAGGACTGGCTCCTCCCAATAACACGTCCAAAGTACGTGAGATGAAGTCTTGCCATTTTCACTTCTTAGGAGCATTATGACTGTACTTTTTCCAAGGCACATTTGCTCACTCTTCTGGAAGTCCATGGTATAATCAAGATTCTTCACCAACATCATAATTCGAAGGCATCAATTCTTCTCCAGTCTTCCTTATTCATTGTCCAGCTTTTGTATGCATATGAAGTGATTGAAAATACCATGACTTGGGTCAGGTGCACCTTAGTTCTCAAAGTGACATCTTTGTTTTTTAACACTTTAAAGAGGTCTTTTGCAGCAGATTGCCCAATATATCATTTGATTTTTTGACTGTTGCTTCCATGGGTGCTCATTGTGGATCCAAATAAAAATAAATTCTTGACAACTTCAATATTCTCTCCATGTATCATGATGTTGCTTATTGGTCCAGTTGTGAGGATTTTTGCTTTCTTTATGTTGAGGTATAATCCATACCGAAGGCTGTAGTCTGTAGTCTTCATCAGTAAGTGCTTCAAGTCCTCTTCACTTTCAGCAAGCAAGGTTGTGTCATCTGCATATTTTGGGTTGTTAATGAGTCTTCCTCCAATCCTGATGCTCTATTCTTATTCGTATACTCCAGCTTCTCGGATTATTTTCTCAGCAAATAAATAAGTATGATGAAAGGACACAACCTTGATGCACACATTTTCTCATTTTAAGCCTCACAGTATCCCCTTGTTCCATTCAAGTGACTGCCTTTTGGTCTATGTAAAAGTTCCACATGAACACAATTAGGTGTTCTGGAATTCCTGTTATTTGTAAGGTTATCCATAGCTGGTTATATTGGAGGAGATAAATACAATATACGATACTGGACTAGATCCTGGCTCATAAAAAGATATATATTGGTGGGACAATTGACAAAATTTGAATAAACTCTGTAGATTAATTAAAATTATTGTGTTAATGTTAATTCCTTGACTTTGATCATTGTTACATAAAATGTTAATATTTGGGAAAGGTGGGTAAAATGTATATAGAAATCCAATCTTTTATACTATTTTTGCAGCTTTTTGAGTCTGAAAAGTTAAATTTTTTTAATTTCAAAAAAGAAATTAAAATTTAATTTAAAAAATAAAGAAGAAAAAATAGATCTACGAACAATAATAGAAAAATATAGAAAATTGTTAACCAAAAAAATTCAAAACTTGATGTTACTGATGTAGTTTTCCAAATTTTCAAGGAACAATTGTTTTTTATGTTTCACTTTCTGTTCCAAAACCTTTTCTTTTTTAAATGGGAAGTTACCAATTTTTTGTAGCACAAATTTTATCCTAATTTCCAAATGTCTTAGATTCCTAGGGCTGCCATAACAATATAACATAAAATGGGTGGCTTTGAAGAAGAGAAACTTATTTTCTCACAGCTCTGGAGGCTAAAAAGTTTAAATCGGGTTTCATCCATCTCGATTCCTCTGTGGGCCTCTCTTCTAGTTTCTGGTGACTGACAAAAATCCATGGTGTTTCTTTGCTGCTTATAGATTCACCTGCCTCCACAATCACATGGCGTGTCTCCTACATCTGAGTCTCAGTCAATAACTGACTTGGTTTTGTGACTATGGGCAAAGGTTCTTCCACTGTATAAGAGGATAATTCCATCTATCTGTTGGTCAGCTTTGAGAATTAAGTGAGATAACTCAGTTAACGCACCCAGGATTTTGGTCACGAGAGATTCTTAATAAATGTTTGTTCTCTTCCCCATTCTTTTCTCCTCGCAAGAAAATGGAATAATGACTCTTGGCATTAGAATTCTTTTACTTTCAGGTGAAAGAAGAGAAAAAGCCAAATGTAAACTGACTTAAGCATAAAAAAGGAATTTATGAGCTCATGAACTGAAAATCCATGGATTGATGTGGGACTCAAATGGTATTAGATATGGTTTCCCAGGTGTTTCAGATTAGCTGAATCAGATTAGCTGAAGAATGTGGGAAGGGAAAAAAACACAAGCATGCATACTGGGCCCCCTTTCAAATTTATGATTACACATTCCAAAATGCTATGGAATTTGACTCATTGCTTTGGAATCCTACTATATTTTCTCCTCCCATTTCAAAGAGCCAATTCCTTTGAAGCATAAACCAAGACCATTGTCTTTTGCTAACAGCATCTACTAAACCTAGTCATTTCCTCTGATTACTTGCAAGGTTTAGCCCTGATCCACTGTCTTTCTCTGTTACTATCATTATATTCACAAATTTCAACACCAAAATGAGTGGTGCAAACAACATCTTAGCCAAATCAACTCCATGTAATCTTAGCCCCACACTCCTATGGTCCTAAACTAGGTCTTATAATTACCAATAATTATAAGCATCCAATTTTCAAATCATCAACCCAAATCAAGTAAATGCATTTCAACAGTTTCATACACTGATAAAAAATGCATTGAATATACCACTTATCCACCATCCATAACCCTGCTCGCATCCACATTTCCCACCTTGCATTACTTCCTTGCATACTCTCCCCTACCACATACACATGTATTTGTCTCTCTGCTTCTTCCTCTACTGTACTGACCTAACAAAACCCCAGCCCTTCTAAACCCAACTATATGCCCACTGACAGCTGTCAGTGATAGGATAATATCCATACGCTTACAAGGAAGGCAAGATAATAGGACTATTATTCAAATTATACATCAAACACTAATGCCCATCAAGCTCAAAAACCTTTTTCCGTCAAGTCAATTCTAACTCATAGTGATCCTAGAGGACAGAGTAGAGCTGCCCCACAGGGTTTCCAAGGAGTAGCTGGTGGATTTAAACCACTTTTGTTAGCAGCTGCAGTTCCTAAGCACTGTACCAAGAATTCTCCACTAACGCTAAAGATGAAGAAACTGAAGACTTTTACCAACTTCTGCAGTCTAAAATTGATCAAACATACGATCAAGATGCATTGATAATTACTGGTGATTAGAGTGTGAACGTTGGAAACAAAGAGGTATCAGTAGTTGGAAAACATGGCCTTGATGATAGAAATGACATCAGAGATCTGAGGCTGCGTGACAGAATTTTGTAAGACCAACAACCTATTCATTGCAAATACCTTTTTTCAACAATGTAAATGGTGACCTGGCTGGATGGAATACACAGGAATGAAATCGACTATATTTTTGGAAAGAGAGGATGGAGAAGCTCATTATTACCAGTCAGAACAAAGTCAGGGGCCAACTACAGAACAGACTTCAATTGCTCATAGGCAAGTTCAAGCTGAAGCCGAAGAAAATTAAAATAAGTCCCTGAGAACCAAAGTATGGTCTTGAATACATCCCAACTGAATTCAGAGAAAATTTCAAGAATTGATCACACATTGAACACTAATGGCCAAAGACATATGAATTATGGGATGATATCAAGGACATCATACATCAAGAAAGTAAAAGGTTATTAGAAAGACAGGAAAGAAAGAAAAGACCAAAATGGATGTTAGAAGAGGCTCTGAAACTTACTCTTGAATATAAAGTAGCTAAAGTGAATGGAAGAAATGGTGAAGTAAAAGAGCTGAACTGAAGATTTCAAAGGGCAGCTGGAGAAGAGAAAGTAAAGTATTATAATGAAATGTGCAAAGACCTGGAGTCAGAAACCCAAAAGAGGTGAACATGCTCAGCATTTCTCAAGCTGATAGAATTGAAGAAATAATTCAAGCTTTGAGCTTGCAATATTGAAGAATTCTATGAGCAAAATATTGAACAACACAGGAAGCATCAAAAGAAGATGGAAAGAATACACAGAGTCGTGCACCAAAAAGAATTGGTTGGCATTCAAACATTTCAGGATGTAGCGTATGATGAAGAATCAACGGTACTAAAGAAAAATGTCCAAGCTACACTGAAGGCATTGGTGAAAAACAAGGCTTCAGGAATTGATGGAATACCAGTTGAGATATTTAAGCAAATGAATGCAATACTGGAAGTGCCCCCTCTTCTATACCAAGAAACTTGGAAGAAAGTTACCTGGGCAATCGTCTGGAAGAGAACCATATTTGTGCCCATTCCAAAGAAATGTGATCCAACAGAATGCAGAAATTATCAAGCAGTATCATTAATATGACACACAAGTAAAACTTTGCTGAAGATCATTCAAAAACAGCTGCAGCAGTACATCCACAGGGAACTGCCAGAAATTCAAGCCAGACTCAGAAAATACGTAGAACAAGGGATATCACTGCTGATATCAGATGGGTCTTGGCTAAAGTAGAGAATACCAGAAAGAGTTTACTTGTGTTTTATTGACTATTCATAGTCTGTGTGGATCACAACAAATTGTGGATAACGTTGCAAAGAATGGGAATTCCAGATCACTTAATTGTGCTCATGGGGAACCTGTAGATAGACCAAAAGGGCTTCGAACAGAACAAGGGGGTACTTCGTGGTTCAAAATCAGGATAGGTGTGGGTCAGAGCTGTGCCTTTTCACATATTTTTTCAATCTGTATGCAGGGTAAATAATCTTAGAAGCCGGAGTATATGAAGAAGACAACATGGCATCAGGATTGGAGGAAGACTGATTAAAAACCTGTGATATACAGGTGATACAACCTTCCTTGCTGAAAGTGAAGAGAACTTGAAGCACTTACTGATGAAGATCAAAGCCTTCACTATGGGTTACACCTCAACATAAAGAAAACAAAAATCTCCATAACTGGACCAATAAGCAACATCATGATAAATGGAGAAAGTATCTGAAGTTCTCAAGGATTTCATTTTACCTGGATCCACTGTCAATGTCCATTGGATGCAATAGTCAATAAATCAAATGACGGTTGCATTGGGCAAATCTCTGCAAAAGACCTCATTAAAGCATTAAAAAGCAAAGATGTCACTTTGAGGACTAAGGTGAACCTAACCCAATCACCTCGTATGCATGTGAAAGCTGGACAATGGATAAAGAAGAGCAGAGAAGAATTGATGCATTTGAATTATGATGTTGGTGAAGAATACTGAACATACCATGGACTGCCAGAAAAACAATCTTTCTTGAAATAAGTACATCCAGAATGCTCTTTAGAAAAGAGGATGGTGAGACTTCTCATGTGTTTTGGGCATGTTATTAGGAGGGACCAGTCCCCGGAGTAGAACATCATGTTTGGTAAAGTAGAGGGTCAACAAAAAAGGGGAAGACCTTCAATGAGATGGATTGACACAGTGGCTTCAACAATGGAAGCAACAATTGTGAGAATGTTACTGGGTCAAACGGAATTTTGTTCTGCTGTATATAGGGTTTCTATGAGTGAGAACCGAGTTAACGACACCTAACAACAACCTCTGCATGCAGATGAGCAGCTAAACTCAGCAGAAAAAAAAATTTACACATTCCTTTTGACTAGGCCCCCCTTTAAATTTGTGACCATAAAACTTTAGGTGGCTCTCAGCTCTCCCTGACCCTTCTACTACATGTGTCTAGTCAATTTCCTTTTCCGTACTTAGAAGACTATTTCATACCTGATTGTCTCTGAAACAGGTACTTAGTAAATATTTGTTGAATAACTGGATGAATGAATAACTAATTCTTTTAGCCTTTCATATGACTGTGTTAACTTTGATTTCCGTTGTTTGTTCAAATGGCCAAAATAGTCTCAAGTTTCACATGCTAGATTGAAGAATAGTGGCAAAGTCTTCTCTCCAATTCCTGGGAGGTCATTGTGTCTCACTAGCTCTGTTCAAGTCACATGCTTATCTCTGAACCTATCAATCACCAGTGAGGTAAATGTGAAATATTAGTTGTCATTGGCCTGGGTCAAGTCCTCTACCCCTGAAGATTGCATGTGGGCTGAATGTGAGTGAAAGGGTAGATATTCCCTGCAATAGCCATCGAATACTTGACACAAGCCAAGCCATTTGAGTCACTTCAAGGCTCAATATTATATACAATATTGGATGGTCATCCAGCACTCAGGCTGTATAACCAGAGTAAAAAAATAAAAATAAAAAAAAGCTATTTTGCTTGTCTTGCAAACTTACATAAGAGCTTTTGATACTGTAACTTGTTACATAAATTTTAAGGAGCCCTGGTAGCACAGCAGTTAAATGTTCATTTGCTAATAAAAAAGTCAGCAGTTCAAATCTACCCAGTAACAAGAAAGACTTTTCTGTTTCTGTAAAAATTACAGCCAAGAAAACCCTACCAGGCAGTTCTACTTTGTCACATGTGGTCGCTATGAGTTGAAATTGATTGATGGCACATAACAACAACAATTTAATCCTTAATTTAGTGTCTATTGGGTTTTTGTTACAGGTTACTTTTATCATAAAATTATTATACTTGAAGAAAATTCTGATTTCTACGGAAAAACGTGTGTGTTTAAAAATACTAAAAACTGAATTTTCAATTCTTTTCTATGTTCACCATGAATACCTAGGTCTTTTCATTTCATCTCTCTCTTATCCTAATTCCATTTCAAAGCCTCACGTCAAAAGCCTTATGTATATACCTTCTGGAGGTGGGTGGAGAGTTCTTAAATTTCTGAAATGCTTATTCTGGATGTAAGAAACAGATTGCTAACCTTTTTTTAATCTGGAATCTAAAATAGCCTTATTACTAATATATAGACCCAAATACATGGGGTTATATGCAATAATGTTCCATTTCATTTGAAATGGAACACATAAACATCAATATCCTAGGCATTAGTGAGCTGAAATGGACTGATATTGGCCATTTTGAATCGGACAGTCATATAGTCTACTATGCTGGGAATGACAACTTGAAGAGGAATGGCGTTGCATTCATTGTCAAAAAGAACATTTCAAGATCTATCCTGAAGTACAACACTGACAGTGATAGGATAATATCCATGCACCTGCAAGGAACACCAGTTAATGCGACTATTATTTAAATTTACGCACCAACCACTAGGGCCAAAGATGAAGAAATAGAAGATTTTTATCAGCTGCTGCAGTTTGAAATTGATCAAACATGCAATCAAGATGCATTGATAATTACTGGCGATTGGAATGCAAAAGTTGGAAACGAAGAAGAAGGATCAGTAGTTGGAAAACGTGGCCCTAGTGATAGAAACAATGCCGGAGATTGAACGATAGAATTTTGCAAGACCAACGACTTCTTCATTGCAAATACCTTCTTTCACCAACATAAATGGCAACTATATACTTGGACCTCACCAGGTGGAACACACACAAATCAAATTGACTACATCTGTGGAAAGAGACGATG
This sequence comes from Elephas maximus indicus, assembly GCF_024166365.1. NCBI lineage: Eukaryota > Metazoa > Chordata > Mammalia > Proboscidea > Elephantidae > Elephas > Elephas maximus. The sequence continues at coordinate 29,152,299 of NC_064823.1, read as the reverse complement.
GAAAAGCTCAATATCATCAGTCAGAACAAGGCCAGGGACAGGCTGTGGAACAGACCATCAGTTGCTCATATGCAAATTCAAGCTGAAACTAAAGAAAATCAGAGCAAGTCCATGAGAGCCAAAATATGACCTTGAGTACATCCCACCTGAATTTAGAGACCATCTCAAGAACAGATTTGATGCATTGAACACTACTGACCGAAAACCAGACGAGTTGTGGACTGACATCAAGGATATCATACATGAAGAAAGCAAGAGGTCATTGAAAAGATAGGAAAGAAAGAAAAGACCAAGATGGATGTTAGAGGAGACTCTGAAACTTGCTCTTGCATGTCAACCAGCTAAAGCAAAAGGAAGCATTGATGAAGAAAAAAAACTGAACACAAGATTTCAAGGGGTGTCTCAAGAAGACAAAGTATTACAATGACATGTGCAAAGAGCTAGAGATGGAAAACCAAAAGCACAGAACATGCTCAGTGTTTCTCAAGCTGAAAGAACTGAAGAAAAAATTCAAGCCTCGAGTTGCAATAGCAAAGGATTCTACGGGGGAAATATTAAATGACTCAGGAAACATCAAGAGAAGATGGAAGGAATAAACAGAGTCATTCTACCAAAAAGAATTGGTCGATATTCAGCCATTTCAAGAGGTGGCATATGATCAGGAACCGATGGTACTGAAGGAAGAAGTCCAAGCTGCTCTGAAGGCATAGGTGAAAAACAAGGCTCCAGGAATTGATGGAATATCAATTGAGATGTTTCAACAAACAGATGCAGCACTGGAGGTGCTCACTCATCTATGCCAAGAAATATGGAAGACAGCTTCCTGGCCAACTGACTGGAAGAGATCCATATTTATGCCTATTCCCAAGAAAGGTGATCCAACTAAATGTGGAAATTATAGAACAATATCATTAATATTACATGCGAGCAAAATTTTGCTGAAGATCATTCAAAAACAGCTGCAGCAGTATATCAACAGGGAACTGCCAGAAATTCAGGCAGGTTTCAGAAGAGGACGTAGAACCAGGGATATCATTGCTGATGTCAGATGGATTCTGGCTGAAAGCAGACAATACCAGAAGGATGTTTGCCTGTGTTTTATTGACTATGCAAAGGCATTGGACTGTGTGGATCACAACAAATTATGGATAACGTTGCAGAGAATGAGAATTCCAGAGAACTTAATTGTGCTCATGAGGAACTTTTACATAGATCAAGAGGCAGTTGTTCAGAGAGAACAAGGGGATACTGCTTGGTTTAAAGGTGTGCGTCAGTGTTGTATTCTTTCACCATACCTATTCGATCTATATGCCGAGCAAATAATAGGAGAAGCTGGATTATACGAAGAAGAACAGGGCATCAGGATTGGAGGAAGACTCATTAAAAACCTGAGATATGCAGATGACACAACCTTTCTTGCTGAAAGTGATGAGGACCTGAAGCACTTACTAACAAAGATCAAAGACCACAGCCTTCAGTATGGATTGCACCTCAACATAAAGAAAACAAAAATCCTCACAAATGGACCAATGAGCAACATCATGATAAACAGAGAAAAGATTGAAGTTGTAAAGGATTTCATTTTACTTGGATCCATAATCAACAGCCATGGAAGCTGCAGTCAAGAAATCAAAAGATGCATTGCATTGGGCAAAATCTGCTGCAAAGGACCTCTTCAAAGTATTGAAGAGCAAAGACATCACCTTGAAGACTAAGGTGCGCCTGACTCATGCCAAGGTATTTTCAATCACATCGTATGTATGTGAAAGCTGGACAATGAATAAGAAAGACCGAAGAAGAGTTGACGCCTTTGAATTGTGGTGCTGGTGAAGAATATTGAATATACCATGGACTGCCAAAAGAACGAACAAATCTGTCTTGGAGGAAGTGCGGCCAGAATGCTCCTTAGAGGCAAGGATGGCGAGGCTGCGTCTTACATACTTTGGACATGTTGTCAGGGGGGATCAGTCCCTGGAGAAGGACATCATGCTTGGCAGAGTACAGGGTCAGCAGAAAAGAGGAAGACCATCAACGAGGTGGATTGACACAGCGGCTGCAACAATGAGCTCAAGCATAACAATGACTGTAAGGATGGCTTAGGACTGGGCAATGTTTCATCCTGTTGTGCATAGGGTCACTATGAGTCGGAACTGACTCTATGGCACCTAAAAACAACAGCTACAATATGTGATAAATATAAACCAAATCATAAAAGTGGTTTATATGTGTTTCTCTTTCAGAAATGCTCACAAATCCAAAAGAGATAAATTTGGATGTCCTTCAAAATATGGAGACAAGTTTTTAATAAAATATGTGCACAATAATATGGCTAAAATTCTAAGTTCCTGTTGCTGATGTTGTTAGGTGGCGTCGAGTCGATTCCGACTCATAGGTACCTATGCACAGTGGAACAAAACACTCACTGGTCCTGCACCATCCTCACAATCATTGTTATACTTGAGCCCATTGTTGCAACTACTGTGTCAATCCATCTCTTTGAAGGTCTTCCTCTTTTTCGCTAACCCTCAACTTTAGCAAGCATGATGTCCTTCTCCAGGGAATGATCTCTCCTGATAACATGTCCAAAGTAGGTGGGACATAGTCTCGCCATCCTTGCTTCTAAGGAGCATTCCGGTTTTACTCCTCCCGAGACAGGTTTGTTTGTTCTTTTGGTAGCCCCTGGTATATTCAGTATTCCTCGCCAACACCATAATTCAAAGGTGTTAATTCTTCTTCAGTCTTCCTTATTCATCGTCCAGCTTTTGCATGCATGTGAGGCGATTGAAAACACCATAGCTTTGGTCAAGTGCACCCTAGTCTACAAGGTGACATCTTTGCTTTTCAACACTTTATTATTTTTTTTAATTTTTATTGTGCTTTAAGTGAAAGTTTACAAATCAAGTCAGTCTCTCACACAAAAACTTACATACGCCTTGCTACATACTCCCAATTGCTCTCCCCCTAAAGAGACAGCCCCCTCCCTCCCTCCACCCTCTCTTTCCCTGTCCATTTGACCAGCTTGTAACCCCCTCTACCCCTCATCTCCCCTCCATGGAGGAGATGCCAACATAGTCTCAAGTGTCTACCTGATCCAAGAAGCTCCCTCCTAACCAGCATCCCTCTCCAACCCATTGTTCAGTCCAATCCCTGTCTGAAGAGTTGGCTTTGGGAATGGTTCCTGTCCTGGGCCAAAAGAAGGTCTGGGGGCCATGACCACCGGGATCCTTCTAGTTTCAGTCAGACCATTAAGTCTGGTCTTTTTACGAGAATTTGGGGTCTGCAGCCCAGTGCTCTCCTGCTCCCTCTGGGGTTCTCTGTCAGAGCAGTCATTGGTTGTAGCCGGGCACCATCCAGTTCTTCTGGTCTCAGGCTGATGTAGTGTCTGGTTTATGTGGCCCTTTCTGTCTCTTGGGCTCCTAATTACCTTGTGTCCTTGGTGTTCTTCATTCTCCTTTGATCCAGGTGGGTTGAGGCCAATTGATGCATCTTAGATGGCTGCTTGCTAGTGTTCAAGACCCCAGATGCCACTCTTCAAAGTGGGTTGCAGAATGTTTTCTTAGTAGATTTTATTATGCCAATTGACTTAGATGTCCCCTGAAACCGTGGTCCTGAAACCCCTGCCCCTGCTTTGCTGGCCTTTGAAGCATTCCGTTTATTCAGGAAACTTCTTTGCTTTTGGTTTAGTCCAGTTGTGCTGACCTCGCTTGTATTGTGTGTTGTCTTTCCTGTCACCTAAAGTAGTTCTTATCTACTAATTAGTGAATACCCGTTTCCCACCCTCCCTCCCTCCCTCCGCACTCTGTAACCATCAAAGAATATTTTCTTCTCTGTTTAAACTATTTCTCAAATTCTTATAATAGTGGTCTCATACAATATTTGTCCTTTTGCAACTGACCAATTTCACTGAGCATAATGCCTTCCACATTCCTCCATGTTATTAAATGTTTCACAGATTCATCACTGTTCTTTATCGATGCGTAGTATCCCAATGTGTGAATATGCTATAATTTATTTATCCATTCATCCATTGATGGGCACCTTGGTTGCTTCCATGTTTTTGCCATTGTAAACAGTGCTGCAATGAACATGGGTGTGCATATATCTGTTCATGTAAAGGCTCTTATTTCTCTAGAATATATTCCAAGGAGTGGGATTGCTGGATCGTATGGTAGTTCTATTTCTAGCTCTTTAAGGAAGCACCAAATTGATTTCCAAAGAGGTTGTACCATTTCACATTCCCACCAGCAGTGTGTAAGTGTTCCAATCTCTCCACAGGTGTCCGACATTTGTTGTTTTGTGTTTTTTGAATTAATGCCGGTCTTGTTGGAGTGAGATGAAATCTCATAGTAGTTTTGATTTGCATTTCTCTAATGGCTAATGATCGTGAGCATTTCCTCATTATCTGTGCTTTTCAACACTGTAAAGAGATCTTTTGCAGCAGATTTGCCAAATGAAATGCAACTTTTGATTTCTTGACTCTTGCTTCCATGGGTGTTGATTGTGGATCCAAGTAAAATGAAATCCTTCACAACTTGAAGCACTTTCTGCATTCATCGTGACGTTGCTTATTGGTCCAATCGTGAGGATTTTTGTTTTCTTTATGTTGATGTGTAATCCATACTGAAGGTGTATGATCTTCATCAGTAAGTGCTTCAAGTCCTCTTCGTTTTCATCAAGCAAGGTTGTGTCGTCTGCCTATCATCAGTTATTAATGAGCCTTCCTCCAATCCTGATGCCTCGTTCTTCTTCACATAGTCTAGTTTCTTGGATTATTTGTTCAGCATACAGATTGAATAAGTATGGTGAAAGGATACAACCGTGACCCACACTTTTCCTGACTTTAATCCATTCTGTATTCCTTTGTTCTGTTTGAACAGCTGCTCTTGATCTATGTACAGGTTCCTCATGAGCACCATGACGTGTTCTGGAATTCCCATTCTCCGTAATGTTATCCATAATTTGTTATAATTCACACAGTCAAATGCCTTTGCATAGTCAATAAAACACAGGTAAACATCCTTCTGATAGCTTCTGATTTCAGCCAGGATCTGTCTGATTTCAGCAATGATATCCCTGGTTCCACGTCTTCTTCTGAATCTGGCTGAATTTCTGGCAAGTTCCTAGTAGTTTCAATATTTAAGTTCAAACTCTGTAATCCATGTGATGCCTGAACAAGGTCTAAAGTATGTATAGATTCAACTCACATATACTATTATGACGGCATTTGTCTAAAGCTTTTTTTGCCAAAATTTCTTCTTGTCTGGATTTCTTTTTCCTGATAGTTCAATTTTAGTTACTTTGTCCTAGAAAATATATGTTGTTTGTGTAATTATGTTAACTTTAATAGCACAGGAAACAGCACAAATGATATAACCATTTCAGTTAGAAAGATTTGAGTTCATTTTTTTCTTTAATTCTAAATAATGCCAGATTAGGTAAAGTCTTTCTTTAAAACCAATAGGCCTTGCTTCAGAGGACTGAGTCCTTTCTTATGGATCATCAAGGTCTAACGTGGAAGATGATAAGCAGAATGAATCTTTTTGTTGGGAGGCCTAAAGAGAAAAAAACCAAAACCTGTTGCCATCTGGTCGATTTCAACTCATAGCAACCCTGTAGGACAAAGTAGAACTGTCCCTTAGAGTTTTCAAGTTTTGCCTGGTGAATTCCAACTGCTGGCCTTTCATTAGCTGCTGTAGCTCTTAACCATTATGCTACCAGGGTTTCCAAAGAGAGAAGGACAGTAGGATTCAGAGGAGAGAAAGGCAAGCACAGAGGTATAGGGGCTCTGGGTCTAAAGATCAAATGTTTAAATCCCAGTGCATCCAGTGGACACAGAAATAGGATGAGGATAATGTGAATGCATAAGATCCATCATAGCACAAAAGCCTGGAACACCTTACCAGGGTAGGCGCCCTAGGAGCTAGAGTCGTGCTGGTGAGCAGATGTTGGTTTCTCTGAATACAGAAATGATGGCTGAAGCCATAAGCTTGGGTAAAATTGTCAGAATGAAGACAGAAGTGTATGTGTGTGTGTATGTGTGTGTGCATTTGTTTATTCACCTCTAACATTATTTATAAAATTAAAATAAGAAGTAGTTTCTTAATATATCATTAAGGACTGCATGCTCTAAGACATTAAGACCCCTTGGTCGTGAGATCCTTGCAGTGCCTAGGTTTCTGCAAGTAGCCACCTAGGTACTTTGTGATGACATACGCTACACACTTCCATATCCTGTGGGTGATCATTGGAAGAGTTTGAATTTACTTTTTTTTTTTAAAAGGTAGACTGGGAGGAGTCAGAATATCCTGCTCTGGAGACAGATGGGAGTACATAGCTTTATTAGAAGTATAGCACATTTGGGGATCGGAAGCTTAGAGAGGTTAAATAACCTTCCAAATCCATGTAAATAAATTGAAGACACAATATATTTTCCCCCAAAGCTATTTTCTCCAAGATGCCTCCCATAGAAGGTGACATAAACAGTGTTGGCAGGCAAGTAGGGAATTAAGGTCCCAGAATAAGACAGCAAGGAAAAGACAAAGTGTTGAGTTTGCTTAAAAGCCCTTTGACCAAGCAAATAATTATGTTTTTTTTTAAGAGCAATTCTAGGCTATTACGTATTTTTTTTATTTTTAGATAAATCATATGGAAATTTTTGAGCATTTTATTTTCCTCTCTTGATTGGGTTTTAAAAATATCTGATATTTTCCCCCAGAATTTTACCAACAGTTATTCATCATTTTAGAAAAAATTACAATGTCAACTGCAATGTCACTTGTGATAATGCAATCAATACAACATCCTCCATCAGTCTGCATGTAGAGCGTGTGACTGATGTTCTTCAGCCCAACTGTATTCTAGCAGTTGCATATTAAAATACCTATAATTTTATTATAAGTTGATTTCCTCTTATCTCCTTCACATTAAAAAAAAATATTTTGGTGAAAATACACATAACAAAACATCTCAATGATATCTACACGTACAATTCAGTGACATTGATTGCATTCTTCAAGTCCTGCATCTATTCTCACTATCCTTTTCCAAATCATTCCACCACCATTAACATAAACTCAATGTCCCCTAGCAAAACCTCCCTCTTTCCCCCCTCCCCCGTGCTACTGGTAAACGCTAAGCATCTTTGGCTTCTGCTTATTTGCTTGTTTCATATAAGTGAGGTCACACAACATTTGTCCTTTTGCAACTAACTTATTTCATTCAGCATGATGTTTACAAGGTTCATCCATGTGGGGGCATGCCTCAGGACTTCATTTCCCTTTATGGCTGAGTAGTCTTCCATTGTGTGCCTATACAACGTTTTGCTTGTCCATTCATCTGTTGATGGACATTTCGGTTGTTTTCATCTTTCAGCTATCGTGAAAAGCGCTGCAATGAACATTGGTGTACAGGTTTCTGTCTGCGTTTCTGCCTTCGCTTCTGGGTACATACCTACAATTGGGACTGCTGGGTCATATGGTAGTTATGTGTTCAGCACTTCGAGTAACTGTCAAAATGTTTTCCACAGCCGTTGTGCCATTTTACGTTCCCACCAGCAATGGATGAGGATTTCAATTTCTTCACAACCTTGCCAACAGCTGTTGTGTCTTGATTTTATTTTTATTTTTAATTTATCATTGCCATTCTAGTAGGAGTGAGGTAGTATCTCATTATAGTTTTCATTGACATCTTCCTAAAGGCTAATGACATTGAGTGTCTTTTCATGTGCTTGTTGGCAACTTGTCCATCATATGCACAAAAATACCTAATAGATGTTTAAAAATTCTTTTTAATTATATGTGCGGATGGGTTTATTATCTATAAATAAACTTCATTTTGTATTAGTAAGGGGGTGTTACAAAAATATTCAATGTGTAGTAAATTAACTATTGATATAGGTGATGGGGATATTTAGGTTTTTATTAGTTAGAGGACAAAGATCAGTCAGGTGGCAGTATGAGGGTGGTCTGGAGATGTTACGAATGGATCAGAAGGCCAGTTATGAAGATATTTATCACTTAAGGCAAGAGATGATCAGGAACAAACTGAAGGAGCAGCGGTGCAAATAGAAAGAAGGTGATAGATGGAAGAAATAGTAGGTAGAATGGATATGATTGGCAATTTAACGTATGTGAGGAATGAAGACATGGAGATGGTAAGTGAATTTCAGGATGACTGTGAGAAGAAAGAGGAAGACATGGAGATGGTAAGTGAATTTCAGGATGACTGTGAGAAGAAAGATGAACTCAGTATTGGAGGTATTAAGCTTGAAATTCCTATGGGACATCCATGTGGAAATGTCAAATAGATAAATGCAGATTTCAAAACATGCTGGTTCTCTGGGACAGTCCTGGTGTACAACTGTTGTGTGCAACTGTGGTCCTGGTGTAATTATTAATAGGACTGCTTTCACACTGCGAAATATCCCAATAAATTATATGGTTCTTCTAGTACAGCTCTGAAACTCAGGAACAAGGGTTGTGCTGGTGAGTAAATGTTGGAGTCTTTGTATATAGAAATGATGGCTGAAGCCATGTGTTTGGGTAAACTTGTCAGAATGAAGAGACAAGAGTATATGTGTGGGCACGTGTGTGTGTGCTTGTTTATCCACCATTAAAAAATGATTTCTAATGGATCACAGCTACCACAACCTCCACAAGACTGAGCCCAGGACAACCAGATGGTGCCCAGTTTACCATCACCGACTGCTGTGGCGGGGATCACAACAGGGGGTTCCAGACAGAGTGCAAGAAAAATGTAGAACAAAATTCAAATCACACACATACACACTCAGGAAGACCAGGCTTGCTGGTCTGACAGAGACTGGAGAAATCCTGAGAGTATAGCCCCTGGACACACTTTTAACTCAGTACTGAAGTCACTCCTAAGGTTCACCCTTCAGCCAAAAATTAGACAGGTCTATACGGCCAACAATTACACATGTGAGGAACGTGCTTCAGAGTTCAGTCATGTATATGAGACTAATGGGTACATCAGCCCAAAAGCAAAGACAAGAAGATAGGAAGGGACAGGAAAACTGGATGAATGGAAGCAGGGAACCCAGGGTGGAGAAGGGGAGAGCGTTGACACATTGCAGGGTTGGCAATCAATGTCACAAAACAATTTGTGTATTAACTGTTTAAAGAGAAACTAATTTGCTCTGTAAGCTTTCACCTAAAGCACACAAACACACACACATAAATCTTAAACCAATAATATATATATACACATATGTATTTATAAAAATAAAATAAAAAGAAGTTTCTCAATATGTCATGCATATTAGTTTATAGTGATATGGCTTTCCTATACTTGTCCTTTCTATTGTAGAAAAATTTTTTTCAAATGCAGAACGTAACTCTTAATTAATGACTAGACTCTTAATGTTCAAGAAACTAGCTATTAATTACAATTATACTTAAGATTAAAGGCATTAAGTCAGAAACTTGCTAAGTTAAATAGCTTTTTTGGCTCATGTTGCTGTTGTTAGGTGCTGTCGAGTTGGTTCCGACTCATAGCGACCCTATGCACAACAGAATGAAACACTGCCCGGTCCTGAGCCATCCTTACAATCATTTTTTGGCTCATGTTTCCCATCAAAATTGAAGTGGCCTTAATTACATAAAATCCTGTAGATGGTAAATGTGTTGTCAGCTTCTAATGAGCGAGGATCACATTACCTAATCGACCTGTTGGGATTAAAGGGATAAATAATTTGTAACCTATTAAATTTATTTTAATAAGAATCAAATACACTAAACTTAAAACTTATAAAGACATTGGTAGTTGAAAAAGTGACAAGAACTTCGTATAGTTAATTAACAGAAATAAACTGAAAAGGAAGCAAAACAAGACCCTAAGTGCATTTGTTCCTAGTTTTCTTTCTAAGATTTATTTAATAACACCTTTATCTGACAGATGTTCTGTAAATATTGTTGGGTAAATTAATGTTTTTCAAAATAGAAATCAGTTTAATATTATAAATGTACAACAGTCATCATAAAAATTTCAGACAATGCAGGAATCTATGAAGTAAAAAATAAATACATAAATAAACAAGCCTGTAATACCATCTTTTAACATTTGGTATATATCTTTTTTTTGCTTTTGACCATTTTATTGAGACGCTATACAATTTATTCATATTCTAATCAATTCACACATTTAAAATGTACAGCAGTTTTTTAGCACATTCAGATACTTATGTAGCCATCACCACAATTAATTTTAGAACATTTTCATCACCCCCAAAAGAAAACAAAATATCAATTAGCAGTCATTGCCCATTCTTTCCTAACAACCCTCCCCCCGACCCCGTTGCCCCTAGCCCTAGGTAACAACTTCCAGTTTCTGTAGATTTGCCTATTCTGGGCAATTCATATGAATTGAATCATACAATATGGTCTTTCGTGACTTGTTTCTGTCACTTAAAACAGTGTTTTCTAAGTTCGTCCACATTATGGCATGTATCAGTACTTCATTCCTTTTGATTGCCGAATAATATTCAATTTTATGTATAAATCACTTCTTCAGTTGACTTACCACCTGTCTGTCAGTTTGTCTTACCGTGGTGGCTTACCTGTTGCTCTGATGCTGAAAGCTATGTCACCAGGATTTTAAGCACCAGCAGGGTCACCCATGATGGATAGATTTCAGTGGAGCTTCCAGACCAAGATAAACTAAAGTCCTGGCTATCTACTTCCAAAAGTTAGCTAATGAAAACGTTATGGATCACAACAGAACATTGTCAGACTTGCTTGGCTCATACACATCATTAAAAAAGGAGAGGTTAATTGCTGGAGAATGGCACCATGTTTGGTGAAGTGGGGCGTCAGTGAGGGCAAGGAAGATCCTCAGTGAGATCGACTGGCGCAATAGCTGTAACAATGCACTAGAACATGCTGGTGGTCGGTCTCGCGGATGATACAGGACCAAGCAATGTTTTCTTCTGTTGTACTTAAAGTCACCATGAGTCGGAGCTATCTATTTTCTTCTCAGTTGGTGGACATTTGGGTTGTTGGATTGTTTCCACTTTTTGGCTATTACGAATAATCCTGCTACAAACATTTCAAGTACAAATTTTGGGGGTGAACAATTTTTTTTTTCTCTTGAGTATATACCTAAAAGTGGAATTGCTTTTTTTATACTAACTCTATATTTCGTCTTTTGAGAAACTGACAGACTGTTTTCCAAATGGACAGTACCATTTTACATTCCCATCAGCAGTGTATGAGGGTTTCAATTGCTCTGTATCCTTGCCACCACCACTTTTTACTTTGTGTCTTTTTTACTTATAGCCATCCTAGTGGGTGTCATTATGAGTCTGAATGACTTAACAGCAATGGTTTTTTTTTTTTTTTAAGTGGGTGTGATGGACATTGAGTGTCTTTTCCTGTGCCTACTGTCCATTTGAACATCCGCTTTGGAGACATTTTTGATTGGGTTATTTGTTTTTTATCATTGAGTTGTAAGAGTACTTAATGTAATCTAGATACAAGTCCCTTATCAGATATATTATTTGCAGGTAATTTCTCTCATTCTGTGTAGTTTCACTTTCCTGATGGTGTCCTTTGAAGCACAAAAGCTTTTAATTTTGATGAAGCCCAATTTACCTATCTTTTTCTTTTGTTCTTTGTGGTTTTGGTGTCATGTCTAAGAAGGCTTTACATATATTTATGCCTATGTTTTCTTCTAAAAGTTTTATAGTTTCGCCTCTTACATTTAGGTCTATGGTCCATTTTGAGTAAATTTTTTTTTTTATTAACTTTTATTAAGCTTCAAGTGAACGTTTACAAATCCAATCAGTCTGTCACATATAAGTTTACATACATCTTACTCCGTACTCCCACTTGCTCTCCCCCTATTGAGTCAGCCCTTTCAGTCTCTCCTTTCGTGACAATTTTGCCAGCTTCTCTCTCTCTCTATTCTCCCATCCCCCCTCCAGACAAGAGATGCCAACACAATTTCAAGTGTCCACCTGATATAATTAGCTCACTCTTCATCAGCATCTCTCTCCCACCCACTGACCAGTCCCTTTCATGTCTGATGAGTTGTCTTCAGGGATGGTTCCTGTCCTGTGCCAACAGAAGGTCTGGGGACCATGGCCGCCAGGATTCCTCTAGTCTCAGTCAGACCATTAAGTATGGTCTTTTTATGAGAATTTGGGGTCTGTATCCCACTGATCTCCTGCTCCCTCAGGAGTTCTCTGTTGTGCTCCCTGTCAGGGCAGTCATCGATTGTGGCCGGGCACCAACTAGTTCTTCTGGTCTCAGGATGATGTAGGTCTCTGGTTCATGTGGCCCTTTCTGTCTCTTGGGCTCTTAGTTGTCGTGTGACCTTGGTGTTCTTCATTTTCCTTTGCTCCAGGTGGGTTGAGACCAATCGATGCATCTTAGATGGCCGCTTGTTAGCATTTAAGACTCCAGACGCCACATTTCAAAGTGGGATGCAGAATGATTTCATAATAGAATTATTTTGCCAATTGACTTAGAAGTCCCCTTAAACCATGGTCCCCAGACCCCCGCCCTTGCTCCACTGACCTTTGAAGCATTCATTTTATCCCGGAAACTTCTTTCCTTTTGGTCCAGTCCAATCGAGCTGACCTTCCATGTATTGAGTGTTGTCTTTCCCTTCACTTAAAGCAGTTCTTATCTACTGATTAATCAATAAAAAACCCTCTCCCTCCCTCCCTCCCTCCCCCCCTCATAACCACAAAAGTATGTGTTCTTCTCAGTTTTTACTATTTCTCAAGATCTTATAATAGTGGTCTTTTACAATATTTGTCCTTTTGCCTCTGACTAATTTCGCTCAGCATAATGCCTTCCAGGTTCCTCCATGTTGTGAAATGTTTCACAGATTCGTCACTGTTATTTATCGATGCGTAGTATTCCATTGTGTGAATATACCACAATTTATTTACCCATTCATCCGTTGACGGACACCTTGGTTGCTTCCAGCTTTTTGCTATTGTAAACAGAGCTGCAATAAACATGGGTGTGCATATATCTGTTTGTGTGAAGGCTCTTGTATCTCTAGGGTATATTCCGAGGAGTGGGATTTCTGGGTTGTATGGTAGTTCTATTTCTAACTGTTTAAGATAAGGCCAGATAGATTTCCAAAGTGGTTGTACCATTTTACATTCCCACCAGCAGTGTATAAGAGTTCCAATCTCTCTGCAGCCTCTCCAACATTTATTATTTTGTGTTTTTTGGATTAATGCCAGCCTTGTTGGAGTGAGATGGAATCTCATTGTACTTTTAATTTGCATTTCTCTAATGGCTAACGATCGAGAGCATTTTCTCGTGTATCTGTTGGCTGCCTGAATATCTTCTTTAGTGAAATGTGTGTTCATATCCTTTGCCCACTTCTTGATTGGGTTGTTTGTCTTTTTGTGGTTGAGTTTTGACAGAATCATGTAGATTTTAGAGATCAAGCGCTGGTCAGAGATGTCATAGCTGAAAATTCTTTCCCAATCTGTAGGTGGTCTTTTTACTCTTTTGGAGAAGTCTTTAGATGAGCATAGGTGTTTGATTTTTAGGAGCTCCCAGTTATCGGATTTCTCTTTGTCATTTTTGGTAATGTTTTGTATTCTGTTTATGCCATGTATTAGGGCTCCTAGGGTTGTTCCTATTTTTTCTTCCATGATCTTTATCGTTTTAGTCTTTATGTTTAGGTCTTTCATCCACTTGGAGTTAGTTTTTGTGCATGGTGTGAGGTATGGGTCCTGTTTCATTTGTTTGCAAATGGATATCCAGTTATGCCAGCACCATTTGTTAAAAAGACTATCTTTTCCCCAATTAACTGACACTGGGCCTTTGTCAAATATCAGCTGCTCCTACGTGGATGGATTTATATCTGGGTTCTCAATTCTGTTCCATTGGTCTATGTGCCTGTTGTTGTACCAGTACCAGGCTGTTTTGACTACTGTGGCTGTATAATAGGTTCTGAAATCAGGCAGAGTGAGGCCTCCCACTTTCTTCTTCTTTTTCAGTAATGCTTTGCTTATCCGGGGCTTCTTTCCCTTCCATATGAAATTGGTAATTTGTTTCTCTATCTCCTTAAAATATGACATTGGAATTTGGATCGGCAGTGCATATATGTATAGATGGCTTTTGGTAGAATAGACATTTTTACTATGTTAAGTCTTCCTATCCATGAGCAAGGTATGTTTTTCCACTTAAGTATGTCCTTTTGAATTTCTTGTAGTAGAGCTTTGCAGTTTTCTTTGTATAGGTCTTTTACATCCTTGGTAAGATTTATTCCTAAGTATTTTATCTTCTTGGGGGCTACTGTGAATGGTATTGATTTGGTTATTTCCTCTTCGGTGTTCTTTTTGTTGATGCAGAGGAATCCAAATGATTTTTGTATGTTTATTTTATAACCTGAGACTCTGCCAAACTCTTCTATTAGTTTCAGTAGTTTTCTGGAGGATTTCTTAGGGTTTTCTGTGTATAAGATCATGTCATCTGCAAATAGTGATAACTTTACTTCCTCCTTGCCAATCCGGATACCTTTTATTTCTTTGTCTAGCCTAATTGCCCTGGCTAGGCCTTCAAGCACGATGTTGAATAAGAGCGGTGATAAAGGGCATCCTTGTCTGGTTCCCGTTCTCAAGGGAAATGCTTTCAGGTTCTCTCCATTTAGAGTGATATTGGCTGTTGGCTTTGCATAGATGCCCTTTATTATGTTGAGGAATTTTCCTTCAATTCCTATTTTGGTAAGAGTTTTTATCATAAATGGGTGTTGGACTTTGTCAAATGCCTTTTCTGCATCAATTGATAAGATCATGTGGTTTTTGTCTTTTGTTTTATTTATGTGATGGATTACATTAATGGTTTTTCTGATATTAAACCAGCCTTGCATACCTGGTATAAATCCCACTTGATCATGGTGAATTATTTTTTTGATGTGTTGTTGGATTCTATTGGCTAGAATTTTGTTGAGGATTTTTGCATCTATGTTCATGAGGGATATAGGTCTATAATTTTCTTTTTTTGTAATGTCTTTACCTGGTTTTGGTATCAGGGAGATGGTGGCTTCATAGAATGAGTTGGGTAGTATTCCGTCATTTTCTACGCTTTGAAATACCTTCAGTAGTAGCGGTGTTAACTCTTCTCTGAAAGTTTGGTAGAACTCTGCAGTGAAGACGTCCGGGCCAGGGCTTTCTTTTGTTGGGAGTTTTTTTATTACCATTTCAATCTCTTTTTTTGTTATGGGTCTATTTAGTTGTTCTACTTCTGAACGTGTTAGTTTAGGTAGGTAGTGTTTTTCCAGGAATTCATCCATTTCTTCTAGGTTTGCAAATTTGTTAGAGTACAATTTTTCGTAGTAATCTGATATGATTCTTTTAATTTCATTTGGTTCTGTTGTGATGTGGTCCTTCTCGTTTCTTATTCGGGTTATTTGTTTCCTTTCCTGTATTTGTTTAGTCAGTCTAGCCAATGGTTTATCAATTTTGTTAATTTTTTCAAAGAACCAGCTTTTGGCTTTGTTAATTCGTTCAATTGTTTTTCTGTTCTCTAATTCATTTAGTTCAGCTCTAATTTTTATTATTCATTTGCTTCTGGTGCTTGATGGATTCTTTTGTTGCTCACTTTCCATTTGTTCAAGTTGTAGGG
Source organism: Elephas maximus indicus (assembly GCF_024166365.1). Classification (NCBI taxonomy): domain Eukaryota; kingdom Metazoa; phylum Chordata; class Mammalia; order Proboscidea; family Elephantidae; genus Elephas; species Elephas maximus. The sequence goes on along the minus strand of NC_064823.1, from coordinate 29,136,685 downwards.
ACAGTTCTCTGATTTTGGCTCTTTCTTCCTTTTGTTTGTGTGCATTTATCGATATAAATTGGCCTCTGAGCACTGCTTTTGCTGTGTCCCAGAGGTTTTGATAGGAAGTATTTTCATTCTCGTTGCATTCTATGAATTTCCTTACTCCCTCCTTAATGTCTTCTGTAACCCAGTCTTTTTTCAGGAGGGTATTGTTCAGTTTCCAAGTATTTGATTTCTTTTCCCTAATTTTTCTGTTATTGATCTCCACTTTTATGGCCTTGTGGTCTGAGAAGATGCTTTGTAATATTTCAATGTTTTGGATTCTGCAAAGGTTTGTTTTATGACCTAATATGTGGTCTATTCTAGAGAATGTTCCATGTGCGCTAGAAAAAAAAGTATACTTTGCAGCAGTTGGGTGGAGAGTTCTGTATAAGTCAATGAGGTCAAGTTGGTTGATTGTTGTAATTAGGTCTTCCGTGTCTCTATTGAGCTTCTTACTGGATGTCCTGTCCTTCTCCGAAAGTGGTGTGTTGAAGTCTCCTACTATAATTGTGGAGGTGTCTATCTCACTTTTCAATTCTGTTAAAATTTGATTTATGTATCTTGCAGCCCTGTCATTGGGTGCATAAATATTTAATATGGTTATGTCTTCATGATCAATTGTCCCTTTAATCATTATGTAGTGTCCTTCTTTATCCTTTGTGGTGGATTTAAGTCTAAAGTCTATTTTGTCAGAAATTAATATTGCTACTCCTCTTCTTTTTTGCTTATTGTTTGCTTGATATATTTTTTTCCATCCTTTGAGTTTTAGTTTGTTTGTGTCTCTAAGTCTAAGGTGTGTCTCTTGTAGGCAGCATATAGACGGATCGTGTTTCTTTATCCAGTCCGTGACTCTCTGTCTCTTTATTGGTGCATTTAGTCCATTTACATTCAGGGTAATTATAGATAAATAAGTTTTTAGTGTTGTCATTTTGATGCCTTTTTATGTGTGTTGTTGACAATTTCATTTTTCCACTTAATTTTTTGTGCTGAGACGTTTTTCTTAGTAAATTGTGAGATCCTCATTTTCATAGTGTTTGACTTTATGTTAATTGAGTCGTTACGTTTTTCTTGGCTTTTATCTTGAGTTATGGAGTTGTTATACTTTTTTGTGGTTACCTTAATATTTACCCCTATTTTTCTAAGTAAAAACCTAACTTGTATTGTTCTATATCGCCTTGTATCACTCTCCATATGGCAGTTCAATGCCTCCTGTATTTAGTCCCTCTTTTTGATTATTGTGATCTTTTACCTATTGACTTCCATGATTCCCTGTTATGTGTATTTTTTTTTTTAATTAATCTTAATTTGTTTGTTTTTGTGATTTCCCTATTTGAGTTGATATCAGGACGTTCTGTTTTGTGACCTTGTGTTGTGCTGGTATCTGATATTATTGGTTTTCTGACCAAACAATTTCCTTTAGTATTTCTTGTAGCTTTGGTTTGGTTTTTGCAAATTCTCTAAACTTGTGTTTATCTGTAAATATCTTAATTTCGCCTTCATATTTCAGAGAGAGTTTTGCTGGATATATGATCCTTGGCTGGCAGTTTTTCTCCTTCAGTGCTCTGTATGTGTCGTCCCATTCCCTTCTTGCCTGCATGGTTTCTGCTGAGTAGTCTGAACTTATTCTTATTGATTCTCCCTTGAAGGAAACCTTTCTTTTCTCCCTGGCTGCTTTTAAAATTTTCTGTTTGTCTTTGGTTTTGGCAAGTTTGATGATAATATGTCTTGGTGTTTTTCTTTTTGGATCAATCTTAAATGGGGTTCGATGAGCATCTTGGATAGATATCCTTTCGTCTTTCATGATGTCAGGGAAGTTTCCTGTCAGGAGTTCTTCAGCTATTTTCTTTGTGTTTTCTGTCCCCCCCCCCCCCGTTCTGGGACTCCAATCACACGCAAGTTATCCTTCTTGATAGAGTCCCACATGATTCTTAGGGTTTCTTCATTTTTTTTAATTCTTTTATCTGATTTTTTTTCAGCTATGTTGGTGTTGATTCCCTGGTCCTCCAGATGTCCCAGTCTGCATTCTAATTGCTCGAGTCTGCTCCTCTGACTTCCTATTGCGTTGTCTAATTCTGTAATTTTATTGTTAATCTTTTGGATTTCTACATGCTGTCTCTCTATGGATTCTTGCAACTGATTAATTTTTCCACTATGTTCTTGAATAATCTTTTTGAGTTCTTCAACAGTTTTATCAGTGTGTTCCTTGGCTTTTTCTGCAGTTTGCCTTATTTCATTTGTGATGTCTTTAAGCATTCTGTAAATTAGTTTTTTATATTCTGTATCTGATAATTCCAGGCTTGTGTCTTCATTTGGGAAAGATTTTGATTCTTTTGTTTGGGGGGTTGGAGAAGCTGTCATGGTCTGCTTCTTTATGTGGTTTGATATGGACTGCTGTCTCCGAGCCATCACTGGGAAACTAGTTTTTCCAGAAAATCCGCTAAAAAAAAATGCAGTCAGATCCCTATCAGAGTTCTCTCTCTGGCTCAGGCAATTCGGATGTTAATGAAGCCGCCTGGGGAGGGTGGGGGAGGGATCAGAGAGATAGGAGAGTAGCACCTCAGAATATAGCCAGAGTTGCTTGTCTTTCTTGGAATGACTATTATATCTGAGATTCCCGTGGGGCGCGTCGCCTGTGTGTGCTGGCTGTGTGGAGATTGTCCCCGGGGGGTCTGGCCCACTGAAGTCACGGTCAGATCCTCCGCTGCCTGCCCCACGCCCAACGTCAAGGTTCCCCTGCTGGGACGGTGCACTCTCGACTCCAAAATCAGTCGCTGCCTCCCGGGGACTTCTCGTCCCACCAGCCGCGTCGCTGTGCCGCCTCCGCGAACCAGCTGGGCCCCCTCCCGGGGTTAGATCAGGTGAGTGGAGTGGCTCCCCGTGCTTGTGCCGTGACCGAGTGTCCCGGCTGGGACGCTGCTCTCCCAGCTCCAAGACCAGTCGCTGCCTCCCGGGGACTTCTCCCACCGGCTGTGTCGCCATGCCACCCGCGCGAACCGGCTGGGCCCCCTCCTGGGGTTATTTCAGGGGAGTGGAGCAGCTCTCCGTGCTTATGCCGTGCCTGCGCCCAGTCAAAATCCCGGCGGGACGGTTCCCCACCTGGGACGCTGCTCGCCCGGCTCCAAGACCAGTCCCTGCCTCCCAGGGACTTCTCCCACCAGCTGCGTCGCCACGCCGCCCGCGCGAACCGGCTGGGCCCCCTCCCGGGGTTAGTTCAGGGGGTTGAGCAGCTCTCCGTGCTTATGCCGTGCCTGCACCCAGTCAAAATCCCGGCGGGACAGTTCCCCAGCTGGGACGCTGCATTTTGAGTAAATTTTTGTGTGTGGTAGGGCCGAGCAGTCCAACTTCATTCTTTTGCCTGTGAATATCCAGTTGTTCTAGCACTGTTTGTTAAGAAGAGTATTCTATCTCCTATCAAATTGTCTTGGCACCTTTGTCTAAAATCAATTGACAGTAAATGTAAGGTTGTATTTCTGGATTCTCAGTTCTAGTCCATTCATCTGTATATATTTTTTATTCCAGTACGGCATTGTCTTGATTACTGTGCCCTTGTAGTAAATTTTGAAATTGGGAAGCATGCATCCTCTAACCTTCTTCTTCTCTTTCAAGATTGCTTTAGCTATTCTGGATCCCTTGAATTCCCACATGAGTTTTAGGGTCGCATTATTACTATTGGTTTGAAGGTGTTGTGACCCAAATAATTTTATGAGCTCAACGTTCTTATATTTTCAACTTGTAAAATTCTGTTGAACTCAAAACTATCACCTTGATATAATCTTTCAAACTGAAACCTCATATCAAAATTATCCCCAAAAGTCTTTTTTGAACCAAACAATAGTTTGGCTTAATTACTAAAGTACGTCCACCTTGAGCATTGTATTCTTTCAAATAATTATCTAAAAAAAATTATCTATGGGGGCTGAAATTGAAAATGACACCTCAAAAGGTTAGATAAGAAACTTAGGGGGAGTGAGTTTATGTAAAAAGTGGTGGAATAATTTGGAACAGGGTACCTAGACTGGCTATACAACTTGAAAAATGTAATCAATGTCACTGAGTTTACATGCAGACTTTGTTGAAATAGTGTATATTTTGCTGTATATATTTTCACACACAAAAAAAATTGTATTGAAGGTTTTTTGATATTCTGAATGATTACAATGTTAATTCTGATTTTATGTGAAAAATTAGAGACTGGCATAGCCTTTAGTTCAGACCCTCAGGAAGGAAACATCCTTCATGTAGAAGTACGAAGCCATCTCATAATGTGAAAACGGTCTCTCTGAAACTGGTAATGTATTTCAAAATATATATTTGAAGGAAGTTAAACATACTGACTTCAAACAGAGCCCATGTCTTTTTCTTAAAAAAAAAAAAAGTGACTATTAAATACAACTTTCAGTTTGCACATATTCATATAGTTATGTTGATCAAGAAAAATTCTCTGAGGAGATGACATCTGAATAAAAACTTGAGATGAGGAGATGGCATTGCATGTGAAAATCTGTACAAAGGATATTGCATGCAGAAGAAGTCAAAAATGTGAATCTCTGAAGCAGGAACAAGCGTGACATGCTAGGAGAATAGCAAGAAGTTTGGTATAGCCAAAGCAGAGCAACCCAGAGGAAGAAGAGTAGGAAGTTCATTAGACCAGTTGAGGGCCAGGTCACGTAGGGTCTGTATATCATGGTAAGAAGTTTAAATTATATTCTAAATTTACTACGTAGTTTTAAGCAGAGGAATCACTTGATCCGATTTAATTTTGAGTAAGATCACTGTGGCTGCTGTTTAGAGAATAGATTGCAGAGATGCAAGAGTTGAAGTAGGGTCACAAGTTAATTAGCTGAGATCCAAAATTATTATGAATTGAACCAGAGTGGTAGCCAAGAAGGTGATGAGAAGTGCTTAAATTCAAGACATATTTTGAATGTAGATATAATGGGATTTGCTGATGTATTCAATGTGCGGTATGAGAAAAAAAGAGGAATCTGAGTGACTGCAAGGTTTTTAACCTGAGCAACTTGGTGCAAACATTTGTATGTAAGGGAGGAAAAATCAAAAGCTTTATTTTCGGCTTATTAATTTTGAAGTGTTCATTAGAGATTTAAGCGGAGATGTTGAGGTAGTTAAGTTTGAGATGTGAACACTGGTGACACTATTTGGGAGACAAAAAATTAAAGCCACCTAAGCCACCTTGGGGAAACCCTGGTGGCGTAGTGGTTAAGTGCTACTGCTGTTAACCAAGAGGTCGGCTGTTTGAATCCACCAGGTGCTCCTTGGAAACTCTACGGGGCAGTTCTACTCTGTCCTATGCAGTCTCTATGAGTCAGAATCAACTCAACGGCAGTGGGTTTGTTTTTTTTTTTTAAGCCACCTAAGAAGGGAGTGGAGCCCTGGTGGAATAGTGGTTAAAAGCTCCACCACTATCTAAAAGGTCGGCACTTCAAATCCACCAGCCTTTCCTTGGAAACCCTATGGGGCAGTTCTAGTCTGTCCGATAGAGTTGCTATGAGTTAGAATTGAATGAAAGGCAATGGATTAAGTTTGGTTTTTGGAGGAAGGGAATGTCACGGATTGAATTACGACCCCCCAAACCTGTGTGCATTAACTTGGTTAAGCCACGATTCACAGTATTGTGTGGTTGTCCTCCATTTTGTCATTTTAAATTTATGTTAAAGACAATTAGGCTGGGATCTAACACCCTCGCTCAGGCCACACCCCAATCCAATATAAAGGCAGTTTCTCTGGGGTGTGGCCTGCATCACCTTTTATCTTTGAAGAGATAAAAGGATAGTGAAGCAAGCAGAGAGCTGGGGACCTCATACCACCAAGAAAGCAGCACTGGGAGCAGAGCGCGTCCTTTGGACCCGGGGTCTCTGTGCCTGAGAATCAATCTGCTCGACCGGGGGAAGACTGGGGAAAAGGACTTTCCTCCAGAGCCAACTGAGAGGGAAAGCCTTCCCCTGGAACCGATGCCCTGATTTTGGACTTTTAGCCTACTTTAGTGTGAAAAAATAAATTTCTCTTTTTTAAAGCCATCCACTTGGTGTACCTCTGTTATAGCAGCACTAGATGACTAAGACAGGGAGTAAGTAGAGAAGGGGAGCACCTTGGAGCATTCCAAATATTGGAATGAGGAAGACTCAAAGAAGACTGGAATAGAATATCCATGGAGAAAGGAAGAAAACTGAGTCTGTTTTTCTGGCGATCAAGTGAAAAAAGTGATTCAAGAATGAAAAAGTGGTTAAATGTGTCAAGAGCTCCTGTGAATATAAGCTAGACGAGGACTGAAAGTTGACCATTGGGTTCGGCAATGTAGAGATCTTTGACAAGATTGGATTCAGTGGAGAGGTGGGACAAATCTTACTGGAGCTGGATCAGAAGATAATGGAGTTGAAAAAGTGGAGACAATGGAAAAGAAAACTTTTGCAAGGAATAACATTATAAAGGTGTCAGAAAATTCCAAAGGCAGCCACAAGATGGAAGATTAAGGAGAGTTTCTATTTAAATATGTGAGGTAGTACAGTGTAACTGTATGCTCATGGATATGATCTAATAGAGACGGAAATTTGGATGATGCAGCAGAGAAAATCATTGTAGAAGCAAAATGCTTGAAATAGAGATACGTAACTTGAGGAGATATACAAATGGAAAGGCTTTGGTGAAGACCAGGAGGAATAGCAGAATATATAGGCATAAGTGCAAATAAATTGGGAAATTTGGTGATGGAAAGATAAAGTAGTTCTCTTATGTTTTCTTCTATTTTCTTAATGAAATGAGAAGTAAGGTCATCAGATAAGAGTGAGAAAAGTGAATAGAATTTTGGATGTTTGAACAGAGATAAGATATAAAATAATCTTGGGAATAGAGGAAGGACTGACAAAGGAAATGTTGTCGAACTTCTGGGTTTTACGGAGTGTTCTGTTGAAATTTGTTGTCATGAATTTAATGCCGTTGCCTCATGATTGTGAATTGTTGTGATTGTGTATTTTTCCCCAGCCTTGTTGAGCTAGTCTGGTAAAAGAGTGGAATAGCCAAAGTGGCAGGTCTAGCCAAGGTTGAATTTGTTTCAGGCAAGAAGGACACAGGGAAATAAACTATGTTTTGTGGCACTTGGACTTATATGAGAAACATTACAAAGCTAGGCAAAAGGTTTGACAAGGAGGAATAAAACTGAATACTCCAGGGGGAGAGACCTAGAACGGTCTGGTGGGCAATGAACGGGAATGTAGAATAGGCAGAATAAAAAGAGGTCAGGAATGAAAAAGAAAATAAAGTAGGCAGACTGGTGTCATCACTGAAAAGGGATGTGATCAGCCAGTAGTCAGCTAGGGTTGAGAGAAATAGCCAGAATAGAAAAACGCACAATGGGATGTGTTGTGCTAGTATAGACAGATACTAAATGCTAACTTTCAGAGACATTCCTGGGCAACATCTCAAGTGGTCCATTTCTGCTCTAAAGAGGAAATGTCCTAACGAAGAAGGTGCTTTTACTCAGTTTTTTCATGCTGACTCACGGGGCAGCCTTACATTTTCATGGTAGGTGAGGGACCTGGCCACAAGGTTAGTCGGCTCTGAACTTCCGGAATATCTGGGTGGCCACTGTATATTCCCAAAGGTGGGACAGAGGTTTCCATAACTGAGCATTTGACTGTGTTGCTGACAATGCTGTTCACACAAAATAAATGCCCTCATAAAAGCAGTTCTTTTCCCTATCATTTTCCTGATGATGATCCGTTCTTATATTTTTCCTTTTTCACATACTCTGGTAATTGGAAGGGCAAATGATTTTGTAAAAGACAATTTTCTTTTTCTTGATAATGGGAAACTCTTACCACATGTGAGTGGCTTTTAAAGAACAGAAATTTATTCTCTTACAGTTTAGGCACCCAGACATCCAAAATCACCGGCTATAGGGGAAGGCTTTCTCCCTCTGCTGGCTCTGAGAAAAGATATTTGTCTCTCTCAGCTTCTGTAGCTGTGGCGTTCCTGGGTCCCTTAATGATCTTCACATGGCATCTACCTTTCCCTGTTTGTGCTTGCTCCTGTGTTCAGTCTGCCCCTTTCATAACACAGAGGCGGTTAGGTTTAGGACACACCCTACACTGAGATGCCCTCATTACCGTAACAAAGATAACCCTATCTTCAAACAAGATTATATTCACAGGTAAAAGGGGTAGGGTTCTGTCATGGATTGAATTATGTCCCCCCAAAAATGTGTGTATCGACATGGTTAGGCCATGATTCCCAGTATTGTGTGGCTGTCCTCCATTTTGTGATTGTAATTTTATGTTGAGAGGATTAGAGTGGAGTTGTAACACCACCCTTACTCAGGTCACCTCCCTGTTGCAGTGTAAATGGAGTTTCCCTGGGGTGTGGCCTGCACCTCCTTTTATCTCTCAAGAGGTAAAAGGAAAGGGAAGCAGGAGATAGTTGGGGACATCATACTGCCAAGAAAGCAGCACCAGGACCAAGGCATGTCCTTTGAACACCGGGTCCCTGCGCTGGAGAAGCTCCTCGACCAGGGGAATATTGAGGACAAGGAACTTCCTCCAGAGCCGACAGAGGGAGAAAGCCTTCCTCTGGAGCCAGTGCCCTGACTTTGGGCTCTGTAACCTACTAGACTGTGAGAAAATAACTTTCTCTTTGTTAAGGCCATCCTTATGGAATTTCTGTTACAGCAGTAGTAGATGACTAAGGCAGACATTGAGTGAACAAATTCCTATTCTTGGTTTGCCCATTTTCAGTCAGTAGCACCAGAATCACCCAGTTGGTGTAGAAAACTGATAGAATGGAAAAAATAGAATATTTTGTAGCTTCTTTGTTCATTTTTCTGTTTTAAATATCTGTGGTCACCTTAAATTGAAAATAAATAAAACCAATAACTGCCTTCTTTGCCATGAGACCAGTAGAACTGGATGGTGCCTTGCTATCATTACTGAACATTTTGATGAAAGGTTTAGAGAAGAATACTGACCCAAGGGGGTGGTTGGGAAATACAGAACAGAATTCAAATTCTCATGGTCTCCACATTTCTGAAGGCATGGAGGGTAAAAGAACCCCTGAAACTTCTGCCCTTAGATAATGTTTAATCCTGAAACCAAAAATAATCCTTAAAAATATCATAAAATCATACAATAGTTTAGCTTAACTAGTAAAAATGGGCCTGCCGTGAGCATTATGCTCTCTAAGAACTGTCTTTATGGGATCAAAGTGACAACAGCAGCTAAAAAGATTAGATAGGAACCTTACAGAGCAGTAAGCTTATGTTAATGGAGAAAGAACAACTCAGAAAAGGAGAGTAAGAATGGTTGCACAACTCGAAGAATGTAATCAATGTCACTAAATTGTACATGTAGAAACTGTTGAAATGGTGTATAATTTGCTGTGTATATTCTCAATAACAACAAAAGAAAAGAAATTATGAATTCTGACAGTATGAAGATATATTTGTTGATTTTATTAAGCCATTGCTTTGTAACGAAATGTCATAATTCGAATTTGTTGTGCTTTCTTTTTGAACATGCAAACCAACAATCAGGGTCCTTTAGGAGAAAAGTTTGGGGGAGAGGGGTATGGGCCTTTAAGAGGTTTATATTCTGCAACCTAATCCTTAACCCACACACGCAAAAAAAATACACCTTCGTTTAGATCTATAGAATAAACCTCAAGTAATCATAGGGTAGAAAATTACTGATTTATTTTAATTTCTGCCCTTCACATCAAATGAGACATATCTATCTGATAGAACACATAGAATAACCCTAAAATTTATGTTAAAATCTTTTTTTAAAAGTAATTCCACAAACTGATGTAATCAAATACCTAATGTGCATAAAGATTTTTTTTTTATTTGGTAGAAGGTGAATGTCTTCTTAAAGTTATCATAAAGATAAGTATCCCCCACTGTTCTATCAGTTTTGGAACAAACTTCTCTATTCCAAGATGTTGGCCTCAGTAATAAATTAACACCTGGTGGTTTGATGAAAAACTATCATGTCCATGAGAATAATGATTCAATTACCTAAAATGTTTTCATTGTCCACAGAACAAATTAATATGCAAATTAAATATAAACTTACGTGTGTGTATATATATATAAATGGATATATATACATATAAATGGATCAAACACTGAAGGAAGAAGTCCAAGCTGCACCAAAGCCATTGGCAATAAACAAGGCTCCGGGAATTGACAGAAAACCAATTGAAATGTTTTAACAAATGAATGCAACACTGGAAGCACTTGATTTGGAAGACGGCTACCTATCCAACCAACTGGAAGAGAGCTATATTCATGCCCATTCCAAAGAAAGGAGATCCAACAGAATGCAGAAATTATCGAACAGTATCCTTAATATCAAACATAAGTAAAATTATGCTGAAGATAATTCAAAAATCATTGCAGCAGTACATCAACAGGGAACTCTAAGAAATTCAGTCAGGATTCAGAAGAGGACATGAAACAAGGGATATCGCTGCTGATGTCAGGTTGGTCCTGGTTGAAAGCAGAGAATACCAGAAAGATGTTCACCTGTGTTTTATTGCCTATGCGAAGGTATTTGACTATGTGGATCACAACAATTTATGAATAACATTGCAAAGAATGGGAATTCCAGAACATTTAATTGTGGTCATGCAGGAGATCCTGTACATAGATCAAGAGGCCATCACTGAAACACAACAAGGAGATAGTAAGTGGCTTAAAATCAGTGGTTTACAATCATCCTTTCACCATGCTTATTCAATCTGTATGCTGAGGAAATAACCGAAGAAGCTAAATTATATGAAGAAGAATGAGGCAACAGGATTGAGGAAGACTCAATAACAACCTGTAATTCGCAGATGACACACCTTGCTTGTGGAAAATGAAGAGGACTTGAAACACTTACTGATGAAGATCAAAGACTTAAAGCCTTTAGTATAGATTACGTCTCAACATAAAGAAAACAATTATCCTCACAACTGGACCAATAAGCAACATCATGATAAACGGAGAAAAGACTGAAGTTATCAAGGATTTCATTTGACTTGGATCCACAAGCAACGCCCAGTCAAGAAATCAGACAACATATTGCGTTGGGCAACTCTGCTCCAAAAGACCTCTTTAAAGAGTTAAAATGCAAAGATGTCACTTTGAGGACTAAGGTGTGCCTGATCCAAGCCATGGTATTTTCAATAGCCTAATATGCATATGAAAGTTGGACAATGAATAAGGAAGACCGAAGAAGAATTGATGCATTTTGATTATGGTGTTGGTGAAGAATATTGAATATACCAAGGATTGCCTGAAGAACAAACACATCTGTCTTGGAAGAAGTACAGCCAGAATGCTCCTTAGAAGTGAGGATGGTAAACTTTGTCTCATGTACTTTGGGCATGTTATCAGGAGGGACCAGTCCCTGGAGAAGGACATCATGCTTGGTAAAGTAGAGGGTCAGCAAAAAATAGGAAGATCCTCAATGCGATGGATCGACACAGTGGCCGTAACAACGGGCTGAAACATAGCAAACAGTGGGAGGATGGCACAGGCCTGGGCAGTGTTTCGTTCAGTTATATATGTGTACATGGGGTCGCTATGAGTCAGAACTGGCTCGATGGCATCTAACAACAACAGCAAATATATATATATATATATACATATATATATAAAATTTGTATTTACATATATGTAGGTTGTTTGTTGCCCTTGAGTCTATTCTGTCTCAAGGCAACCCCATGAGTGCAGAGTAGAATTGCTCCATAAGATTTTCAGGGCTGTGACCTTCTGTAAGCAGATCACCAGGCATGTGTTCCAAAGTGCCTTTCGGGCTGGTTCCAATCACCAACCATTTGGCTAGTCAAGCACTTGACCATTTAAAACTGTTTGCAGCTAACAACAACATATAGACAGGTAGACTATGTGTGTGTGTATACTGAACGTTTAAAAGAAGGGTTAAAAAGAAAACAAACCATTGCCATCAAGTCAATTCCAACTCACAGCGACCCAGAAGGACATAGTAGAACTACCCCATAGGGTTTCCAAGGTAGTGAAGTAGAGAAAATACATTTTCTTTAGTGTTTTAATATTAGAGAAAATATATTTTCTCATTTGTTTTAATATAACTGTATAAACTGTGATTAATCTCTTGTTGTTGTTGTTGTTAGGTGTCATCGAGTCGGTTCCTACTCATTGTGACCTCATGCACAACAGAACCAAACACTGCCAGATCCTGCGCCATCCTTCAATCGTTGTTATGCTTGAGATCATTGTTGCAGCCTCTGTGTCAATCCACCTCGTTGAGGGTCTTCCTCTTTTCCGCTGACCCTGTACTCTGCCAAGCATCACGTCCTTTTCCAGGGACTAATCCCTCCTGACAACGTGTCCAAAGTACGTAAGATGCAGTTTCTCCACCCTTGCCTCTAAGGAGCATTCTGGCCGTACTTCTTCCGAGACAGATTTGTTCGTTCTTTTGGCAGTCCATGGTATATTCAATATTCTTCGCCAACACCACAATTCAAAAGCGTCAACTCTTCTTCGGTCTTCCTTATTCATTGTCCAGCTTTCACATACATATGATGTGATTGAAAATACCATGGCTTGGGTCAGGCACACCTCGGTCTTCAGGGTTACATCTTTGCTCTTCAACACTTTGAAGAGGTCCTTTGCAGCAGATTTGCCCAATGCAATGAGTCTTTTGATTTCTTGACTACTGCTTCCATGGCTGTTGATTGTGGATCCAAGTAAAATGAAATCCTTGACAACTTCAGTCTTTTCTCCATTTATCATGATGTTGCTCTTTGGTCCAGCTGTGAGGATTTCTGTTTTATTTATCTTGAGGTGTAAACCACACTGGAGGCTGTGGTCTTTGATGTTCATTAGTAAGTGCTTCAGGTCCTCTTCCCTTTCAGCAAGCAAGGCTGTGTCATCTGCATAACGCAGGTTGTTAATGAGTCTTCCTCCAGTGCTGATGCCCCATTCTTCTTCATATAGTCCACCTTCTCGTATTATTTGCTCAACATACAGATTAAATAGGTATGGTGAAAGAATACAACCTTGACACACACCTTTCCTGACTTTAAACCAGTCAGTATCCCCTTGTTCTGTCCGAACAACTGCCTCTTGATCTATTTAAGGTTCCTCATGAGCACAATTAAGTGTTCTGGAGTTCCCATTTTTCGCAGTGTTATCCATAGTTTGTTATGATCCACACAGTCGAATGCCTTTGCATAGTCAATAAAACACAGGCAAACATCCTTCTGGTATTCTCTGCTTTCAGCCAGGATCCATCTGACATTAGCAATGATATTCCTGGTTCCACGTCCTCTTCTGAAACCGGCCTGAATTTCTGGCAGTTCCCTGTTGATATACTGCTACAGCTGTTTTTGAATGATTGTCAGCAAAATTTTGCTTGCGTGTGATATTAATGTTCTATAATTTCTACATTCGGTTGGATCACCTTTCTTGGGCATAGGCATAAATATGGATCTCTTCCAGTCAGTTTTGGTCAGGAAGCTGTCTTCCGTATTTCTTGGCATAGACGAGTGAGCACCTCCAGTGCTACATCTGCATCAATTCCTGGAGCCTTGTTTTTCACCAATGCCTTCAGAGCAGCTTGGACTTCTTCCTTCAGTACCATCGGTTCCTGATTATATGCCACCTCTTGAAATGGTTGAATATTGACTAATTCTTTTTGGTAGAATGACTCTGTGTATTCCTTCCATCTTCTTTTGATGCTTCCTGCATCGTTTAATATTTTCCCCACGGAATTCTTCACTATTGCAACTCAAGGCTTGAATTTTTTCTTCAGTTCTTTCACCTTGAGAATCCCTGAGTGTGTTCTTCCCTTTTGGTTTTCCATCTTCAGCTCTTTGCACATGTCATTATAATACTTTACTTTGTCTTCTTGCGAGGCACTTTGAAATCTTCTGTTCAGCTCTTTTACTTCATCAATTCTTCCTTTTGCTTTAGGTGCTCGACGCTCAAGACCAAGTTTCAGCGTCTCCTCTGACATCCATCTTGGTCTTTTCTTTCTTTCCTGTCTTTTCAGTGACCTCTTGCTTTCTTCATGGATGATGTCATTCCACAAGTCGTCTGGTCTTCGGTCACTAGTGTTCAATGCATGAAATCTGTTCTTCAGATGGTCTCTAAATTCAGGTGGGATATAGGCTCTTGTTGACTTGCTCTGATTTTTACAGTTTCAGCTTGAACTTGCATATCAGCAATTGACGGTCTATTCCACAGTTTGCCCCTGGCCTTGTTCTGACTGATGATATTGAGCTTTTCCATCGTCTCTTTCCACAGATGTAGTCAATTTGGTTTCTGTGTGTTCCATCTGGAGAGGTCCATGTGTATAGTAGCTGTTTATGTTGGTGAAAGAAGGTATTTGCAATGAAGAATTCGTTGGTCTTGCAAAATTCTACCATTTGAACTCTGGCATCGTTTCTGTCACCAAGGCCATATTTTCCAATTCCTGATCCTTCTTTGTTTCCAACTTTCGCATTCCAATCACCAGTAATTATCAATGCATCTTGATTGCACATTAGATCAATTTCAGACTGTAGCAGCTGATAAAAATCTTCTATTTCTTCATCTTTGGCCCTAGTGGTTGCGGCGTAAATTTGAATAATAGTCGTATTAACTGGTCTTCCTTGTAGGCGTATGGATATTATCCTATCACTGACAGCGTTATACTTCAGGATAGATCTTGAAACGTTCTTTTTGACGATGAATGTAACACCATTCCTCTTCAAGCTGTCATTCCCAGTAGACTATATGATTGTCCAATTCAAAATGGCCAATATCAGTCCATTTCAGCTCACTAATGCCTAGGATATCGATGTTTATGCGTTACATTTCATTTTTGAAGATTTCCAATTTTCCTAGATTCATACTTCGTACGTTTCAGGTTCGCATTATTAATGGATGTTTGCAGGTGTTTCTTCTCATTTTGAGTCACACCACATCAGCAGATGAAGGTCCCGAAAGCTTTACTCCATCCACATTGTTAAGGTCGACTCTACTTTGAGGAGGCAGCTCTTCCCCAGTCATCTTTTGAGTGCCTTCCAACCTGGGGGGCTCATCTTCCAGCACTATATCAGACAATGTTCCACTGCTATTCATAAGGTTTTCACTGGCTAATGCTTTTCAGAAGTAGACTGCCGAGTCCTTCTTCCTAGTCTGGAAGTTCAGCTGAAACCTGTCCTCCATGGGTGACCCTCCTGGTATCTGAATACCGGTGGCATAGTTTCCAGCATCACAGCAACACACAAGCTCCCACAGTACGACTAACTGACAGACACATGGGGGGATTAATCTCTAGTCCTTAGAAAATGGTACAGGCTCTATTCAAAATATAGCTGAATAGCCTGTTCCACTCTTAAACATAACAAACACCCTAATACCGTACAACATTTTTTCCCCTATTCAAAATGGATGATTGAGAGCTTTAGATGACATGACATGACGCTCTGTGAAATCCCTAAACATTTTTTTATTACACCAGCTACACTGGTCTCTTACAAAGAGGTACAGAGCTATCTTAGCTCCTGTCGCCTTGGTCTCTCCTTTTTCTTTTTTGTTCTCTTGAGAAATGTCCTTCAGCCTACAAACCAACAAGAAGGCTGTCTGACATTTTTAATCTACAACTTTCTTTCTTACTCCCTATCTCAGCTACAGGAGACTTGACAAAACAGCTCCACTAGCCGAGAGATTCTTTTGTGAGGTTTTTCAGCCTGTTACAAATATACTGATTAGAGCCCAGATGTCTGACATACATATCTTTAGTTTAACAGTTTTTTTTTTAGTTGTTTTGTGATGTATAAAACCATCTGTAGACTATGTGCTCAAAACATTAGGTAACCCTGATCTTCCCCATATAAAACCCTCCCATCAACCCTTTAGTTGGACAAAATTTGAAAAAAACTTAACCTCCCCATCTCTTGAATAACGGCGTTCCATAAAGCCCTCTCTTACCTCCTCTTGTCTCAATATTAACTTCATGACAGGCGACTTGAACCCGTGATTTGTGATAACAGCAGTAATCTCTACGGAAGTACATAGCCACATCCTTCTCCCATAGAGCAGCTCCTATGCTCAAACCAACAACCTTTTGGGGAACAGCCTAGCACTTAACCACTGGGCCCCCAGGGCTCCCCTACCACCAGGACCTTCAAAAGAAGGATAACAGCTCTATACTGTGATTCAACATTCCATTCTGATGTATTCCATATATATGAATACCTTTGAAACTACTAAGTTCATTTTTCCTTCATTACAAGTGTTTTACATCAGGCGTGGCAAACTTTTTTGAAAAGAGTCAGTTTAGACACAAATTATGCTTTGCAGCCCATATAGATCTCTGTCGATGTTCCTCAGGGTTTTTTTGTTTGTTTGTTTAACAAACCTTAAAAAAAAAAAAATTTTTAGCTTGTGGGCCAAAGAGGCCAGCAGAGTTGGCTCACAGGACTTACTTTGCATAGCCCTGTTTTAAATGTTTAAATAAAAAAACCTTTCTGGAGGTGAAACACATACACCTTGACTGAATTTTTTAAAGGCATTATTTCACATGTCAACAGTGCCATCTTCTGGCAGTAGGAACTATTTATGTATTAACATCAAATCAGTTTTTTTTTTTCCAAAGTAAACTTTAAAAAAAATAAGAGCATCATTTAGCGTGGTTTCAAATAGACATAATTTAAAAAGGAGACGAACTTAGGACCCTCGATCCTACTACTCTGTCTTTCAGAGACTAGATGGTGAACCTTAGACAAACTATACATCCTCTCTGAATCTTGGTTTTCTCATCTATAAGATAGTTCAACAAGGTCATTAATTAAGGTTTTTTTATTATTATTATTCTTAAATTCCAGTTTATTTTTTCCAAATTTTTATGAGTATATCTATGTTTTTAACACTCTTACACGGAATATGGACACGCTGGTGGCATAGTGATTAAGAGCTATGGCTGCTAACAAAAAAAGTCGGCAGTTGGAATCTACGAGGCGCTCGGTGGAAACCCTATGGGGCAGTTCTACTCTGCCCTACAGGGTCGCTATGAGTCAGAATCCACTCGACTGCAACGGGTATGGAGTTTTTTTGTTTTTTTTAATATGGAATATTAAGTGTTCGGCTGCTAACCAAAAAATCAGCAGTTTGAACCCATCTGCCACCCTGCAGGAGAAAGATGTGGTAGTCGGCTTCTGTAAAGATTACAGCCTTGGAAATCCTATGGGACAGTTCTACTCTGTCCTTTAGGGTTGCTATGAGTCAGAACCTACTCAATGCCAGTAGGTTTTTTTTTACTTTAATATGGAAATAGGCCTATTTATGACACACTTTTTCGTAGTTCTCTTTTTTTATGAATATGAGTTTGTTTTGTTATATGTTGTGTTTGAATTTTCTTCAGGAAAAAAAATCTTAATTTACGCATCACCCTGTCTGTCCAAATAGCCACCACCCTCAACAACACTCATTGGAAAAATTTTACTGAACTGTGAATAAAAGTAAACTCAAGTAACTGAAAACAATTTTTTAAAAACATTCTGTAAAGATAAGTCTGCATGCTTTGGTTAAGTTGGGGTCAAGGCCAAACTGAGCATCCAAAAGTTAATGGAAAAGAAGCACCTCCCAAGCCTCTACCATCCTGTTACTGGGGTGATGGCTTAGAAGTAGTACAGGCTCAGAGTCTGGGCAGCTCTAACTTGCTCATGCTTTGACCAATACTATCTCCTATTGCACACTCGGCACCTTGGGTTTATCTGTATTACTCTTTCATTTTTCATTCATATCTGTCATCAGCTCTTGTTTCAAAATGCCTTTCTCTGATATATCACTTCTTATTCAGCCTCTCTGGCATCCACCTAGTTGAGATGCTCAACTTCCTAGCCCTGCATTATGAAAATAGCCATTGTAGTGAATATTGCTTTTCAAAGAGTGCTCTGACAATTTGCATCACTTGGGATGCTGGTTAAACACGCTATCTCCTGAGCCCCAACCTGTAGAATACCACTGTTCAGCAGAAACATAACACTAGTGCAATGTGTAATTTTAAATGTCCCTGAAGTCACGTTAAAGATTTAAAAGAAAACATTAATTTTAATAATACATTTAATTTAATCCAATTTATGTCAAAGATTCATTTCAATATATATACAAACCAAACAAACCCAGTGCCGTCAAGTAGATTCCGACTCATAGCGACCCTATAGGACAGAGTAGAACCTCCCCACAGAGTTTCCAAGGAGCACCTGGCGGATTCGAATTGCCGACCTTTTGGCTAGCAACCGTAGTACTTAACTACTATGCCACCAATATATATAATCCATTAAAAAAGACAGTTATACATGATACTTTATATTCTTTTTTCTATATGTCTTTGAAATGTTATGGATGTATTTTACACTAGTAGCACATCCCAGTTCAGACAAGCACATTTCAAGTGCTCAAGAACCACATGTGGCTAGTGGCTAGGCTACTGGACTGAATCAAATTGGAGGAGAAGGGAATATAAGCCAGGAATTCGCATATTTAGCAAGATACCCTGGGGATTCTTCTACTTAAGTTTGAGAACCACCATTCTAGGCTGTCCCGTGCACAATCCTTTCTACCAACATTACTGAACTGGACTTGAAAAAAATGTCACCTTCCTGGTCTCAGTCCTGTGGTGCTTGGTGGCCATTCAGTCAGCCTCTAACTCATGGCGACCCCAGGCACAATGGAACAAAGGCCTTTCTTCCTAGTCTGTCTTTGTCTGAAAGGACTACTGAAGCCTGTTCAGCATCACAGCAACACACAAGCCTCCGCTGACAGATGGTGGTGTCTACACGTGAGGTGCACTGACCAGGAATTGAACCTGTGTCTCCTTTTTTTTTTTTCTCCTGTATGGAAGGTGAGAACTCTACCATTAAGACCCTAGAAATCTCTGGTGCCTCCAGCTCAATCAACTCAGATGAGTATTCAAAGCTCCCTAAAAGTGGCATAACCTCTTCCACCCAATATACTCTCCGACTAGGAAATGCATTAGGTTCTACCATGAAGCTACCATGAGGCAAATATTCAAACATTCATCTATGCAACACATATTTGTGGAGCACCCACTAAATGCCACCATGGATCCTACAGAAATATATGGAATATATATCACAAATCCTGATTAAGCAACTATTATGAGATGCTATGAGAATACATAAGAGAGGACTTCGTACACTCTGAGGGGTCAAGGAAAATTTTTCTAATAGTAACATTTAAGTTAAGAAGGGGTAAGAGTATAATTAGGAATCTGATCATCAAAAAGAAATGTCTAGACATGATGAAAAGCCCTGAGGTTGAAACAATAACGAAGCAGAAAGGTTAGGACAGTAATCTGAAAGGAGGCTGTGGAGGCAGACAGAAGGCTGAATAAGACTAAGTGGCGAAAATTCCCTTGTTCTTTCTTTGTTTTTTTTTTTTGCATGTATATTTAAATAAAGCTAGACTACAAACTTCTCAAAAGGTAGACTATCACTTTTATCAGTTATTTTTTACTTATATCTTCTCCTGGAGTACAAAGAAAATATTCAATAAATACTTCCTCAAGGCACAGAAACAAACAAACAAAAAAAGCCAAACCCACTGCCTTCGAGTGAATTCCAACTCATAGTGACCCTGTGGTTAATGCCTGAAAATTCTGTTAACTTCTAGAATCTCCAAGTTGCACTAACAATTATTTGCATTTTCTGATTATTTAAAAATAATACTATCACGAAACACAAAGAAGTCTTTCCTGAGGTGCTGAGCTTTAACAAAAAGTTAGTTCCTTCAAAACAGGCAATTTTTCTATGGGGAAAGGTGGGCACCAAGCCTTACAATCATGATGTCAGAATGCAGGCCCGAACTCAACTGCCTGGAAACCCTGGTTGCCTAGTGGTTAAATGTTAACCACCGCTAACCAAAAGGTCAGCAGTTTGAATCCACCAGGCACTCCTTGGAAACTCTATGGGGCAGTTCTACTCGGTCCTATAGGGTGGCTAGGAGTCAGGTTTTGTAAGCGGACCTCTCAGTGGAAGGGGTGAAGGACATTCAGCTTCCTTGCCTCTTACTCACTTCCCCTGACATCATTGTTCTTCACATCAAAAATGGTGATTAAAAACCTAAAAAGGGACTAAATGATCTAAGAAGATTTTACTGGGTGAAGTCAGCCTGTTATCCATTCTACTCGAGGTTTGCTCTTCAAACTGATTGAAATACGCTATTTCACATCGTGAAACCCCGACCCCATTGCTCTGGAGTTAAAAAAATTAAAAAAAATTTTTTTTAGGCTCCCAAAATTCCTGCCCTTCTCTCCCACAAGAGCACACCCTGTAGAAACAATCCCTACACTGACAGCACTGGGGTAGAACCTGTGATTCTGAGGGGATATCACTTTAAAGCGGTTTTTATCACTTTCAAGATTAGGTCAAAAGGGAGATTATCTGAATGGATCTGATCTAAAAGCCAGCCCTGATCTGACTTGAGTCCTTAAGACTCCAGGACTTCCTGAAGTCACAGAGCTTGGAAGTGAGAAGGCCTATGGAGATGTGGCCTCCATCAAACAATTGGCAAGACAAGAGGGACCTCAGTTGTACAAGGGAAGGGAAATTAATTCTGCCAACAACCAGAAAACCTGGAAGAGAACTCCAATGTCAGATGAAACCTAATCAGCAGACACCTTGATTTCAGCCTTGTGAGACTCTAAGCAGAGAAAACAGCTAGGCCATGCGTTCTGAGTGAGGAAACTGAGATAATAAATGGGTGTTGTTTTAAGCCATTGAAATTGTGCTCATTTGTTATGTATCGATAAAAAATCTAATACACACACTCAGGCATTTCCCATATAATTAAAGAACATAGTATGTCTGCTGGATAGTCTTTCAGACTTCATTTTACAAATAATTTCCTTCTTAATGACAAACATTAAATGTCCGATGTCTCCTTAATACTCCTCACTGTAACATAAAAAAAAACAAAAAGGAAAACTGTTGCCATCAGGTCGATTCCAACTCATAGCGACCCTACAGGACAAACCAGAACTATCCCATAGGATTTCTCCAAGGAGCAGCCTGTGTATTTGAATTGCTGACCTTTTGGTTAGCAGCGGAGCTCTAAACCACTGTACCACCAGGGCTCCCACCCTAACTATTGAATTTGTGAGTCAAATTCACCTTCAGGGTTGAAGGGTCTTTTTGGTGATGTGACCTTATTTCTGACAAACCACCAAAGGATGGGAGGGTGAACCAAGTACATTTTGCCCAGTGAGACACAGGCCCTGCCACCCCAGGCTCTGCTCTGCTGCTTTTCATGGGGCCCTGAGCTCAAGATGGATATGGACATGGAAGAAAAAAGTGGATTTGGGTTCATTCTTTCAATTCCTAATCCAATTTCTTTGGGGGAAAAAAACATGATAGCAGACTTAGCAATCAAGAAATAAATGCTGTACTGCATTGGGCAAATCTGCTGCAAAAGATCTCTTTAAAGTGTTAAAGAGCAAAGATATCACTTTTTTTTTTATTGTGCTTTCAGTGAAAGTTTACCAACCAAGTCAGTCTCTCATACAAAAACTTATATACACCTTGCTATATACTCCTAGTTGCTCTCCCTCTAATTAGGCAGCACACTTCCTCCCTCCACTGTCCGTTTCCTGTCCATTCCCCCAGCTTCTGATACCCTCTGCCCTCTCATCTACCCTCCAGACAGGAACCACCCACATAGTCTCATGTGTCTACTTGATCCAAGATGCTCACTCACCACCAGTATCATTTTCTATCCCATAGTCCAGTCCGAACCCTAACTGAAGAGTTGGCTTTGGGAATGGTTCCTATCCTGGGGTAACAGAAGGTCTGGGGATCATGACCTCTGGGGTCCTTCTCGTGCCAGTCAGACCATTAAGCCTGGTCTTTCTATAAGAATTTGGGTTCTGCATCCCCCTGCTCTGCTGCTCCCTAAGGGGTTCTCTGTTGTGTTCCCTGTCAAGGCAGTCATCAGTTGTAGCTGGGTACCATCTAGTCCTTCTGGTCTCAGGCTGATGCAGTCTCTGCTTTCTCAGGCCCTTTCTGGCCCTTGGGCTCATAATTACCTTATGTCTTTGGTGTTCTTCATTCTCCTTTGTTCCAGGTGAGTTGAGACCAATTGTTGCATCTTGGATGGCTGCTTGCTAGCATTTCAGATGCCAGACACCACTCTCCAAAGTGGGATGCCGAATGTTTTCTTAATAGATTTTATTATGCCAATTGACTTAGATGTCCCCTGAAACCATAGTCCCCAAACCCCCACCCCTGCTAGGCTGGCCTTCCAAGCGTTGTTTATTCAGGAAACTTTGCAAAGACCGAGGTGAGGCTGACCCAAGCCATAGTATTTTCAATTGCCTAAAATGCATACGAAAACTGTACAATGACTAAGGAAGACCCCAAAATTGCTGAATTTAAGTTACAGTGTTGGTGAAGAATATTGAATATACCACGGACTATGAAAAGAATGAACAAATCTGTCTTGGAAGAATGATAGCCAGAGTGCTCCTTTGTAGCGAGGATGGTGAGACTTGTCTTAAGGATTTTGGACATGTTATCAGGAGGGACCACTCCCTCGAGAAGGAGATTGGAATTAGTAAAGTACAGAGTTAGGGAAGAAGAGGAAGACCCCTAACAAGATGGATTGACACAGTGGCTTCAATAATGGGCTCAAATATAGCAACAATTGTGAGGATAGCACAAGACCTGCCAGTGTTTCCTTCTGTCATGCACAGGGTCACTACGTGTCTGAACCAACTGGAAGGCACCCTAACAATATGGGCACCAGGCTCTGGAACGCAGTGGCTTGGCTACTCAGCGTGCAGTTGCTTCTGGATAAATTTCCACCATGCATCCGCTACTGGGCAACATGAACAAGTATGAAGATCAATGGGGCCACTTTAGGCGCAGCTGATAGGCAGTTTAGATTAGTTTGAAAACACCTTTAAAACTCAAAATTGTGCTCCTTGCTTGCTCAGTCCATAGGCGTAGTAAGCGGACGCAAAAATAGGAATTGCCCATCTTCTCCACTCTGCCCCATCGACTCTATCACGCACAATCTATCACCCAAGGAGCACCAACCCACGCACATAACTGAAGCCAGAGTAGCAAGGCCAGGTTTCCAGAGCGCGCCGGCGCATTTAGCCAGCTCCGGCCAGGGCGAGGGAGGGAGGGCGGAGAGGAAGGCCAGGGCGCCGCTGCGTGGGCGGGACCAGGAGATTCATCGCGCCTGAGCGAAGGGCGGGACGACTAGCTGCGCCGTAACAATTGAAACGAGTGGCGGGGAAGCGCTGCGGGATCCGCGGCAGTCGGTGTCTGCCCGGTGTAAGGCGCGCCTTCGTCTGTGGGCCGAGCCATGGCGCTGCAGCTCACCCGGGAGCAGGGTGTTACACTCCGCGGAAGCGCCGAAATCGTGGCCGAGTTCTTCTGTAAGTCCTCCTGGTGCGGGCCAGGGTTGGGGAGAACCGAGCCCAGGCCGTCCCGTAGGCCCGCGGCTCGGCCTCGGAGGCGGGCAGCCGGGATGGGCCGGAGCGGCCCTGAATCCGAGCCCTCGGGGCCCCGCGCGGTCTGGCGGCCCCGAGGAATCGGCGGAGAGGCGGATGCCGGCGCCTAGCTCGGGACGCGTTGCTAATGGTGGAGGAGAGGGCCGGGCGCTGCGGGGGCCGCCTCGCGGTGCAGCGGCTTCACCTGGAGCGGCTCTTTGGTCGGACTCCGCAGCCCCCTGAGACCTGGTACGGCTGAGCGGAGACCCAGTGTGTGTTTTGACCCAGCTCCTACCCCGCGTTGATTCTGAGGCAGGGCACAGTTCGTTAGACTTTGTTTGCATAGCATTGTCCCCGACCAGGCCAGCTGTGTGCACGACTTCTACTAGAGCTTGGCAGGACATGAGGGGAGAAAAGGGGGAAAAAGAGGAGAAGCTTGTCTGGAGCAGTTGACGAGTGAGTCCAAGACTGTTTTGTATCTTCTAACCATGTAATCTGAATTTAGTCTTGGATTAAAATGAGACGAAATGTGGCAGTGGTAGGTTCATGCATTTTGGCATTTAATTTGTCCTTTATTGCCACGTGAATGCATGTATTGCTTTCTTTTACCCAGAAGCAAGACTTTATGGACATTTAATGCCACTTTATACAGACGTACTCTGCCTTGAGTAAGACACAAGCAAGCCTGTGTTTCAGCATTTACAATTTTACAGCATTAATAAAACCATAACCCACCACATAGCCACATCTAAATATGGTTTATTTTCTGTAGCTACAAATGAGAATGACTTTGATGTTTCTTTTGCTTTCAGCATTTGGCATTAACAGCATTTTATATCAGCGTGGCATATATCCATCTGAAACCTTTACCTGAGTGCAAAAATATGGACTCACCTTGCTTGTGACTACTGATCCTGAACCCATCAAATACCTAAATAATGTGGTGGATCAACTAAAAGGTATTTAATAATTGAAAGCAGTTTAAGTTTTGCAGCCATTTTTGTATCCA
The DNA here is from genome assembly GCF_024166365.1 of Elephas maximus indicus. NCBI lineage: Eukaryota > Metazoa > Chordata > Mammalia > Proboscidea > Elephantidae > Elephas > Elephas maximus. The sequence goes on along the minus strand of NC_064823.1, from coordinate 29,112,172 downwards.
CATTGCCTGTCATCTTGGTCGTTTTTCAGCTTCCTATATAGAAGTGTGAAACACACTGCCTTCTGAAATATACAGTGGTTTTCAATTGGGAGAAAGCACAGAGTGTATAAATTAAATCCTTTTCCACCACATTCTGAGGTGGCTGAGTATTTTGATGTTAGGAATATGATATGGCTTGATAAATGTCTCCATCAACTCCCTTAGAATGATTTTTGCTGTAATTCAAAAGTTCATATGGACAAATGGTACAAGTTAGAACTTAACATAATTATGATAGTGTTTGAGAAAACGACTACTATACATTCCTAACATGATGCTTTCTCTGTAGCTGCTGAGATTTTAAAGTTAACGTTAGAGAAACATCAAGGAAAATAAAATACTAAAATACTAAACTTGGGTTTCTGGGGCTAAACTTAAAAAAAAAAAAAAATCCTAAGTAACAGAACACCCATTTTTCAGATATTTCCCTTTATCTTTCTTTTTAATCTGCCTGTGACTGAGTCTATTTTACCTGAACACTGAATTTTTTCTTTTGCTCAAGAAGTTGCTTTATTACTGTTGTACCGGTACTATTCTCCATGTATTCTTTTCCTTCTAGAATTTCTGATAGTTTCCCTTTCATGTTTCAACTTACGTTTCTCCCCATTTGTTCTTCCAAAATACTAGTTTGTCTTTTAGCAGTGGCCATCCTTTTTCTTTTGAATTTTTAAATTCAAAAATTGTTTTTTGTATTGTTGTTTCAGAATTTTTTCATGTTCAGTTGTAGCTTCTTTTTTTAGTTTTTATTTTATTTTTTACTTTTTCTGTTTTAGTAGGCCGTTCTGATAATGGCCGTCTGACCTTCGTTAGCTTGATACCTCTGTGAAGCTACATTATCCTCTAGGTAAGGTAGTAACATTTCCCTGCCATTAATACCTACATGAGTAAAATCCCTAGATACTTGTGCAGGTCTGCATGGAAGGATCTCAAGCAATGGTAAAAAGACAAGGAAAGGAAGATAGGAGTACAGAGTTTCTCAGCCTCAAAGAACTTAAATGCTTTAGTAGGTCAATGCTATCAGAATAGCAAGATTGAGCGACTGTTGGGGGTGTGGTAGTAGATAGCAGTCTCAGGTGCAAGCAGGAAGCATGTCATTAGGAGTAGCCTCCCTCTCCCAAAGTTGCATCCCAAGTTATGGGTCAGAGGGTTAGGGCTAAATCTCCCGTAGCTGTTCATAGAGCTACACCCAGGTGAATTGGCCTAGAACCTCCATAGATCTGTATGTATAGATCTGTGTCTTCATCTCAATTTGATGGAGAAGCAAGCATTGCCTAAGCCGCTGGTTCATTGGATTATGTCTTTTGAGACCACTCAAATGAAATTCCACCTCATATGTATCTGGACTTCCTATCTAGCTTGTTCCCTCTTTTATTTTTATTAAAGTTGAGGAATTATTCTTTGAGGCAAATTGTTTATCTGTTTTGAATCCCGTTGCTTTTAGTGTCCTCAGGGACTTTACACTACTTTTTCTCCTATTTTTTACTTCTGTTTTGATTGGGATTCTTCCCATTGACATCATGTCTCCAATTTTCAAAGAAGAAAAATTGCTACCTACCCGAAATCACTTTCAAATGACCACCCATTCTCCTTTTAAAAGCTAAACCTTTGATGGCAAGTTGTTGATATATGCCAGGAGTCCAGCTGGTGGTCTGTTTTTCTACTGCTTGTAAACAGAACAGACACCTAGGTGGCCCACAAAATCTAAAATATTTACTGATTACTAAATGATTTTCTGTTTCTTGACGGAAAACTTTGCTGACTCCTGTATATGCTCTATCAGTTTTCAAAGTTACCTCAGAGCTCAATCTGAGGCCCTCCTCTCACTTTATAATCTCTAGATGATCTCTGACATGTTCTGATAAACTTTGTGTAGTTGACTCTTTATATCTAACCCAAATCTCTCCTAACTCCAAACCTATATACCCAATGGCTTTCCTACGTAACTACCCCAGAGATACTTCCGACTCATCATATTGAAAACTAAATTTAAGATTCTGTGCAAAAGTGCTCCACTTTCAATTCACTTTCCTAGCACTGAATGACTCAACCATCCAACCGGTGATACAAGCCAGAAACTTGGGAGGTATTCCTGACTTGTTTCTCTTCCTTACCCCCATAGCTAATCCAGTAAGTTTTGATAAATTTCACCATGAAATCACTTGAATCTGTCTACTTCTCCATTTCTACCAATATATCCTCCTACATGCTTTAATGATCTCATCTTCCTTAAACTACTAAATGAACTAATTAGTGTCTAAAAACCAAAAATCCAAACCCGTTGCCGTTGAATCGATTCCAACTCATACTGACCCTATAGGACAGAATAGAACTGCCCCATAGGTTTCCAAGTAGCAGCTGCTGAATTTGAACTGCCAACCTTTTGTTAAACCACCTTTTGGTAAGGGAGTAAGAAATCTACACTAATGTCTAGATCCCCTGTAACCCATTTTAAAAATGATAGTTTTGAAATGTAAATCTAATTATATCATGTCCTATTTCGAACACAGCGATGACTTCCCTAGTTCTTGAGATATAATTTCATTTGGCCCACCTGGCCTTGAATGGTCTGGCTCCTGTTTATCTTTCCTGCAGTTGTACTGGCTTTCTTTCAGTCCTATAGTCACGTGCTGTCACCCTCAAGTACTTAAGGCCTGTACCTTCTTCCCTTTCCTTGTGCATATTTAATACTGTTTGCCCCTCAGAGCTAAGCTGAAGCCTTCCCTGTCCTCCCTGATTGGGCCAGTTTTTCCTATTTAAATGCTCTTCATTGTACCATTTATCCTTCACAGCAGTCACTGCAGTTGTAATTTCACATTTGTTGGTGTGGTGATTAAATCAGTTCCCATCTCCTACACTCCTACCTTGGTTGTGGATGAAAATCTCTCTTGCTCACTGTATCCTCAGCAGCGAGTACTGTACTTTGTAGAAATACTGAGAATTTGAAAAGAGGAGCTAGATTATTGATGTGATAAGTTTTCTGAGCAGAAGGGACGGGGTACAAAATACCAGTGGCAGGAATTTGTTGAGGATAGGACGAGAGACCTGAGAAGGTAAGAGTTGTTTTGCAATGCAGTGGACCAAAAAAGATGCCTTGTTTTGTGTTGCAGAATGGTTATACAAATGTTCTGTTCAGAAACTGGTGGTAGTCATCTCAAATATTGAAAGCAGTGAAGTCCATGAAAGCTGACAGTTTGATATTGAGTGTGACAAGACTGCAAAAGATGACAGGTAAGTAAGAAATGATTTTTGCTCTGATAAGCCTTTTCCAAAAACTTGTTTTCATTACAAAATGAGTTCTAAATGTTTTGAACTAGTTTCATGTAAAGTAAATTGCATAAAGTGTTTCTGTCAGTTTAATTTAATCTTCAATCTCCTGTGGAAAAGAATTGTGCTCAGTTTAGCGCATCATGGATTTGTGGAGATGGTATTCTCTAAGCTAATGCCCTTAGTTTATAGCATTGAGTTCTAAATTTTAATGTTTATGGTGCTGTATTCAGAACTCTACGAAACCCACTAGATGGGGCATTTCAGGAATGTACTTATATCTAAGGGGTTTTCTTAGACTCTTCCCCAACTAAAGATGTGACTCTGCTTTATTTCCTTTAATGTCATGAACTTGGTAAGACATGTTCATGACCTAAACGTCATAAGTGACTGAGGGCTCCAGCCTCCTGGATGGAAATGCCGATCATTCTCTGGTGATGTCTAGCATTGTCCGGGTCGTGCTTATCTGCCAACTCTTAACCATAGTTATGTCTCATAATGAAATGTACTTTGCTCCTGAAGCCTTTAGTTTAGTTCAGGAAATTTTTAGATGATAGAAATAATTTGACATACAACTTTAACATTTTATTTGAGGCACTTGGGAGTTAGACTTCAGGCATTTCTAAAATCCAAAATGATATTGCTGATTAAATATTTCTGATCCTTCCTGTTATTTTAAGAGATGCTGAAGTTTTCCTAACTTAGAGAGGTTGGCAAATTTTCTAGTCATTTGACAATAAATGATATGATGCTGATCTTAATAGATGACTGAAAGGATAAATGAAATAAATAAGGATATTAAAATTATGTCTTCTAGGGTGTAGGTCCTAAAATACTTTTATTCGTTATTTTTTAAACTCTTCTTATTGCATTACACATTTGATTTCAGAAGCACTTAAGCAGGTAAATACTCTTGGTTACTGAGAAGTTTTAAATAACTTGTTGAAACCTGAAATACATGAATAGATTTGGTTTCTTCCTAGTGCAGCCAGAGCAGAGTCGCAGAAAACTATCCAAGATGAGATCCGTTCAGTGATTAGACAGATCACAGCTACAGTAACATTTCTGCCGCTGTTGGAAGTTTCCTGTGAGTATTTACACAGCTCCTCATTCATTTAAAGTTGTAATGGGGAAAAGGCTAAACTACTGTTCAAGAATCACCCTTTATTCAGTTTTTTGTTAATTGTCAGTATCATGTGATATAAACGGGGGACAAAGCATTGTAAAGCAAAAAGTAAAGATTGGGGTATTGCAGGGAAAAAAAATGAAAACTTTTAAAATACCCATTCTGGTGTAATTCCTTTTGCTATTTTCTATGTGTTAAGATTTTAGCTGTAAAATTGTGTTTTGCTCTTCAAACTTAGTTATTGTTTCATTTTTCAGGTATTTACTGAATGCCTATTATATGCCAGGCAGTGGTCTGGGTACTGAAACATAACAGTGAACAAACCATGACGTTAGCTCTCCTATGGATTACATTGATTACATTCATTTTTTTTCCCATGTGATGATACACTTATAATATTTTTGATGATTTTCTGTTTAAAAAAAAAAAAGTCCTATAGTTTTCGTAAGATATGATAGGAGGTTGCAGTATTTTCTGTATTAAAATTTATTTTCATTGAGGAGAAAATATTAACTAATGATTAGAGGCCAAGCTATCCTGTCTTAACGCTATGGGTGGTTCAAAAGGTGAGAGAGACAGGGATGGTTGTTTTACATTTGAAAAAATGGTGTACTTTAATGTATTTTTATCCCCAATTTAGGTTCATTGGATCTACTGATTTACACAGATAAATATTTGATTGTACCTGAGAAATGGGAAGAATCAGGACCACAGTTCATTATCAGTTCAGAGGAAATCTGTCTTCATTCATTCACTACTACAATCCACAAAGTGAATAGCATGGTGGCCTACAAAACTCCTGTCAATGACTGAGGGATGAGCTGAGAAAAGTAATGTACTTGCAATTCTCAATGTGTTTTCCTGAAAGGAAGTCAACTACAAGTTGATATGTTTTATTTTGCTGGTGAATTTTTAGGTGGGGAAACAACATTATACCCTACTGAAGTGTGCATCATCCATTTTTTTGTACCTGTTTAATGTTCCATGGAGTTGACATCATGAATTTGAGGAGGTGATGGCATTATCCCTTCATGAATGTATTTGGCTAAATAGATGAGCACAAAAGCATATTGCACGTTGTCCAAAAGGGAATCAGTGTTCTAATGTCAGCTCTTTTGAAGGTGGCAACGGTACTTGGAAGAACTTTCACTATAAAGCTAAATAACTTCCTAAATTAGACATTTTGGTCAAGTAGCTTGAGTCAGAATATAGGTAGGGTGATATTTAATTGTAAATTACTGCAAAAATAGTCTGACTATTCAGAATCTTTGTTTAGATCCTGAAAATAACTAATATAATCCATAAGTCAAGAAATATTGAGGTCCGTCCAGCATTTTTTTAGATCTAGAGTTCCCATGTTGAAAAAATTCCCAATTATTTGACTATATATAACTTTATGAAGCTTTGAATGTTTCTACTGTTTAATTTCCTGTGATAGAGAACTCTTTGAAAATGTCCTTGTATGTTTGATAAAATCAAGCTTTTAATGACAATGGTGAAATAAAGTTAAATTTGTTTTAAATTTGTCTTAAAATGTTTTGATACTGGTGTTAAATGGTAGGTGGGATGGGTTCAGTATTGCAAATGATTTTTTTGTGTCACCTTTTTTTTTTTTTTTTTTTTAGGCTATAATTCCAAAGCATACAAAGACGAGGAAATCTTGAGGTACCTTGAATCTATTGTGTTTGGTTATACCACTTTAATCTCATAATAATCGACTTAAAATAAACATTGTTTGTATAACAAGAGATATGCCTTTTGGAATTAGTTCAGTTTAGCAAATGTTGGATTGTAGTACCTTTAGGAGTCCCTGGGTGGTGCAAAAAATTAAGCACTGGACTAGTAACGAAAAGTTTGGTGGTTCAAACTCACCTAAAGGCAACTCGGAAATAAGGCCTGGCAATCTGCTTTCAAAATTTCAGAGCCTTGAAAAATATGGAGCAGTTCTACTGTGTGCACGATGAGTTGCCATGGGGTAAAATCAACTCGAGGGCAACTGACAATAACAACAAAGTGCCTTTCTACACTCTTAGCCTTACCTTCTTGACTTATGTGTCAGATTTCTCACAATATCCTTAATACGGCCTTTTTTTTACTCTCAGCTTCATTATCTTTGTATACTTATACAGCTTGCTTATCCCGGTGCCTGCCTTAATACCATCATCAGGTGTGTTTTATCTAGTTCTCACCTATTTTTCCAAGGTCAGTTTATTGCGAACTTCAAAGAAATCTTTTATAAACTATTCTTAATGTCATCTCTTTTGTAGTAAGTAAATTTATTATGTAGCTACAATGTCCATTGGACACTGTTCTCATTTAACTTTCACTTCTAAGTGAATACACATAGCCTGTATTCATTTATTCAAAAATTACATGTTGAGCATCTATTAATGTGGAAAAATACTATGTTGCAAGTGTCAGGATGAATGAAACAACGTTCTGGCCTTTCTGAAGCTTAAAATCTTAGGAGGCAAAGGAAAATATATTGCAGAGGACCATAAAGTAGCCACACATGTCATTTAATTATGTATTTCTTTGTCTTCATTACTTCACTTGATGAATCATATCTTTTTGATCCAATTGCATACTTTTTAAGAACGAAGTGCATTGTCTTATATTCCTTCATCTCAGTGCTTGGCAAATAGATGCTACTCTTTGATGGTGGTTATACTGAATGCTGTTAAGAAAGCCCATACCCTAAGGAGCTGTTGAAGCTACCTAAATGAGGCCCAGGTGGCTAGAAAGGGTTACCCACAAGTCTTTTCTTGAATAAGAAAAGTAATAGTGCAGAAATGGAAGTGATTTTCAATTAGGTATAATCAAAAGTCTCTAGGTTTCCAAACAACATACAGTGTAACACAAAGTGGACACTCTTAAAATTAAAGCATTCCTTTGAATTCTTGGACAGTTCATAACCTGTAACATTTGAAATATAGGTTGAGAAGGAAAGGAGAAATAGAACATTGGAATAAATAAGGAGAAATGAAAATTCTGGTTGTATTTTTAGTAAATATGTTTCAAAATCTTGAAAGAAAGCAAGGATTGTTTAGCCTTCAAGAAGTATTGAATGCCTATGTAGTAAACAATGGAAATGGTAAATAAGATGTGGTTCTTCCCCAAAGGAGCTCACATATTACTGATTACACTAAAATTTCAGGCATTCATGTCTTTATTTGGCGAATTAAATGATCTTGTTTTAATTTGTGATTTAGTATAGCACTGACTTCTTTCTCCTTTAAGAGACATCTCCAGAAGTTAATGCTGTGAATTTTAATGTTTGTCATTCAAAATAGTTTTAATGATAGGAGCTTCTGTCCTGTGGTCTATAGCTGCAACTCTGTAGTACCAATTCTGCATCAGGTAAGCTCTTCTTTGAAAATAAAAGCTAGTTTAGGGAAGGTTTAATGGAAGAATGTTAACTGCATAAGGAATCAAAGGCTGAAAACCTGAGAAGTAGGGCAGCTTTAGAATCCTCAATGACAGCAACTGTGGATTCTATATCTCTATGTAATAAATAGACCTTTCCCCAAATGACCTTGCTTGATGGATTCAAGAACAATGTCAATGGAAAGCTTTGTTTGTCTTTCAGTTTGAGAATTAAGAATGTAAAACTGAAATCACATTTTCAAAGGTTCAGCATATACTTCAGTCACTTCATCTCACCTAATACCGTTAACAGAGTTAAATTTTTCGATTTTAAATTTGCATGACACTGTTTACTGTTGTAGGGTTCTAAAGACCAGGCTATGTATCAGTTAAGAAATAAACATGTTAGAATTGAATAGGAATCAAGCTACGAGCTTTATTGTTAAAGCGAGATTAGAAAACAGCTTCGGTCTATGACTCCAATTGGACTTGTCCCAACCTGTTTCTATACCTTTAGGCGTACCTTGGGGGAAGACATTTAAAGCAAACAGCTGTAAGATTTGTGACAGGTTTCTACACCATTTTAAACAGACATTAAGATTCCAAGAGTCCGGTGGGCCTCTAGACCTGGCCATGACTCTGATTCAGTTTTGCTTACCATAGGTAGAGGAATGAAAACATGTTCCCGTTGAGCCCATCAAAGTCTGAAATAGAGCCCAGAAGGGACTGAGCGACACCTAGCCTCCAGGATCCTTCTCCTAGTGTCTTCACTCTGAGAAGTCAAGCCTTCATGGGAATGTCCAAGCAGAGGTATAACAGTCTCACGTATTAGGTGGCTTTTGCTGCATAGTAAAGAGCCATGGGGTATCAATAAGCTCTTATTCTCACAAGTCTACAGGTTAGCTGAAATTGTTGTGTTCCACATACCTCATTCTACCATCAGAGGGGCAGTGACTAGGTAAGACTGTTAAGGGTTGACTTCAGGACCTTCACACTGATGTTTTTCCCACATTCCACTAATGAAAGCAAGACTCATGGCCAAGCCAAATGTCAATGGGCAGGGGATGATACATGGAGGTGAGGGAGGGGAAACATGAAAGCAATCTGATAAATCAGGGGTTGACAAACTTTTTCTGTAAAGGGCCAGATAGTAAATAGTTCAGGCTTTGTAGGCATCTGGTTTCTGTTCCACCTAGTCAAGTTTGCCATTGTATCTCAAAAGCACATATAGACAATACATAAAGAAATGAGCCTGGCTGTGTTCCAATCACAAAAACCAAGTGATGGGCAGGATTTGGCCCAATGGTTGTCGTTTGCCTGTAGTAGATCATAGTTTCTTCTTTGGTCACAAATATTAAAACCCCTCCCTACTTCTCAGGATTCCATTTTGTGACATTTATTTAAGGCTCACATGTAAAACAATGTCATTTGTTATCTCCATCTTTAGCATCTGAAATCCTATGGCAAGTCTCCCTATTTTATCTTAATTCCATATTCTCTGAAGCACAAATCAAGGACAAAATTCTTCAAGGTATTTGTTGCCCAGGACACCCCATAGTAAATTTTGATATGAAAACTTGGGAAGTGACTTCTGTGCCATGTTGTGGTTGTTGTTAGGTGCCAACAAGTCGGTTCCAACTCGTAGCGACCCTATGAACGACAGAACGAAACACTGCCCTGTCCTGAGCGATCCTTACAATCCTTGTTATGCTTGAGCTCATTGTTGCAGCCACTGTGTCAATCCACCTCCTTAAGGATCTTCCTCTTTTCCGCTGATCCTGTACTCTGCCATGCATGGTGTCCTTCTCCAGGGTCTATCCCTCCTGACAACATGTCCAAATTATGTAAGAATGGAAAGTATGGGAATTCTATGCCATACAATTGTGTAAAAAGAGACTCAGCACAGCGTAAGTGCTCTATATCTGCATATCTCTATATCTTCTCTTCACTGAAGTCGAACGCTTGATAAACGTTTATTCTTTTTATTATTAGAGTGTACCTAAGTTTCTTATGGAAACCCTGGTGGCATAGTGCTTAAGAGCTTCGGCTGCTAACCAGAAGTCTGAATCCACGAGGAGCTCCTTGGAAACTCTATGGGGCAGTTGTACCCTGCCCTCTAGGGTCGCTATGAGTCAGAATCTGGATGGCAATGGGTTTGGTTTGTTTTTTTAAGTTTCTTATGTTTATTAACTTCCCATATATTTTTAGAATATAGACCACCCATAAAATATTAGCACAATAAGATATCCTCATAGATGTTTTTTTCTTCATGTTTATGTTTTCATTTGGAAACCCTGGTGTCGTAGTGGTTAAAAGTCCAGCTGTTTACCAAAAGGTCAGCAGTTCAAATCCACCAACTAAGTTCTCCTTGGAAATCCTCTGGGGTAGTTCTACTCTGTCTTGTAGGGCCTCTATGAGTTGAAATTGGCTCTATAGCAATGGGTTTGGTTTTTTTTTCAGTTTTCATTTGGTTGCTTAGTATCTAAAATTTATTTTGATTACTAAACATGAAAAATCTGAATATCTGTAGTAATGCTATGTTGTAACTTTTATATTTTCCACCAGATGTCACTAATGCTGTGATGTTCATATTAAGATGATTTTTTTTTAAATTTTTTGATTATAATATTCAACTCTAAATTAGAGGCTAGCATCGAGATAATTTGAAAATTATAAAAATATGAAGACATTGGAAAAAACACTCTTAGCATCTATTATTTGCTAGGCACTTTATGTGAATTATTTAATTCACACAAGAACAATTTGAGTTACTTTTTTAAAGTACTGATTCACCCTTCAGGAAGTGGAGGCTCAGAGAATTCAAGGTAATTACCAAGGCCTTTCTTTAAATAAATGGTGGTGCTGGGATTCAAAATCAGGTAAGACTGTCTTCCAGACCCACTCACATTCTACTCTATTACCAACTTCCTCCTCTCCCCCCAGGCATGGGCAACTATGGAAGCATGGAGACTAGTTAGGAAGCTATTGAAGCCGTCAAGGAGAGAGACAGTGAATGTTTGGATGAGTGTAGTAATGGTTGAGGTGGTTAGGAGAGGTTGCTGATGGCACTTACTGATGGATGGGATGTGGGCATGAGAAAGAGGAATCAAAGATGTCACCTAAATTTTTGGTGTGGCAATCAGGTGAATGGTGGTATCATCAACAGAGAACACTTGGTATGGACATACTGGAGGGAGGAAACAAGTATTCCGTTTTGAATCAAATTTTTGATTGAAGTTGAAAGGAGATGTATGTCAAGTGAACAGTTGAATATTTAATGAGTCTGGGGTTCAAAAACTGAGGCGCTAGAGATTTGTGAATCATCAGAGCATAAACTCACCTGCAGAAAAAGACAGCAAAGAGACAAATGCTGAAGACTGAGTACTACAACACACCAATGTTTAGACAGAGCAGACTCTGTTACTTTTTCGTATAGCTGGGAGTTGTTTGGACAATCTTGGCTATCCTATATTTTGTAATGTTAATATGGTTTTTTAGTCTGTACATTTGAGTGTAGGAGGTCCTACATTTTGTGAGAACATTGAATATTAGAACACGTGCAGAAAAGGTAGCAGGGCTGATGAGGAGTTTGGAAGAACTGCCAGATGCAGAACATTAACTGGTAATATCTGTAAAATTGAAGACTTAAGGTGTAAGCGTGGATAGTGTGATTATTGTTGTTAGCTGTCATTGTGTTGGCCTCCGACTCATGGTGATCCTGTACACGATGGAATGAAATGCCACCTGGTCTGTGCCATTTCCTCACGATCAAATGTAAATCTGATCATTGTAATCCATGGGGTTCTCCTTGGTTGATTATTGGAAGTAGATCACAGACCTTTCTTCCTACTTGGTCTGACTCTGGAAGCTCCAATGAAAACTGTTCAGTATCATAGTAACATGCAGTCTTCAACTGGCCGATGGGTGGTGACTGTAGTTACTGTCAAGTGTTGGGATGATCATGTTCGGCAAGGATAGGATTCATTTTCTTTGGCATTCTAGGACAGAAGCAGAACTGATTGGAAACTATACTAGATTTATTTGCTCAGTTATAAAGTAGAATTTTATAGCAATGAGTGTTGGGCAACAGTGGTAATTGGCAATATTTAATATTGAGCTCTCTTTGTCTTCCTGAAAATGTTCATACATATCATAAGGAGGTTGTACACTTTCCTTTTTTGATGGAAGGTTGAATTAAATGACTTGTAAGTTTCTTCCCACCTCAAGGATACTGTGAATCCATAAAGGAGAGTCATAATAAAGAGGGTAGATTTACAACTGGTAGACCTTTCCACTGGAATAAAAGATAAGTAGGTGAATCATCCCTGAGTTCAGTCATTTGGGAATAGGACAGGTAGTACAAACGGAGTGATAGGACTCCTTGCTCCTCTGACAAATCTAATTTCCAATAAAGTGAAATTTCTTAATATATTTATGTAAGAATATTCAATCAATAGTTATCAATTTTCTCTTTGGGATACAGGTTGACATTGTTGTTATTGGAATATAAATAGACTCAAACACACTGTTGATCTCATACTTGAAGTGGTTTTTCATACATTCTGCATTGCCAAATAATTTTTATTTCACTTAAAAATTTTTTTGATTTGTAGGTTTATTCAGAGTTCTATTTTTAAAAAAGTATCATTAAAGAAAGTGCTATTTTTAAGAGAAAATTTAGTCCAAATAAGTGTATTTAAATCCCAATAAATTTTTACTTATCTCATGAGATGGGTCTGTATCTTCTTTCTTGTTTTCTTTTCTGCTGGTAGTCATTCTAATTTAAAAGTGCTTTGTTATAAACTTTTTTTTTTTTTTTTGTTAGCATCTGATCTTTATTGTTACTCATTTATGTATATCAACATGGGCCTCCAGAGTAACAGAGAATTTTTATTTGTGATAGGACTCTCTGGCCTTGTATTATTTAGGCTGTGTTTATGTTTAAGTGATGTCTGCTTTTCTATTAACTGAAATTTTTTAAAAACATATGTTCAAATATTTACATATTGCTTTTATTAAATATATAATAAATACTACAAATTTTTAAATAATAGTGTATAAATGAAAAAGTAATCACTTTTAATGGCTTAGCATAGTCTTCAAAACATTTTTCTATAGAAATATATATATATAGTAAGCATATAATGTAGGTGTGTGTGTGTATATATATACATACACACACACCAATCTGTCTTGGAAGAAGTACAACCAGAATTCTCCTTAGAAGGAAGGATGCTGAGACTGCATCTTTCGTATTTTGGACGTGTTGTCAGGAGGGATCAGTCTTGGAGAAGGACATCCTGCGTAGTAAAGTAGAGGGTCAGTGAAAAGGAGGAAGACTCTCAACAAGATGGATTGAGACAGTGGCTGCAACAATGGGATCATGTATAACAATGATTGTGAGGATGGTGCAGGACCAGCAGTGTTTCGTTCTGTGGTACACACAGTTGCTATGAGTCAGAACCGACTCCACAGCACCTAATAACAAGAACTATATATATGTATATGTTGTTGTTGCCAGGTGCCATCCAGAACAAAACAGTGCCTGATCCTGTGCCATCCTCACATGTTTGCCAGGTTTGAGCCCACTGTTGTAGCTACTGTGTCAGCCCATCTCGTTGAGAGTCTTCCTCTCTTTCACTAACCCGCTACTTTACCAAGCACAATGTCCTTCTCCAGAGACTAGTCACTCCTGATAACACGTCCAAAGTATATAAGACAAAGTCTCGCCATCCTCACATCTAAGGAGCATCCTGGCCATACTTCTTCCAAGACAGATTGGTTCATTCTCTGGAAGTCCATGGTATATTCAATATTCTTCACCAGCACCATAATTAAAAGGCATTAATTCTTCTCTGGTCTTCCTTATTCACTGTCCAGCTTTCTCATGTATATGAGACAACTGAAGAGACCATGGTGTGGTACAATTAGTTACTTTTGTGTATGGCCTTTCTAGCCATGGTCTTGTGACTCCCAGCCAGGTGATTGTGTGATAGGGTAATTGTGCCCTACCAAGTGGGCTCATCAGTTTTGCCTCAAAAGACCCAATTTCAGAACAGTGAAGAGGAGCCTACTACTAAGGAAGGAGATACCCAGCAGCAGAGACCCTGGCAGGAGGAGACAGCATAGTGAGCTTTCTGGCCCATGAAGCGAGAAAGTTGAGTGCCTTTGGGCAGAGACTGAGGGCCCAGGAAAGGTGTCCCTGTGAGTACAGCTAGGAAGAGGCTATCCTGATGCAAGAACTGTATCTTGACTGTTCTGAGCCTGAATTGTAACTGTTACTTCCCTAATAAACCCCATAATTGTGAAAATTGACTGTGAGTTCTGTGTGGCCATTGCAGTGACTTATCAAACCCAGTACAGAGTGCTGTGGAAAGAATGGTTCGTGTCCAAACTGGTAAAGATGGCAGAGAAAGGAGGCGTTTCTGACCCCCACCTCATAGGAATCAGCCTTGCACTGTTGATGTTGGTAGCCCTTCCCACTTGTGGAGTCTGAGGAGGTCAGACGCTGCCCCCAAGCTGCTTCTACACGTGGCTTGGGTCAGGTGCACCGTAGTCTTCAAAATGACATCTTTGTTTTTTAACACTATAAAGAGGTCTTTTGCAGCAAATTTCCCCAATGCAATATGTCATTTGATTTCTTGACTGCTGCTTCCATGGGCGTTGATTGTCGATCCAAGTGAAATGAAATCCTTGACAACTTCAACCTTTTGTCCCTTTATCATGATGTTGCTTATTGGTCTAAGTGCGAGGATTTGTATTTTCTTTATGTTAAGGTGTAACCCATACTGAAGGCTGTAGCCTTTGATCTTTGTAAGTACGTGCTTCAGGTTCTCTTTGCTTTCTGCAGGCAAGTTTGCATCATCCGCATATCAAAGGTTGTTGATGAGTTTTCCTCCAATCTTGAGGCCATGTTCTTCATATAGTCCAGCTTCTCGGATTATTTTCTCAGCATAGAGATTGAATAGGTGTGGTGAAAGATACACCCCTGAGGCAGAACTTTCCTGATTTTAAACCATGCGGTATCCCCTTGTTCTGTTCAAACGACTGCCTCTTGGTCTATGTACAGGTTCCTCATGAGCACAACTGACTATTCTGGGATTTCCATTCTTTGCAATGTTATCCATAATTAGTTAGGACCCACAGGGTCGAATACTTTTGAATAGTTAATAATACACAAGTAAACACCCTTCTGGCATTCACTGCTTTTAGCCAAGATCCATCTGACATCAGCAATGACATCCCCCTTTCCACACCCTCTCCTAAATCCGGCTTGAATTTCTGGCAGTTCCTTGTTGATGTAATGCTGCCACCATTTTTTAATTTTCATCGGCAAAATTTTACTTGCATGTTATTCATGATATTGTTTGATAATTTTCGCTTTCTGTTGGATCATCTTTCTTTGGAATGGGCACAAATACACATAAATATGTTTTATTGGATCTTGTTAAATATATTTTCCCTGTGCCTCCTTTTTCATTTAATACTATACAACGAAGTATTTAGTACTTTTAACCTTTTTTTATAATATAACTATTTTTGTAATAAACATTTCCAATTTTTATGACAAAAAGTATTCAAATATTACAGTGGAGTTTAATAGGAAAAGTAAAATTTTATCTTCTGCCTTTCTCCCTTCACTGAATTAACGCAATAGTCTGATCCACAACTTGATCATGGAGATGACACAGGACAGGGTAGGCTTTCTGTCCATTGTGCATGGGGTTGCCATGATTTGGGGGTTGATTCCACAGCAGCAAAATGTAACAACAGTTTCTTATGCATGCTTCTACATGGAAGCATTTATGTATTATATATTTACAGATACATGTAAATAGGTTCATACCAAAGATGTTATTTCCCAGCTTGATATTTTCAATTAATATTTTTTTCAGTATAAATCTTTCCAAGACTGTTCTGTAGTATTCCATTAATTTATTTAATGAATCTCTTCTTGATGGCACCTAAGTCACCTTAACTTTCTCACTTTTCCAAAATAATGCTGAAAAACGTGTCTTTGCGCATGTGTCACGCTTTAGTCAGAAGCGGAATTGTGGCGTCAGTGGGTAAGTAACTCTTCCACAGCCAAGGAAAATCCTCTTCTGACTCCCTGACAAGTGTATCAAAAAGAGTGTTTCCCCACCTTTTCCCAATGGCTCTTAATTTTTAAATCCTTTTAGAAGCTGAGTTTCTAGAACACATTGGTGTTCCCCTAGTGTGCTTTACAAATTTCAAACTTATTTTATTGGATGACTTCACATTTACTCTCTCCAAACCCTAGTGGTGTAGTGGTTAAATGCTACGGCTGCTAACGAAGAGGTTGGCACTTCGAATCCGCCAGGCACTCCTTGGCAACTCTATCAGACATTTCTGCTCTGTCCTATAGGGTTGCTATGAGTCAGAATCAACTCAACAGCAGTGGGTTTGGTTTCTGGGTTTTTAGATATTCCATCCTCAGATGACTTTGACAAATGGATGTAAGGAACCAAAAGACAGAGGACTTAATCCTACACCCTACCTGTGCTCTCTAAAGAGTAAATCAGGTATGAATTTGTGAACAGGTATGAAATGTAATTTTCTAACTAATAAGATTTGTTCATTAAGTAACCTCAGTTACTTAAAATCTTGGAGGAATTAATTTTTGGCTTCACTTGACAATTTATTTTTCATGAAATATATGAAATTCTGTTTCACATTATTTTGTTCAGTGTGACCATGATAAAAGTTTGTGTTGGAATAACTATAGAATGAAACTTGTCTACTAAATTTCAAATGTTATTAGTTATACTTACTAAAAACAGATCTTTAGAGATCTTTCCATTCTTTCAAAGTCGGAAGTATTCACTAATGCTTATTTTAAAAAAAGAAAAAGAATCTAGTTAGGCAAGCGACTTAATCTCTATTAGAGTTGACAGTCCTCTTCCAATCTGGCAAAAACATTGTAGCCCTAGCAACAAGACTGTTAGAAAAGGCCTAGAGAGAAAAATGTCAGAATTGGCCCTCTGATTACACAAGTCATTTGATGTTACCATTTCACTTATTTTTGTACTCTTACCATCTGACCTATTTTTGTGCTAGAGAATTGTAATGCAGTTTCATTTATTTGTTCAAAGTCCATTTTCAAGGATGCCCTTTATCACTGCTCTTATTCAGCATTGTGCTAGAGGTCATAGCCAGAGCAATTAGGCTAGACAAAGAAATAAAGGGCATCCGGATTGGCAAGGAGGAAGTAAAATTATCTCTATTTGCAGATGACATGATCTTATACACAGAAAACCCTAAGGAATCCTCCAGAAAACTACTGAAACTAATAGAACGTTTGGCGGAGTCTCAGGTTATAAGATAAACATACAGAAATCACTGGGATTCCTCTACATCAACAAAAAGAACATCAAAGAGGCAATCACCAAATCAATATCATTCACAGTAGCCCCCAAGAAGATAAAATACTTAGGAATAAATCTTAGCAAAGATGTAAAAGACCTATGCAAAGAAACCTACAAAGTACTACTGCAGGAAACTAAAAAGGACCTACTTAAGTGGAAAAATATACCTTGCTCACGGATAGGAAGACTTAACATAGTGAAAATGTCTATTCTGCCAAAAGCCATCTATACATACAATGCACTTCCGATCCAAACTCCAACAACATTTTTTAATGTGATGGAGAAACAAATCACCAACTTCATATGGAAGGGAAAGAAGCCCCGGATAAGTAAAGTATTACTGAAAAAGAAGAAGAAAGTGGGAGGCCTCACTCTACCTGATTTTAGAACTTATTATACAGCCACAGTAGTCAAAACAGCCTGGTACTGGTACAACAACAGGCACATAGACAATGAAACAGAAGAAAAAATAGGGACAACGTTAGGAGCCCTAATACAAGGCATAAACAGAATACAAAATATTACCAACAATGATGAAGAGAAACCAGATAACTGGGAGCTCCTAAAAATCAAACCTATGCTCATCTAAAGACTTGACCAAAAGACTAAAAAGACCACCTAGAGATTGGGAAAGAATTTTCAGCTACGACATCTCCGACCAGCGCCTGATCTCTAAAACCTGTATGGTTCTGGTAAAACTCAACCACAAAAAGACAAACAACCCAATCAAGAAGTGGGCAAAGGATATGAACACGCACTTCACTAAAGAAGATATTCAGGCAGCTAACAGATATATGAGAAAATGCTCTCAATCATTAGCCATTAGAGAAATGCAGATTAAAACTACAATGAGATTCCACCTCACTCCAACAAGGCTGGCATTAATCCAAAAAACACAAAATAATAAATGTTGGAGAGGCTGCAGAGAGATTGGAACTCTTATACACTGCTGATGGTAATCTCAAATGGTATAACCACTTTGGAAATCTATCTGGCGTTCTCTTAAAAAGTTAGAAATAGAACTACCATACAACCCAGAAATCCACTCCTTGGAATATACCCTAGAGAAATAAGAGCCTTCACACGAACAGATGTATGCACACCCATGTTTATTGCAGCTCTGTTTACAATAGCAAAAAGCTGGAAGCAACCAAGATGTCCATCAACGGATGAATGGTTAAATAAATTGTGGTATATTCACACAATGGAATACTACGCCTCGATAAAGAACAGTGAAGAATCTGTGAAACTTTTCATAACATGGAGGAACCTGGAAGGCATTATGCTGAGTGAAATTAGAGGCAAAAGGACAAATATTGTATAAGACCACTATTATAAGATCTTGAGAAATAGTATAAACTGAGAAGAACACATACTTTTGTGGTTACGAGGTGGGGGAGAAAGAGGGTGGGAGAGGGTTATTTACTGATTAGTTAGTAGATAAGAACTACTTTAGGTGAAGGGAAGGACAATACTCAATACACGGAAGGTCAGCTGAACTGGACTGGACCAAAAGCAAAGAAGTTTGTGGGATAAACTGAATGCTTCAGAGGTCAGCGGAGCAAGGGCAGGTGTTTGGGGACTATGGCTTGGGGGGACTTCTAAGTCAATTGGCAGAATAATTCTATTATGAAAACTTTCTGCATCCCACTTTGAAATGTGGCGTCTGGGGTCTTAAATGCTAACAAGCGGCCGTCTAAGATGCATCAATTGGTCTCAACCCACCTGGATCAAAGGAGAATGAAGAATACCAAGGTCACACGATAACTAAGAGCCCAAGAGACAGAAAGGGCCACAGGAACCAGAGACTTACATCATCCTGAGACCAGAAAAACTAGATGGTGCCTGGCCACAACCGATGACTGCCCTGACAGTGAGCTCAACAGAGAACCCCTGAGGGAGCAGGAGATCAGTGGGATCCAGACCCCAAATTCTCATAAAAAGACCAGACTTAATGGTCTGACTGAGACTAGAGGAATCCCGGCAGTCATGGTCCCCAAACCTTCTGTTGGCCCAGGACAGGAACCATCCCTGAAGACAACTCATCAGACATGGAAGGGACTGGACAATGGGTTGGAGAGAGATGCTGATGAAGAGTGAGCTACTTGTATCAGGTGGACACTTGAGACTGTGTTGGCATCTCCTGTCTGGAGGGGAGATAGGAGGGTAGAGAGGGTTAGAAACCGGCAAAATTGTCATGAAAGGAGAGACTGGAAGGGCTGACTCGGTAGGGGGAGAGTAAGTGGGAGTATGGAGTAAGGTGTATATAAGCTTATATGTGACAGACTGACTTGATTTGTAAACGTTCACTTAAAGCTCAATAAAAATTATTAAAAAGAAAAAAGTGGACAGATTAGCTCACAATTCAAACAACTGTACTTTTCCCACAATCATTGTATTTCAGTGTGGAGTAAAAGTGCTTTATGGCTAGTTTGCATTTTGTCACGCTATATTAAAAAGGTGTTTATGTAAGAGTTGGGATTTAATAAAACTGTAATGCTTAAAAAAAAAAGTCCATTTTCATCTGCATTTATCTGCACCATTGTGCTTCGCAAGCATATTTACACAAAAGAACTTCTATCAGAGAAAGATCTTTGTTGTCTTTGCATGTTATCTATGCCAGAATAGGTCTTCAAGCGTAATCTGGACCACCCAGACTCCATTTCCATGCAAGGGAAAGATCTCAGACGTGTTTCAAAACTATCTAGATATGGACATAGCCGGTGGATGCCTAGACACGGATGTGAGTTTCTTTCTGAAATGGCAGTTTTGCTAAATGCAGATGTTAGTGGTTTTGAGGACTGAGGCTGCAATGTCCAAACTATTCCATGTCTAACATACAGTTATTGGATCACTGTGTTCACAGTCATAATAGCCAGTACAGCCCTGTAAAGAAGTGTCTGTCCAGTCCACAGCTGCAGGATGAAAAAGGAAATTCCTGTGTATTGATCACCCACTGTATGCCAGGCACTAATTAGGTGCTTTTCACCTGTTAAGCTCGGTGCCTCTAAATGAATGGAGGTTGGAGTTGGAGAGAGTGTGGGGGTGCTTGGGTCATAGTCTTGGCTCTGGTCTTGGAAATACGGGGTTAACCATGAGACAAAGGAAATAATGAAGTCTCATTCCTAAATGAGGAGTCCTCAAATGAAAGAAACCACCGCCGTGAAGCCTCAATTCAGACCCATGGAGGAAGAATAGTACAGAGAGAGGAAAAGAACTGGATCCACAATGAAGATTTATAACTGCTGATGCCCAGTGAATTCCAGTGAAGAGCCATAAAGCAAAACCATGAGAAAATGCTCTGAAGGATGAGAGAACCCTTTTAATTCAACTTGTGAACAGGGAGGGAGTCACACATCGAATTTGTTCATTACATGTGTTTTCAATCCTCGCAACAACCCTGTAAGTGTTATTATCTCCATTTTACAGATGGAAAAACTGAGATTCAGGAAGGGGAAATAATTTTTCTGCTTCAATCATCCAAAATCCATCCCCAGGTTGACTCCAAAGCCGTATTCTTTCCACTATTATCTCATTGCTTTTCAGTTACTAAGAGACAGAAGGGTCCCCCTGCTCCAGTGTGCCCAGACTTAGCTTAAAGAAGACTAGAATATCACATGAATTGCACCCCAAGTTGGGGAAGTGAACGTGTCCCCGCAATATTTGAATATGAGTTGCATTTACTTTTTAAAAGACACTTTTTCCCCCCATTATAAGCTGTCATTAAATGTTAGTGTCCTGCTGTAAGACAGAAATATTCCTTTTCCTCAGTCAACTTTTTCTTCTCTTGTTTTTTTGTGTTTGTGTCCAAATGATGTGTTTGAATTTGGGCTTAACACGTAATGCCAACCCTTGTACTCTATAGGTTTTAACCAGTTTGAGAAATAGACACAGGAAACAAAAGGGGATTGAAATATAATGTCTACGTTATTACCCAAATGAGGGGATTCCCTGGGTAGAAGAATGAGGCTTATGTGTAAGGCAGAAATAGGATTTGCTCTTTCTTCTGATGTGAACTGAGCAGCCCATGTAGTCACAGGTAAAATGGACAGATTACCTTAGTCTTCTTCATCTCTGTCCGCCCTGCATCTGGGTGTAAGCCTGCACGCTGAACTGCCCAGGGCAGACGTACTTGAACGCCTAAAAGTCCTGGAGAGACGTGAGCTGTGGCATTTTCTCTTTTTTGCCTGGGATAGAGTGAGAAAGAATCCTGTTTTCCTTCATCAGGATTGGGATGGAAACCCAAAGCATGGAGTAGCAAGCATCCCTCCCAACCTTTGCCAGCTTTTTATTAGCATATTGCAGTGTGTATTCATTATGTGAGTTCATTTTAGGTAGTATGTTGACAGGCTTTTTTTATTTTTTCAGTACCTAATCAGGAATTCTTATCTGTATGTGTATAACTAACACACTTAACGCATTGCTTATCATGCAAAGAATATTGTTTTAAAAATACACTGAGTATTTAAAGAAAAACATTAGGTCAGCCATCATATGAATGACAGGCTGATGTGAAGGCAGCATGTCTATGAGGGAAGGTTTAAAAACAATGTCCTATCTCATTGGGCTTAACAAGCAAGTCAGAAAGAAGGCAGGATTGGCTGTCCCTCTCAGCAGGGAAACATGTATACTTAAAAGGCTACTCCTGAACCCTGCTTCCTTCCACACTTAAGTCCTTTTGGAAACTGCTGGTAGGAATTTCACTTTTTGCCCAACAAAAGACTAACAACATGAGTCAGAACGGGGCACCATACAGCACCCTAAACTGAACACGCATTCCCTATCTGATTTCTTATGACTAATCATGTCCAGTCATGTTGTCCAAAATAGTTCAGCAGACTTTATGTAATGAATGCAAAAACTGTAGCAACATAAAACTATACCAAATATGAACACTTTGAGACTTTTCTTGTTATCAGACTTCTTAACCCTCTTACAAATGAAAGCCCATAGAAACTAAAGTCCAAATTAATTCATTCCCAATTTTATACCGTTGGCTTAGTCTCAGCCAGTCTCTCTCAGATTCCTGGGTTCCTGTAGCTATAGCTGTATCCTGGGGTGTCTTTTCACAGGAATTTCTGTAGCTTCTTTAGCTTCCTCAAAGTTAAATTAATTAAAATCTCTCATTAGTTCAGTTCTCTAAGGGGTCAATAAATCATACAAAAAACCCACAACTCCACTATAGAAGTTACCACAGCAAAATTACAATCCCAGAATTAAGTGAATGGCATAATCTATTTTAACACTACAAAAAAAAAAAATTTTTTTTTTTTTTAGCTGAAAGGTTGGTGGTTTGAACCCATCCAGAAGTGCCTTGGAAGACAGGTCTAGCGATCTGCTCCTGAAAACCCTATGGAGTAGTTCTACTCTGCACTCATGGGGTTGCCATGAGGTAGAATCAATTTGACAGCAACAAAAAATGACAACAACATTGTCAGCCAAGTAGTGTGTACACAAAGATTTGTGGTATCTAATGTAGGAAGCAGGAACCTTAGAACATTTGGCTTTCATTCCTGTGGAAGACAGATCAGCTGCGATGGTATCAAGAGTCAGTAGCCTTTGAATCCACATTCACTGAGCAGAAATTGTCCAAGTTGTGTCTCCATATGTTTAATATGTGTATGTGTGTGTATTTGTTGTTGTTGGTAGTGGTGGTGGTGGTGCTTGTGGGGGTCTCCTCATACATATTACCTACTGTCTCAGAGAATGGCATTTAATATTGCCTTCTTACACAATTTAAATATTCCGGTTTCCTCATATCCTTGTATTTAGTGTCTTGTGCTTTTGGGACTTCAATGCAAGATTGTGGCCAGTTTAGAGAAAACTTCTACTTCCAAGTTGTTCCAGGTGTGTCCTCTCCAGGTCAGTGGAATGAAGTCTACTCTTCTCTGTGACCATGAGGAATAGGGTAATGACTGTCATCCTATTCCCTCAACACTATATTTTAACTAATAATGTGTTATACTTTATTCTCATAGTACTAATTGTCATCACTCTTTGTAGACTTCATTCCTATGTAGCCAGGAAAAGTTGGATCCAGCTGGGCAGCAGTTAACCATAGTCAAGATTGAAAAAAGAAAAAATCAAAATAGGAGGCTCACAGTAAGAGCCAATGAGTCAGAACTACTCTTGTTAAGAAATAACAGAAGGGGTAGAGAAACGGCCACATAAACCAGAGACTCCGTCAGCCTGAGATCAGAAGAATTAGATGATGCCTGGCTACCAGCAATGACTGCCCTGACAGGGAACACAACAGAGAATCCCTGGTGGTGCAGGAGAAAAGTGGGATGCAGACCTCAAAGTCCAAACTTAATGGTCTGACTGAGACTGGAGGGACCCCAGAGGTCATGGCCTCCGGATTCTTTGTTAGCCCAAAACTAAAATCGTTCCTGACGCCAACTCTTCAGACAAAGATTAGGCTGGACTATAAGACATAAAATGATACTGGTGAGGAGTGCGCGTCTTAGCTCAAGTAGACACATGAGACTGTTTGGGCAGGTCCTGTCTAGAGGTGAGATGAGAAGGCGGAGGAGGACAGGAGTGGGTTGAATGGGCACAGGAAATACTGAGTGGAGAGAAGGAGTGTGTGGTCACGTTTCAGGAAGAGCAAGTAGGGGTCATATAACAATGTGTGTGTAAGTTTTTGTATGAGAGTCTGACTTAAATTATAAACTTTCACTTAATGCACAATAAAAAAATTAAGAAAAGAAAAAGAAATAACAGAGGGATCCCAAAGTTTAGCAAAACTTTCAGGAGATTCCAGATAACAAGAATTAAAGCAGTCAAAAGTTAGTATTCCAGAGGTAGAAAAGACAGAATGAGCACATACAAAAACTACCCAGAAAACATGAACTTCAGGGCAGAAGCCAGTTCTGTTGTCCTCTTTTACTCCTTCCTGTCTCAGTGGGATGTGACCTGGAGTGTAAGGAGAGTGGGTTGAGCTGGTGAAGGAAAGGGTGCCAAGAGCTGTTTTGTTGAAACACTATGTGAATTTATAATCAAATTCACTATTCAGGTACATGGCTCTCAGCTACTTAACTTTATGAGCCTCAGTTTTTTCATCTGTAAAAATGGAGGTAATGATGCTTACCTCACAAGGCTGCTGTGAGGAAATGAGAGGACAAGCTTGAACTACCTCGCAAAGAGCCTGGCAACTTATCGTTGCTCAACCAATTTTACTACCTGTTTTCGCTCCCTTCTCTTTTAGTTCATGGAAATGTTTGCTATTTTTGAATAGAAAGTCTTCCTTCATATAAGCATAACTAAAATATTGAGGGATTACAGTGTCTTATACCTAGTGGTACCACAAGAGACATACCACAATGGGTTGCTTTAAAGAGCAAAAATTGATTTTCTCACAGTTCAGAAGGCTAGAAGTCCAAATTCAGGCATGGCTCTAGGCAGAGCTCTTTCGTTTTCCATTTCAGCTTCTAGTAGCTGCCAGCAATCCTCAGTGTGCCTGGATTTGTAGATGATCTCTCTCTGTCGTCAGCCTTCCTCTTCCCCTGTCCGTGTCTTTATTCTGCTCTTTTCATAACTCAGAAGTGATTAGGTTTAGGATCCATCCTAACTCGTGATATGACCTCATTAATACAGCAAAGGAAAAACCCTATGTCCAAGCTGGATCATATCCCTAGGGGCAGGGATTAGGATTTGAGCACATATTTTATGGGGTACAATTCAATCCATAATGCTATGTCAAAGCCATGCTAAGTTTATTTTAGTATTATCTGATTTAATTCTCGTAGCAACCCTATGAATCTCATCTGCAGATGAGAACACTGAGGCGTTGAAAGTGTAACTGGTTTCCTAGTGTCACATAGGTAGTAACTAATGAGGAGGGATTCAAAACCAGGTGGTTTGATTTGAGAACTTGACACTTCACAACCTGCTTCCTTATATAAACATTTAATCAAAACATAAAAAAAATTGAAGGAAAAAATAGAATTAAGAAAAGAAAGTTTTCTTTTGCGATGTGCTTAGATGTTGGTACGGTTGGCATAGCGTCACCTTATACCGTCTCTTCTCTTTGATATTTAGGTTGGGAAGCTCACTGTTCAATGAACTAAATGAAAACAGACTCTATCACTGTTATTCCATTTGCAGGTTTTCCTGAAATAAAGAAATACCAATGGTACTTTGGAAGGAATTAAGCAGCTATTGTAAAGGTAACTTTTACATGTAACTACCAAACTAAGGAAAGACCCCTCAATGTAACAAAAGGCTTCCATTCCCTTGTTTCCTTTACTACAAGGGGAGATGGTATCAGAACACCACGTCTTTCCAATGTACACCCAAAGGACAGTCGTTCGGAATACTGGTTTCACATGAGTGTCACCCAAAGCCTGTTTTAAAATGCAGATTCTCCCGACCTGATTGATCAGAACCCGGTGGGCAGATGCCTAAAAAGCTCCCCCACATCATTTTGATGCAGACCAGAATTGGTTACCAGGATTATATTGTAGAAGGAAAGAAGTTCTTGGCCTCCAACCTCTCTGAAAGAGAGGCAGAGAGTGAGAGTCACCTGGTGAATATTCTGCAAATTGGGGGAAGTGCACGTTAATTCTGCCTATATTTCTTACCTTAACTAAATCCTGACGATGCTTGATGAGTGGACAGAAGGTGTTGCTTAATACACTTCCATGGTGCTAAATACAGTCAGCGTGTCCCGGACTAGCACTATGGCTTTAAAATATTTTAGAAGCCTCTGGAGCCCACTGTCTAAATGCCACTTGTATGGTAGTTTGGTTTTAAGACAAGAGGCCTTAACAAGGTCTAAAAGGACCTGCATTCCTGGCCCCTACTTAGCTCTTCAGGTTTATCTCACTTTCCTGTGCCTTCTATTAGCGTGTCCCCTGCCTCCTCCAATCCAGCAAACTCATGGCTCTGAAACTGCACATGTTGTATCCCCTTTGCATGGAACATTCCCTTCCACTACACACTGTTCTCTCTCCCTCCTTCTCTCCCTCTGTCTCTCTACTTCTTCACCTCTCTATACCTCTGTATCTATCTCTGTGTCTTCATCTAGTTAATCTCGAATTATCCTTTAAAGATCATTTAAATGAGTTCTTTGAATAAGCCCCCCTTGTCTGCCCTCTTTGCACAATCTAAGTCAGGTGACGGGTCCCACTTCTAATCTCTTATCTCTCTCTTTACCTTTTCTTTGCAGTATTTTTCAGAGTCTGGTGTTACATACAAGGCTATCGATGTGATTATTTAATTTCTGTCTCCTGTATTCAGATCTAGGTTTCATGAGTGGGGCCTGGGTCCCTTTTGTTCTTTGCTGCCTAGACCTAACCAAGTGCCCTTTTCCTGGTACAGGTTCAGATACTGTTTCTTGAATGAATGAAGTAGATGAAAGACAGTCTGTTTTCGGTCATTCCTTTCTTTTCCCCATCCATGGCAAAAAACTGTTTCACTCATTTACTTCAATAAAATGGCTTTTCATTCCTCCAATATGCCAAAGCTTGTGAGAATTAAATGATAAATGAGATATGGACTTTTTTTTTGAGGTATTTAAAAGATATGTATTCAAATATCTGTTATGGGAGACTACAAAGAAAACCACAAACTTTATTAGTAAGATCAAATACCACTCCTCCAAGGGCTCAAGGAAAGGAGACGCCATATGAGAAGAGGTTCGGGTACCTCACTTCCCTGAGACTTGTGTGCCCTCCAGAGTCAGCTGAATTTGAATTCCTAACATCATTTGACTCCAAGATACTTAGCCTATCTGTGCAGCATCTGTGAAATGGTTGATTAACTCTTGGAAAGGGAACACTATATTTAAAGTGTTTTAACCAGAATACTATAAGTTTCATGAAACATAAGAAGATACGGTACAAATACAAATAAACACATGAAAAAATGTTGAACATCATTAACCATTAAGGAAATGTAGAGTAAACCCACAATGAGATAGTGCTCCACACCTCTCAGAATGGCTAAAATAAAAAGAGTGATAACACCAAATCCTGGTGTGGATGTGGAGACGCTGGATTATTCAGATATTGCTGGGGGTGGGGGTGAATATGAAATGATATTGCCACCCTGGGAAATAGTTTGACAGTTCCTTAAAAAATTAAACATGCAGCCACCATAGGGCCTAGCAATTGCACACCTGGGCATTTATCACACCAAAACCTGTACACAAATGTTTATAGCAGCTTTATTTGTTACAACCAAACACCAGAAACAATCCAGATGTCCTTCAGCGAAGGAATGGTTACAGCGTGGTACACACCCATACCACTGAGTACCACTAAGTGATAAAAAAAAAAAAAAAGTCATACAAAGGAATAAATTATTGATACTGCAACAACCTGGATGAATCTCCAGAGAATTATGAGTGAAAAAAGACATTCCAAAAAGGTCCCATACTCTATTATTCCATTTATATAATATTCTTGAAATGACCAAATTATAGAAATGGAGAACAGCTTAGTATTTGCTGCGCATTAAAGAGGTAGTGAGTTGGTAAGGAAGTTGGTGTGAATGTAAAAGAACAATAGGAGGGATCCTCATGGTGAGGGAAATGTTCTTTATCTTGACTATACCAATGTTGATATTCTGGTTATGATATTGTACCATAGCACTAGAAGACATTACAGGGTTCTCCAGAGAAAATCAGTAGGCGAGGGAGAGAGAGATTGGTTTTAGGAATTGGCTCGCACGACTGTGGGGACTGGCAAGTCTAACATCTGTAGGACGGGCCAGCAGGCTGGAAACTCAGGAAGGGGTTGATATTGTAGTCTTGACTCTGAAATCTGGCCAGTCTGGTAGGCTGGAAACTTGGGCAGGATTTCCATGTTACAGCCTTGAGGCAGAATTCCTTTTTTTCCAGGAAACCTCAGCTTTTGCTCTTAAGGCCTTCAAATGATTGGATGTGGCCCATTCCCGTTATTAAATGGGATCTCTACTTAAAGTCTGCTGATCGTAGATGTTAATCACATCTACAAGATATCTTCACAGCAACATCTAGACTGGCATTTGACCAAACAACTGGACACCATAGCTAACCCAAGCTGACACATAAAATTAACCATCTCATTACCATTGGCGGAAACTGAGTAAAAGGTACATGGAAACTGTATGTATTTCTTAAAACAGCGTGTGAGGACGGTTTAATTTTTTAAAAATTTCAAAATGAAGGGAAAAGATATGTCAGTTAGTCAGTTACAGTTTGAACCTCAGAACTTTGAAATCATAATAACAAGTGATCGTGGCAACACCGGAATCCTCAGGCTCACAGATTTGTTTGAAGCACTCTGCCCAGTGCTGAGGACTGGACTGGTTTTCACTCCCAGGAGTTGAAGAAAAAAAAGATGTTTACGTCAATCCAAAAGCACCCCAAGCTTCTACGTGGTCTTTCAAGACTTAAGTGGACAAGGTAGTCTTTTAATATACTATTTTTAAGCATCAAAATAGACTGGGGGTCACAGGAAGTGTTGGGTCTTGTTTCCTCTGAAATACATGAACTAGTTCTTAACTTCAACACTGGTTTCATGAAAAGTTACTCTTATTCATTAGATATAGTGCTACTGAGCACAGAAGAACAGGCTTTACATTCTCAGGAGAGACAATTTCTTGGCTCCATGGGAGAGCCTTTTCTGTAGGTCTATGAAAATGTCTTCCCTATTTATGAAAGCTTTTATGGTCTGTTCAAGCTACATGTTTTACCTATTAAGGTCAGATACTCTTAGATATTATTTGGCCATAACTCAGCCAAATCATATCTAAGACCATTTTATTGATACTGTCTCATGTTTAGAAAGTTTTTTTAGTGTTTCCAGTTTTATTTGATGTTCTTTATCAGTTTTCCCAGAAATCAAATATTGATTTAGGAAAGATGGGAGTTAATCCTCAATTATCTAAATTTTCATGTTAATGTAAAACGAAACTGAAATTTCTTCTTCACAAATATCCATATCATTTTATCTATGTTGGGTTAGAAATGGTCTTTTTTTTTCTTTTAAGTAAGTTCTAAGTGCTGTTTGAATAAAAGCTGTCACATCCATCATAATCTCCGCAGAGTGTAGCAGAGCAGCTTCTGTAGATTCAATAGTAGCTTATGGAATGGAATGAGACTTTTCAAAGCTATAAGTTGGTTTAAAAACATTAGGGAAATATCATTATATTTTTTCCTTAAAAAATATAGTAGATGCTTTTCATTAAGACCGTGTCAATGGTTACTTTTTTTATAATCAAGATTAACTAGTAGCAAATATTAGTGGACAACTTTAGAGTTTAAAAATACTTTTGATTTCTTAAACTTCATATTAATTTTAATCACAAACCAAACCCACTGCCATTGAGTTGATTCCAACTCCTAGTGAACCCGTAAGGCTTCCAAGGCCGTAAACCTCTATGGAAACAGACTGCAACATCTTTCTTCCACAGAGCTGCTGGTGGTTTCGAACCACCAGCCTTTCAGTTAACAGTTGCTCAGTTTAACCACTGCACCACCAGGGCTCCTTTAAGTTTCATTAACCCGATTGCCATCGAGCCCATTCCGACCCATAGCAACCCTACAGGGCAGAGTAGAACTGCCCCGTAGGGTTTCCAGAGAGCTGCTGGTGGATTCAAACTGCCAGCCTTTTTGTTAGCAGCCGTATCACTTCACCACTGTACCACCAGGGCTCCCTTAAGTTTCATTATAATCCTCTAAATTGACAACATTTATTCCAGTTTACATGTTCTATTTTATTACTGTCATTGACATTTGCCAGATTAAATAAAGACTTGGTAATCTGAAATTTTTAAGTGGCTGTTTACATATATTGAGTATGCAAGATATAATATGTATTATATTATTAAGTTGAAAAGAGTATTTCCAAAGATACACCAAGGATAGCTCTCTGTGGCTCACAGCTCCAACCTCTGGGTACTTGGTTCTAACCCCGAGCTTTTGGCGTTGCTTTCTGTGTGATTCTTCTTTTTTCATGAAATATAGTGATGTTGGCAGCTGGGCAGCTTTATCAGCCTGCTTTCTGCCAGTGGCATTTTGCGGATCGAACAGCCTTCTTTAATTCTGTTCTCTTCCTGTCCCTTTCACTTTAAACTCACATTGTTTCTGCTAATACAAAGTTTTCAAGAATTTTGTGGGTCTACCACGGATGTGAGTCACTGGCAATCACTTCATTAGACTCCACCAATCTTTCTGAGATACTTCCTTTTCTGGGTTTGGCTTCTGCTGAGATGGCTGATGGACAATGCCCAGAAGCTTCTTAGAGGCCCCTTAGAAGAGATCTGTGAGTCATACCCTTAATCTCTTCAAAGAGGCTTTTGTATGACTGAACACTCTCATCTTTTCATCTCTCTAATGTTTTAGCAAAAGATCTTACAATCACATGCTCAGCTTTTTATCTGTGCCACACTTTTAAAATCAATCTCTTAATTTTAGCATCTTTTGCCATCGGAATAGGCTGAGAATTTCCCAAATCATCAGGTTATGGTTCCTTTTTGTTTAATAGTTTTCTCAGTTTATCTTTCTTTTCTCACACTTTACTATAAGCAGAGAGAAGAAACCAGGACTGACCTTCAACAATTTGCTTGGAAATCTCCTCACCTAAATATCCAAGCTCATCATTTTTAAGTTCTACTTTCCACATAACTACAGAGCACAATTCCATTAAGCTCTCTGCCCGTATATAACAAGAATCTCCCTTCCTCTAGTTTTCAAGAACATGTTCCTCAATTCTTTCTAGAACCTCTCCAGCAGTGCCTTTAAAGTCCATATTTCTACCAATAGTCTGTTTATAAATGATTCCGGTGTTCTCCAAGTCAACACAGGTTTTCTCTACAATGCTTCTCACCCTTTCTGAGCTCTCACCAGCAGAATTTTTAACATCCGTATTTCTATCACAGTCTGTTCAAGGGAATCTAGGCGTTTTCTATCATACTCCTCAAAATTCTCCCAGCTTCCATGTACTGCCAATTCCAAAGCTACCTCTACATTTTTAAATATTTGTTACAGCAGCACCCACTTGCAGGTACCAAAATCTATATGAATTTTTTTATTGTAGCTGTAACAAATGACCACAAACTAAGTGGCTTAAAACAACAGAAATTTATTACCTCATAGTTTTTCTATGTCAGAAAGTCCAGGTGGACTTGGCTGGATCCTCTGCTTAGGGTCTCACAAGGTTGATCAAGGTGTCTTTAGGCCCTTGTGAAAACTCTGCTTCCAAACTCATTCAAGTTTTTGGTCAAGTTCAGTCCCTTGAGGTGATAATACTGATGTGACTCTTTTCCTACTAGCTGTCAACCAGGGCTGGCTTTTGCTCTTAGAGGCTGACTACATTCCTGTTTCAAATGTGGTTCATGCCAGCAATGAGGGTCGAATCTCACTCACACTTCAAATCTCTCTAACTTCTTTCTGTGCCATCTCTCTAAATCCAGCTGGAAAAAGCTCTCTGTTTTTAAGCATTCATGCAATTAGATTGGACCCACCAGGATATTTCAGGATAATCTCCCTATTTTGAAGTTCATAACCTTAATTACATTTGCAAAGTCTCTTTTACCATGTGACAAATTCATAGGTTCCGGGTTTTGGGTTTGGGGCAGAGGGGCATTCTGCCTTCCACAGTCCTACAAACAAACTTTCCTCCCATTATTCTACCAACATGGGTCTTGTCAGTGTCCCCAGTGACCTCCAGGTTACTAAATCTGATTGTGAGTAACCATATGCCTTGGCCTTCTGCAGCATTTGACATGGCTGTTCGCACACTTCCTGTAAAAGTATCTACCCTTGACCTCTTAGTTTTCCTCTTCACTGACAGTTCATGATCTGCTTTGATGTTTCTCCTTTTTCCCACCTCTCTGAGTTGCCATCCCTCAGGGCTCTTTCCTTAAATATGCTCTCCATCTACACCAACTTCCTCAGTGACCTCATCTTTTCAAATAGCTTTAAAAACTATAACCCAATGATTCCTAAACTTGAATTGGGGAGCCCTGTTTTGGGGATTGAGCTTGTAATTTTTAGCAATTGTGTCATCCTCAACCTTTGGAATAAAACTCTAGCGTACATTTGACTATTGACTACCTCTTCTGTGGTTTGCGGTGTGTTGCAGGAAAAGTCCTTCCACTGAGGTGGACACCCACAGTGAGACAACTACATTATCTGAGGGCCCCAATCGTACCCTGCTGATTCATGGCCCTGTGGAATTCAAAAGAGGCTGGAGAAGGCAGAAGCGACACTTCTTCCTCTTCAGTGATTTGTTGCTTGTGTCTAATTCCAAGTAAGTGTATTCTACTCACTCTTCTGATTATCATTAGAATTGCATTCTCACTAACAAATTGCATTTTAATAGCCCTTACTATAAGCAAATACAAAGTTTTTTTTTTTTTTTTTGGCATTTGATCTTTGATTTACTCAACAAATATGCATGAAGATCCTGCTTTGTATGGTGCCCGTGGAGAGGATTCAGTCAAGAATATGACAGGAAGGTCTCTCTTCCTTGAAGCTTACAGAGAGATAATAAAAATAGAGAGAAACACAGTTTGTGATTAGTGCTCCTGGGAAGAAGATACGTTGGGTGCCATTTGAAGAAGATAAAACAGTGTTAGAAAAGGGGTCCTCAGAAAGGTACCTGGTGGCAGCATTTAAATCCCTACCTATGGGATGGGAAGCCGTTACCATTCCTAGATTTGGCAGCTAGCCATCTAGCATGAAGGAATGGCAGACCCTACAGTGGGCGTGGCTTCTCCCCTTTTAGGGAAGGCTCAAGGAAAGCCCACATGACTGGAGTCTGACACATGGGGGTGTGACCTCAGTTATGACACTTGAGAATTAGGTAAGGATATGGTCACACAGGGTCTCAGTAACCTTTGGTGAGGAGTTTGGAATTTATTCTAGTAGAGTGACCATATCTGGCTTAAATTTTTAGGATATTGCTCTGGCTGTTGGTAGATAATGGATTGGAGGGTAGGGAGACTAGTTAGGGGAGGCAGTAGTCCTGATGAATGAAAAAAGAGGGCTGCATCTTGGGACTGGCAGTGAAAATGAAAGAGAAGCAGACAAACTTTGAATATATGTTGGAGAAAGAGCCAACTGGGTACACTTTTACACCAATACAATTTATACCCAGCTTAGAATATGGTGATTGCTCAAGAAATATATGAAGGTGACGAGGGGGAGTGGTGGTGGAAGGAATTGACTAACCTGGTCATCTGTTTATCTGCTCCATCAACATTTTCATTATGAAATATCGTGAAAGTGAAAGAATGATTCAGCATAGAAAATCTCATGAGGAAGCTATTTAGTCACTACGGAAAAATAAAACTCTTTTCTTTTGCCTTTACCTTTTTTTTTTTAACCTTGGCTCCCATTTAAGGCCTGCCATGGATAAAACATGTAAGATTAAGTACTAATTTTGTAAACTGCTATATTTAATGCAAATGACAATAATAACAGGTAGGATTTATCAAGGGCTTATTATGTGTCAGGTATTATGGTAAAGACTTTATATACCTAAGCTTGTCTCACCCTTACAACCCCCCTGGGAGATGAGATTGTTTTCCTTATTTTTCAGAATACCTTTATACTCAGAGGTCTAGTGGCCTCCCCCAGGGCACCATGTTAGTAATTACTGGAATGCACTTTTGAAACAGAACTATTTGAAAGCACAGGCTTTTACCCTGTGGTCCTGTGGCCACCGTTCTTCCTTTCTTTTGGATTTCATAGAACATTCATAAGCATGTAGTTTGTCTCTCACCATTGAAATCAACCTTTCCTTTGGGTTAAGTAAAAGACTAATTCCCATCTGTTTTGTATCTAGTGAGAAATAGAACAGAATGCCTAATAAACTAAAAAATTAATGAGATGTCTCCCCACTACCCCGCTGCTGCCATCAAAGTCAGCTACCAACAAACAAACAAAAAACAGAGGCAATGATAAAGATATAAATGTCTTAGAATGCATTATGAATGAGAGAAGTTGCCTACAGATATAACTGTGGATTGGTGATCTCTTTAGAAGTACAGAGAGGAAAAGGCTCTGTCCAGCCCTTGGCTTGAAGAGAGGCCCACACCCAAGGGCTTTTACAGATTCCACATGGTTACAACCATAGTCTCAGGACTTAGACTGCCTGAATTCAAATCCCAGCACTGTTGTTTTGGCAAGTTACTTAACCTCTCTGTGAGTTTCTTCATCTGAAACTGGGGTAATAGAGACTATCTGATGTAGTTGTTTCAGGATTAAATGACATAATATTC
The DNA here is from genome assembly GCF_024166365.1 of Elephas maximus indicus. Classification (NCBI taxonomy): domain Eukaryota; kingdom Metazoa; phylum Chordata; class Mammalia; order Proboscidea; family Elephantidae; genus Elephas; species Elephas maximus. Next base: position 29,077,777 of record NC_064823.1, on the reverse strand, counting down.
ATAAAATGTTTAGTGCTTGGCATATGATAAAAAAATTTTTTTTTTTATCATAAGTGCTCAATAAATGTTACAGTAGAGTTGAAACTGTGTTCTGGGATCTTAGATGGCTTCTTGGTTTGGTTTCCACTGTGGAGTAGATAATTTTGAAACTTTATCGAACTAAAGAGAGAATTATAGAAATGGCTTCTTTGCAGGTCAGTATATTTGGAAGTTGCAACGCAGTGTCTTGGGTGTCTTTACACATTTAAGACCCATTGCTGTCGAGTCGATTCTGACTCATAGCGACCCTATAGGAAAGAGTAGAACTGCCCCATAGAGTTTCCAAAGAGCACCTTGTAGATTGCAACTGCCAACCTTTTGGTTAGCAGCCTTAGCTCTTAACCACTATGCCACCAGTGTTTCCTCTTTACACATAGATGCCTGTTCTCAAAAATACAAAGTCTGTAAAAGCAAGCAGATATGTGCTTGGCCTTCCAAATGGCCATGTATTTTAGCTTTATAATACATTCAGAGTTGCTATCCAGAAAAATGATTTTATATGATAAATGAATGTTTCATAAAAAATCTTCAAAAATGCAGAAATAGAGTAAGAACTATTGACATAAAATGTACAAAGAAGCCACCTTATATTACAAGGCGTTTTTGCATTATACTTATATTCAGTTGCTCTAAGCTGTGAATCTAGATTATCCATCAGGTGTACCTCCTGCACAATTCTTTTCATTTTGTAAATCCCATTGAAGAGTTTTAGCTCTAACTTGTCCTTGACTCAGTGGAGTCATAGGGATGTTTCCACATGAGGTGTCTTTGATCTTATTTTAGCTTTAGTGTCCCCACAAGTGGTTCTGAATAGTCATGAGTCCCAGAGCGATGTGCCCAGGTCCCCTAGGCATTCTTCAGAGGGCTGTAACTATTTAAATCTCAGGCCCAACTGACCACTAAATTTGCAAATTAAGTCAAGGGACATAGTGGTTTTATGTCAGAGTTATAAGGGGGATTAAGCAGAAATTCTCAGAAAGCAATGTCACTGCTGACAGTCAGTCATCTTCTGACTCTCCAGAGTTCAATGGAAGTGTGTTCATCACATATATATAAGACCTCTTGGCTTCTGGTCTAAATTTTATTTTTTTTTAATTTGGTTCAGTCTATAGGCTATAGTTTCTCAATTTTAGCCAGAATCTAAGGAAAAATCATATGAACAATGTCTCAAGAGTGGAAATTTGAAATAACTTATGCTTTAACGGCTACAAAAACTAAAGTTGAGAATACATTTTAAATCGATTATATGTTTTTCCTCTCTCTTGAAAAAGTATTTTATGAATATTTTTATAAATCGTAAATCATGTACTTTTTATCTTTGTTCAACCTCTCAAATACTTTTTGAAGTAAGCAAGTCATAAATAATGAATGAATGAATGTTTCCCTAAGAAAGTAATAATTTGGTGACATAAATGGTAAAGCCCTTGACAGCTAGCCAAAAGGTTGCCAGTTTGAATCCACCCAGAGGCCCCTCAGGAGACCGTTCTGTCTGACTGCATCCAAAAGATCACAGCCTTGAAAGCCCTATGGAACAGTCCTGCTCTGCACACATTTAGTAGCCATGAGTTAGAAATGAGTCGTGGCAACTAACAACAACAACAATTTTAAAATTAGAATTTCACAGAAGCTGGCTGAATGGACATGGGGAATACAGGGTGGAGAGGATTGTACTATCCGTTAGGAGGAGAGCAACTAGGAGTGCATATCAAGGTGTATAGAAATTTTTATATGAGAGACTGACTTGATTTGTCAACTTTCACTTAAAACAATAAACATAGGAAAGAAAAGAAAAGAAAATTAGAAGTTTTGGTTCCCAGTCAATAGTCAGCACTGAGAACAATAAACCAGTCAGTCTGTGGTTACTTGCTTCCTTCAATGAAGTATTTTCAGGGTTTTTTTCCTCAGCCAGATTTCCATCAGCACTTAGGAAAGCCCCATCTGACCTTTGACTGTGCTGTGCACCAAGGATAATAGAGATGAGGAAGGCATGCTTTGCTCTGGCGCCATGAAAACTGATATCTTACCATGAGCAAAGCTCTGCCTTGGCATTTAAGAAACAAACTAACAGAGTTTCTGTTGGGTTATCTTCCTAGGTATAGAAAGACCTTCAAAATTAAAGATAAAATACCACTGAACACCATGTGGATGACAGACTGTGATGACACCAATGCCAAGAGGTCCCTTGTTTTGGGCTGGCCCACCGTGAACTTCACAGCCACCTTTAGGTAAGAAGCACAGCTTGGCCTTGTATTTGTGTGGGTTAGCTATGTGAACCACATAGTCATCTTTTCTAGAATGGAGAGAAAAATATAATTACATTTTTTCCTCTATTTTTTAAAAAGAAAACATTTTAATCTGAGTGTGTTTTAAAACAATGACTCACTTACATGCCTTCTATTTTCCCAGAGTTTTTTACTCAAATATGTGCAAATTGATAGTAAACAATGGGAACTATCAGAGCTACTCCCTTTGGTTTTGACCAAGTGGTTATAAAAAAGCTCTAAGAGCTACATTGAGGAGTGAGTATTCAGGGTTCTGTTGAGATGACTGCATCCTAAATCGGTTCTGGCATAAGTCAAATACCTCAATTTTTTTTTTTAAGTTTTCATTAGCATTGCCTTTTACTATCACTATCTTTATAAATCTGGCAGTGTTTTGAAAAAAAAAAAAACCCAGTGCCGTCGAGTCAATTCTGACTCATAGAACAGTAAATCATAAAATGGAACATCTGCAAGTGAACATCTGAGAGTGATAACATCAGCAAATTACACCCTACAGCATATCACTAACAATAAAATGTACAAAAAAATGGACAGTTAAGTGAAGTTGGTCGTTACCTGAATACGTTGTGAGTTGGGGACTACCTGTACTGGAATAGACCTTTCTTAAGAAAGTGTCATTAAGTAGTCCAATTAAATTTGAAAAATTGCTTTTATGCTCCCAAATTAATTCCTTAAAGAAATAGTCATTAATCATACAAATAAAATCGATCATATTATCAATTACTTGGTTGGTTAAATCACTGTGATTACCTGATTTAATGTCCAAGAAGGTGACAATGAAAAATAAAGGTATGATCCACAAAGTGCAGATTAATTTTCCAAGACACATTTCTAGGCTTAGAATGGGAAATATCAACAGTCCGCCGTTCACAGTGGCCAGGCAACACGTCCATCTGCTCTTCTGAACAGCGGCACCCCAAGCCCCGTACTTGTTTTACCCAGAGTGTAAGTGTTCATCAAGTGCACTCAACACTCTTCTTCCTGACTTCTCCTCACCTCACTTCTCCACAGTCACACACATAATCTTTAAGTCAACTAAAATGTTTCCGAATTGTTCATCTATTACACTGTAAAATGCAGCTGTTGACATAACAATTTTCAGAGCTTATTAGGAAGAAACATGTGTTCCTATCATCCTCTGCATGTCTTCTTTTCCATAATAGATTTCTGTAAAGATTATCAGTTGCTATTATCCAACACCTCCTTCATGTTACAGATGAACGGAAGCAGTTTAAATTGGGAATACATGAAGCCTTGATGAGGGAACAGAATAAATTTACACAGGTTGATACAGTGTTATTGGTTCTAAAGCTATGTGAATATGTGTAAGGCATTTAAAACAGTGCCTGGCCCTGGTGCTTGCTATTATTACTCTTCTACAAATGGGTGTGAGTAATTAGAGGCTGTGTACATGTGCGTATGCAGGTTAGGAGGCCAAGTGGAAGACCCCTTGTCCTGATGAAGTAGATCCTGAAATGGTGACTTGGGGAGAGGGAAGAGCTATTGCTGGTGGGAATGTAGAAGGGTGCAGCTGCTGTGGAAAAATGTGGTAGCTCTTCGAGAAGTTAAACAAAGAATTACCATGTTGTTGTTAGGTGCTGTCAAGTTGATTTCGACTCATAGAGTTTTCTAGGCTATAATCTTTACAGGAGTAGATTGCTATGCCTTTTTCTCATGGGGCTGCTGGGTGGGTTTGAACCACCAACCTTTCATTTAGAAGCAGAATGCTTAGTCATTGCCCAACCACTCCTGGGTATATACTCAGAAGAATTGAAAACATATTTAAAAAAAAAATGCACACAAATGTGCATAGCAGCACTGTTCACAATAGCCAAAATTTGGAAACAACCCTGATCTCCACCAACTGATAAATGGATAAACAAATGTGAAATATCCATACACCAGATATTAGTAGGCCATAAAAAAGAATGAAGTACTGATCCATGCTACAACATGGATGAACCTTAAAAGATGATGCTAAGTGAAAAGAGCCGGACAGAAAGGACCATATATTTGATTCCATTTATGTGAAATATCCAAAATAGAGACAGAAATCAGATTCATGATCCCCAGGGCCTAGGTAAAGGCGGGAATGGGAAGTGACTGCTTAATCGGTAGGGGTTTTCTTTTCAGGGGAGGAAAATGTTCTGGAACTAGATAGTGGTGATGTCTGTATAACATTGTGAAGGTCCTAAATGCCATTTATGGTAAATGTTATGTGTCTTTTACCACAAATAAAATCTGATAAGTGAGAAATCTACGTACAAATGAAGTTTAAACCACTTTAAGTCTGAATATTTGATGCTGTAGTAACTTTAGCCGGGAAAATATCAATCATTAGTAATTTAGCAGTCAGTGAATTGATATTGATAAGAGGATCCTTCTAATTAAGGGTAAGTTTTCTAGGAAATAATTTAACATTTTACAATCCTGCTACCTATGTAAATAAATTAAATATTGAGTTTGTTTTTTTTTTTTCTTTAAAGAGATATTCTTGTTTCTAGGCCAAGGTAGTTCCATCCAAATGCCAAATATCTTAAGTATGATTTCATCTGAATAGTTCTGTACTTTATATTTGAGCAAGGCTCTAGGGGGCAGTGCTTAAGAGCTATAGTGTGCTATGGCTGTTAACCAAAAGGTCGGCAGTTCAAATCCGCCAGCCTCTCCTTGGAAACCCTGTGGAGCAGTTCTACTCTGTTCTGTAGGGTCGTTATGAGTCGGAATCGACTCAATGGCAATGGGTTTGATTTTTCGGTTTTATATTTGAATAGCACTTTACGTTGTCTTTATCAGTCAGAATCCACTCAAGGACAACAGGTAGGTAGGTATTAAGTTGTAAGAACACCCTGAGGTATAATTAACTTCCTTTCCAATGGTGACAAGTGACAGTCACGGCTGTTAAATGTCCAGATAACTTGCGTATATGGTTGCAATCCAGTGTTTAGATTTCAAACCAACTTCTGTCCCACTGTCAGATCTACTTCCCGTCGCTATAACGTTGCCAGTAAAAGAGCAGGGTCACTCAAGGGTCCAGGTGTGTGAAGCGCACCACTTGCATGGGCATCCACAACAGTAGCAACTGGCTGCTGATATTTTATCAGGAATGGCAGTCATTACAATGTTAGTATAAGTGTCGCATACATTTTAATTTTTTTTCCTTTTTTATTCATGCAGTTCTTCAGAACAAAAGGAACAATGGCGCTCTTCCCTTCGAAGGTATTTGTGATAAAAGATATAATCTGTGATAAAAGATATTAAAAAATGCAGGTCTCTGTAAAAGAAGTGCCCCCAATTATTCCTCCCTCCTTAGCAGAAATTGTTGTACTGTCCTCAAGTAATTTATTTAGATTTACATTGGCTACTACTATAAATAATGTGCTCTTATTTACATGCATGTTTCACTTATTTTGGAGGCAGTTCTGGTTACCAGTCTCCTGTTTCCCTTCTCTCCAACTTAGACGTTGGGGCTAACTTTACTCCCAAAACATATATTAAATCTCCATGAATACAGGTTACTGTAGTGAGAAATTCACAAACCAGCTGTTGCTGCCTACCCTTGAACCTAGGAAGGTGCTGGGCCCCCTAGTGCAGACAGGAAAGTTTTTAGGACCTAATCTGCTGCTCAAATCTCACGTGACAGGGACCCCTTTATTTTCTAGGCCACGTCTTATTTTCCTGAAATAGTTTTGTATGTTTTCTTCTAATCCATCCTTTGATCTTGCTGAGTCTACCCACCTGCTTTTAAAATGGCATACAGTATACTGAAAATATTAGCAACGTAGTTTGATTTTCAAATAAGCTATTGGCTAAATTAATACTCTTTTGGCTTATGATTGAAATCGTTTAGGTACATCAATCTAGCCAAAGAGAAAGACCACCTGAAGAGCATTCCCCTGAAAATCTTTACTGAGGACATCGAGAACTGTGCCTGTGTAAGTGTCTTTAAGCCCCTAAATTAAATTCCTTGTCTCTGACTTAGGCAGAAGGAGAGAGAAAGAAGGCATGGAGACAGTACCATGTGGAAAAGCATATGTCTTTGTAAAAGGCAAACAAGTGCTAGGCAATATGAAGCAAGAGGAATCCATGTTAGTTCCACTGTTTAGCTTTGAAAGAATTTTGCATGTTGAATGTCCTTCATGTTTCTCTGGATTTGTCTAATAGCAACCAGAGTGACTTGTGCTAACGAAGTGATTTCCACAAGGAGGTATTTCCTATCAGATTTGAGCACTGTCTTTCCAATTGTTAAATACATACAGATTGGTTTTGGTTGTTTCTGCAGGTTTGTTTTTTTTTTTTAACATTTTATTTGGAAATGGCCCTTTATTCTTAAATATTTATATATTTCCTAAGAGTAAGAATACTCTGTTACTTTACTGCCATGCAGGTTCACTCCTGTCAGGTGAGACATAGATGTAGCGTGTGCATGATTCTCTAGAGCCATTTCCCTTTCTAAGGTCAGATATTGCATTTAGTTATGTCAAACAGAGAATAGTTTTGAAATATTCTTCATTCTGAGGATTGTCAGGGATCGAATTGAACAGGGATGTGTGACTTTCTAAGGGATCAGTATGTTTGTACCTCTTTTGTTTATGCAAATGGAGGAAAAGCATTTAGCCCCAGTTATTGTGTATCATTTGATTTCTGCGATTTCAGCGCAGTAGGCAAGATGCTCACACTGATGAATAAGATGGATACGTCATGTTCTGAATATTTTTGTGACATTGTGGCCTGTCATACTTTACAGCAACTGTAGATCCCACAAAACAGAATTTGTAGGTGAGAAAAGGAGGTAATTTGAAACAGTTATTCCTGTTCAACAGCAAAAGGCACGCGGATGCCTTGACCTATTCCCAAGTGCCTGACGCCACTGCACGAAGGAGAGGAGACTCGAGAGTTCTCCTGTAGCGAAGCAAATGCTGGTCTCTGCCTGCTTTGTTTTCAATTGGTTCTGTTCAGAATTTTCATGGAAAATCACATTGGAATTAAAAAGAAAAACTTAAAAATAATACCTGCAGTGTGCTACATTCATTTTCTACATTCACCAGAGATTAGAGTTTTCCTCTGACTTTCATTCTTGTGAGAGTTTCCTTAGCATTTTTCCATACTACACAGCTGATGCCAACAAATTTTCTTTTATCTGAAAATGTCTTTATTTCCCTTTCACTCATGAAGGTGTTTTCCCCCACACAGAATTTTGTTTGCAAGGCTGTTTTTTCCTTATAGCTCTTTAAAGCTATTCCACTGTCTTTTGGTCTCCATGCTTTCTGATGAGTAGTCCACGATCAGACAAATCATTGATCCTCTGTATGTGACTTATCATTTTTCTTTGGCTGCTTTGAAGATTTTCTCTACGTTTTTAGTTTTCAGCCATTTGACTATTATGTGCCAAAGCATGGTTTTCTTTTAATTTATTCTGTTTAGGGTTTACTGAGCTGCTCCAACCTGTAAATTTATGTCTTACACCAAGTTTGGGAAAATTTTAGCCATCATTACTTCAAACATTTTTTCTTCCCCATTTTCTCTCTTCTCCCTCTGAGAAAAGTGTATTGCATGTTTTGATATTGTCCACAGGTCCCTCACACTCTTTTAGTAATTTACATTTAATTGTTTTTCTTCCTCAGTTGGAATCTTATTATGGATCTATTTTCAAATTCACTGACTCTTTCATTTGTCCTCAATATTATGCTGTTTAGCACATCCAATAAATTCTTTCTTTCATGTATGTTTCAGGTAAATTTTTCATTTTAAAATGTTTTCTATTTCTATGCTGAGATTGCGTGTATTTTTATTTGATATGAACATATTTTCCTTTGTATCATTGAGAATCTGTGGAAAGAGATGATGGAAAAGCTCAATATCATCAGTCAGAACAAGGCCAGGAGCTGACTGTGCAACAGACCATCCATTGCGCATAAGCAAGTTTAAGCTGAAACTGAAGAAATCAGAGCAAGTCCACGAGAGCCAAAATATGACCTTGAGTATATCCCACCTGAATTTAGAGACCATCTCAAGAATACATTTGATGCATTGAGCACTAGTGACCAAAGACCAGATGAGTTGTGGAATGACATCAAGGACATCCATCCATGAAGAAAGGAAGAGGTCACTGAAAAGACAGGAAAAGGTCAAGATGGATGTCAGAGGAGACCCTGAAACTTGCTCTTTAGCATTGAGCAGCTAAAGCAAAAGGAAGATTTGATGAAGTAAAAGAACCGAACAGGAGATTTCAAAGGGCCTCTCGAGAAGACAAAGTAAAGTATTATACTGACATGTGCAAAGAGCTGGAGATGGAAAACCAAAAGGGAAAAACACACTCAGCATTTCTCAAGGTGAAAGAACTGAAGAAAAAATTCAAGCCTCAAGTTGAAATAGTGAAGGATTCCATGGGGAAAATATTAAACGATGCAAGAAGCATCAAAAGAAGATGGAAGGAATACACAGGGTCATTCTACCAAAAAGAATTAGTCGATATTCAACCATTTCAAGAGGTGGCATATGCTCAGGAACCAATGGTACTGAAGGAAGAAGTCCAAGCTGCTCTGAAGGCATCGGTGAAAAAGAAGGCTCCAGGAATTGATGAAATATCAACTGAGATGTTTGAACAAAGAGATGCAGCACTGGAGGTGCTCACTTGTTTATGCCAAGAAATATGGAAGACAGCTTCCTGGCCAACTGACTGGAAGAGATCCATATTTATGCCTATTCCCAAGAAAGGTGATCCAACTAAATGTGGAAATTATAGAACAATATCATTAATATCACACGCAAGCAAAATTTTGCTGAAGATCATTCAAAAACGGCTGTAGCAGTGTGTTGACAGGGAGGGAACTGCCAGAAATTCAGGCCGGTTTCAGAAGAGGACGTGCAACCAGGAATATCATTGCTGATGTCAGATGGATCCTGGCTGAAAGCAGAGAATACCAGAAGGATGTTTACCTGTGTTTTCTTGACTATGCACAGGCATTCGACTGTGTGGATCATAACAAACTATGGATAACACTGCGAAGAATGGGAATTCCAGAACACTTAATTGTGCTCACGAGGAACCTTTACATAGATCAAGAGGCAGTCGTTCAGACAGAACGAGGGGACACCGATTGGTTTAAAGTCAGTAAAGGTGTGCGTCAGGGTTGTATTCTTTCACCATACCTATTTAATCTGTATGCTGAACAAATAATCCGAGAAGCTGGACTATATGAACAAGAACGGGGCATCGGGATTGGAGGAAGACTCATTAACAACCTGCGTTATGCAGATGACACAACCTTGCTTGCTGAAAGTGAGGAGGGCTTGAAGCACTTACTAATGAATATCAAAGACCACAGCCTTCAGTATGGTTTACACCTCAACATGAAGAAAACACATATCCTCCCAGCTGGACCAAAGAACAACATCATGATAAACGAAGAAAAGATTGAAGTTGCCAAGGATCTCATTTTACTTGGATCCACAATCAACAGCCATGGAAGCAGCAGTGAAGAAATCAAAAGATATATTGGCAAATCTGCTGCAAAGGACCACTTCGAAGTGTTGAAGAGCAAAGATGCAACCCTGAAGACTAAGGTGCGCCTGACTCGTGCCGTGGTATTTTCAATCACATCATATGCATGTGAAAACTGGACAATGAATACAGAAGACTAAAGAAGAGTTGACGCCTTTGAATTGTGGTGTTGGCGAAGAATATTGAATATACCATGGACTGCCAAACGAACGAACAAATCTGCCTCGGAAGAAGTGCGGCCAGAATGTTCCTTATAGGCAAGGCTGGCGGGACTGTGTCTTACATTCTTTGGACATATTGTCAGGAGGGATCAGTCCCTGGAGAAGGACATCATCCTTGGCAGAGTACAGGGTCAGCGGAAAAGAAAAGGTCAACGAAGTGGATTGGCACAGAGGCTACAACAGTGAGCTCAAGCATAACAATGATTGTAAGGATGGCGCAGGACCGGGCAGTGTTTCGTTCTGTTGTGCATACGGTTGCAATGAGTCGGAACCGACTCAACGGCACCTAACAACAACAACAACAACATTGAGCAGAGTTCTAATAGGTGCTCTTTGTCTCATGATTTGAATATCTGGGTCATCTGAGAGTTTACCTCAGTCCTTCAGACTTGGTCAAATTTCCTGGTTCTTCATAGGTCAGGTAAGACTTTAGCTCATAGAACAAACTAGGCATATTTGCATATTTTTAATTAAATCATGCAAAAGGTTTTTTAAAAAATTATTATTTTTTTACAAAGATGTATTTGTTAGAGTGTATCTGATTTATTTACAAAGAGCAGCAGCTGGATGAAATATACAGGTCCCAGGAATTATTGTTTTGAACAGGTGTGTTCCTTATGCTAAGAAAAACCATTATCTCACAAATGAAATAAATTAGGGAGGGATTATTAGCATTTCAAAAGAAATTTTCTACTTTACAAAAGATTTCATGGGAGAATTCCTTTCAATTAAATGGAAGGGTTTTCAGATATTTTAAGAAACAGCAGAACCTTTACTTCTAATGAAATACCAAGCTAAACCCTCATGTGTGAAACCTTCTAGGCACTTTAGCAATGGTTGCTGTTACTGGGTGACATTAAGTTGGTTCCCAGTCACAGCGACCCCATGTACAACAGAAAGAAACACTGCCCGGTGCTGGGCTATTCTCACAATCATTATGTTTGAGCCCATTGTTGCAGCCATTGTGTCAGTCTATCTTGTTGGGATCTTCTTTTTCACTGAACTTCTCCTTTACCAAACATGATGTCCTTCTCCAGGGACTGGTCCCTCCTGATAACATGTCCACAGTACATGAGACGAAGTCTCACCATCCTTGCTTCTAAGGATCATTCTGGTTGTACTTCTTCCAAGACACATTTGTTTATTCTTCTGGCAATCCATGGTGTGTTCAGTATTCTTCACCAACAGTATAATTCAAAGGCATCAGTTCTTTGGTATTCCTTATTCATTGTCCAACTTTTGCATGCATATGAGGCAACTGAAAATCCCGTAGCTTGGATCAGGTACACCTTAGTCTTTCAAGTGATATCTTTGCTTTTTCACAGTTTAAAGAGGTCTTTTGCAACAGATTTGCCCAATGCAATATATCATTTCATTTCTTGAGTGCTGCTTCTATGGGCATTGATTGTGGATCCAAGTAAGGGGGAATCCTCGATAACTTCAGTATTTTCTCCATTTGGAATGATAAACATCATGGTAAACTTTAGCAATAGGAAGCCCTAATGCCCCTGATTCTGGGTCCCTGAGCTCTACTTCTGGGCTGTGAGACACTTTTTCAGAATCCTTGGGGCTACATCAGTGCATTTCTGATGGTTTTGTTTCTGAAAATTGAATTAACAAACAACTTTCAGGGCCATCTGTCATATCAAGAAATTGGCTCATAAGAATAAAACAAAAGGACAAATGATGAATTATGAAGGGGTTTCCTTTAGCTTTGTTTTTAATATCATTTTTGTGTCAAGGCCTATGAGTGTCCACTTAGGCTGCTTATCTGTCTTCTTTAAGCCCTGTTTACCGGAAGACATAGCCCTCAGCGTGGATTTATGTGCAAATACTGTAAAACCTATGTGCACATCTTGGTTACATGGCATAATCCTGTTTTTAAACAATGTCTCTTAGAATTCACGTAGTTGAACAGATACCATCTCAGAATCCTCAGAGTCCCTTTCAGGTTGTTTTCTGCAAATTGTCCCCTGCTATTTTTTTTATTATGGATCAATATGTCAATGTGAGGTGTAGTTGAGAGCTATTACAGATACCCCGTTCACTGGCAGAGTTGGAACAGAACTTAGATTTCTAAAATTTTCAGTCTTGTTTCAAACCATTGGTTTTATTTTATTTTATTAATTCTATTGTATTTTCAACAGTATGCAACAATAAAAACGTTAGTAGCCACTGTGCATGACTTAGAAAATGGCGACTGAATAGTCTTTTGAAAAACATTTTTTATAGCCAGTTCTTATTCTGATGTTACCATAACTGTGGGTGAAATGCAAATCAATAAAGCCAGACTGTAAAAACAGAACTCAGGAAGAGAGAGAAAGGGTCTAAATCTCTCCATTTGAAATCGTCCCCCCATATGGAAATATTGTTGAGGGGCTGAGGATCAGTCTGTGTGCCCTCTCTGAATTCTCAATCTTTCTCTTTCTTAAGCCATTATGTTCGTGTGCCACACATCCTTTATTTTAGAAGAAATAGGTGTTTTACTGAAATGCTTTCTGCTGCCTTCATATTTAAAACAAAAAACCAAAGCCCACTGCGTTCGAGTCAATTCTAACTCAGAGTGACCCTATAGGACAGAGTAGATCTGCCCCATAGGGTTCCACGTAACACCTGGTGGATCTGAACTGCGGAGCTTTTTGGTTAGCAGCCATTGCTCTTAACCACTCTGCCACCGGGGGCCCTTCATATCTAAAGGAATGAAAAATAAAATCCTACTTAAGGATCTATGTTCTACATGTGCTTTACTTTGTCAGTGTCTGAAATCAAGCTTTGCATTTAGAATATGGATAACAATTTGCAATCATTATTTACAGAGCTGTTTTGAAATTCTTTTCTTACAAATGTATTTTTTATTTCATTTTTACAGCCTATAAGTTTAACAGTAACAAATTCAGATACAACCAATGACATTATCAACAAGTCACTACCAATGCTCGGAATAACTGTAAGTTACCTGCAAACAATTTTTAGTTAAAAACCAACTTTGATTTTTGAGAGTTGTGTGTGTGTGTGTGTGTATAAAATACAACTGCTTTCATAAGGCAGCTGATTGTTATAGATACCTAAGGCATATTTTGTCCTCCAGAATTTAGAAATTGAAAGCCTCGAAACTCTGATATTACTTTCTACACAGGTGCTGTTCTTATGCTCCACTTTTAAATTCCATGTGACCTTGAAGTCATAGAATAATTAAATTGAACTATAGTTTTAGAGTGCTAATAACAGCATGTATTTTTTACTGTATATATTGTATATATATAAGACCAAAAACCCCTTGCCATCAAGTCGATTCCGACTCATAGCAACTGTATAGGAAAGAGTAGAACTGTCCCATAGAGTTTCCAAGCAGCAGCTGATGGATCTGAACTGCGGACGTTTTGGTTAGCAGCTGAGCTCTTACCCACTGAGCCATGAGACCTCCATTATATACGTATACAACAAAATTTTTATAAGATTTTTAGTGAGATAGTTGTAAACCTCCGCCTTACCTGTTCTGTTTTACTGTTCTTTCTGAGCCTCCTTTCCTGGGTCTTCCCCTCCCGTACCTCATTTATCCTTAAAAAAAAAAAAAAAAGTTTTTTTTTTTTTGGGTCACTCTAGGACTCAAACTCAGTATGATGGATCCTACAGGATGTGTTTTGTAGTAAATTTTGATGTAAAGAACCCACGGCTAGAAGTCATAGCCCCTTACTGCAGGTCCTGAGGATGAGATGACTGATGCGTCTAATGAGTTGCTAACGAGGGAGACAAGTTCTGAAGGAGATTATGAATTTAGGAGCATTTGTGTGCCCACCACTCTAGTCCTTGTTTTGCTTTTAGTGTTTGCTTCTTTATATTTTGATGGGGCTGAGCTAAGTTAATGAAATTTTTCTCATGGAAGAGGTGGGCATGTTTGAGAATGAGGGTGAGGTTGGGGAAAAGGAAAGAGTAATTGTAAGACTCTCCTGCTATATGAACACCACACAATTGAGAACTATTATTAAAGAGAGTGACTTTCAGATGGATAGAAACTGTCGAAAGGACTTAGATATCATGGCTCCTTAAATAATGCAGAAATATGAAAATGCCTTGCTGTTGTGGCGTGACGTGATTATAAGACTTGTAATTAAACTCAGCCTGATCTACTGATATAATACCAAACCAAAAACTCATTACCTTCGAGTCAATTCCGACTCATAGAGACTCCATGAGTGATATAATAAAGCCCCTGAAAAGCCAGAATTTGGCTTAAGGAATCAATGATTTCTTTACTCGAGAAATTTAATAATACATTTAAAATAAAATTGAGTTTATATTCACTCAGTAAATCAGATACCTCTGCACCTATATGATATACATGCCCTGAAAAGGAAAAGTTAAATCTTGGAAAGAGCGAGTGGCTTTAGGTGTAGAATAGATTGATCAGTGATACAGCTCATTTTGTTTTACATTTGTGATTTTCCTTTGCTTGAAGTCATCAGTTTCACCAGACAAGAAAGAATTTCTACTTTACTAAAAAATCAGCGTTACTTGGCTCTGGCTGTTGTATGGGATTCCAGCATAGTGTTCCCAGCCCCTACCTTAAAAGAAAAGATTTTTGTTAGATCTTATTTCCTATTTGAAATACAATTTTGAGCATATTTAGCTGAGAGAGTGTGTGTGTGTGTACGTGCATACACATACGTGTGCTTGTGATAGCCTCCATAGCTGGGACCCTCCTTCATACAGGCAAGGCCATGATATCTTACCAGGAGTCAAGGGCAGGCATATGAACTACCACCAACAACTCCATTTGAAACATAACTTTTGCTTTATGTTTTTCTGGAGGACTGTAAAATAGTTCAGCAGAGTGTGTATGATTGAGATGTGGTTGCTTCAAGGGGGCTTTCTAGTATTGCTGGGCAGTAACTCTGCTGGGATAATAGTTCTCTGCATCTGGCCTGATCTCCAGCTTCGCGCCCTTTATCCTTCTTGCTCCAGAATGGAGCTTGTCCAAACCAAAGCCAGTGGACTGACTTCACTCTGCCCATCTCCTCAAGGTCTTTGGGCATTTGTCTGTCTGCTCAAGGCAGCTGAACTTGAGATGTTTTTCAAGTTTTCCTTTGCTCAGACATAGTCACGGCAGGCTGTGTGTCTCTCTGAGCGGCACACTTGTCTGGGCAGAGACAAATGAAGAGAAAGCCTAAGGTTCTCCAAGGAGTCCAGAGACAGCAGGACCGTCAAGAATAGATTAGGCTTTTCTTTCTTAGTGAAGGAACCTAAATATGATTTCATATCCACGGGCCACCCATAAAGTGAAGGACTGATTGCATTGTTGTTCCATAGATCCCCAGCCTATCAGAAGGGACAAAGCAAGAATCTGGAGTAGTCTACTGGGTGCTGGGAGAGGGACGGGTTGCTGAAATCACGACTGCTAACTCAAAAACTGGGGCCAACTCCATGCACTTACAGTATTTACACTGGTCCCAATTCTTTTTCTTTTTGAAAACATAGAAATGTTAAAGAAATGTGCCCTCTTTCAAGTACCTACTGTGAAAGAATTGTTGTGACTTTTTTTTGGTCTCCAAGGGCTCTAAGAGTGATTACCAGTTGTGGGTCAGTTCTGGCAAGAAAGAGGCCCCATTCCCACTCATTGGTAAGTGGCAGGGAACTCTAAGACGGGGCTGACTGGATTCAAAATTATAACTCTAAAGTCTCAGAGTATTGCTTGTTTGGCCTTAAGTTTGAATATCCTTTGGAGTAAAAACTTCTCACAATATCCATTCATACATTTGATAAATAAATTATGAAGCTTTACTCTATCCCAGGGAATAAATAATAACATCTCTTCATTCAGCAGCTTGTGGTCAAGTTGGGGAGAAAAATGTGAAGTTTTCCTTTCTGCTTTTTCACTTGACATACAGCCCTGTCTTGATCAACCTCTCCTTATTTTTTATGAAAGCAATACGGATTGAAATTTCTTTTCCCCATACATCATATTTTATATTCCATTCTTGAATTATTCTGTTCCATGTTCTGACTACGAAGTAGCCTCTGTGTTGTAAGCATCCTCTAAAATGCAGCAGGTCTCTCTGTCCAACTACAAGTACTTACTGAACACCTGCTCAGCGCCCAGAGCTTCTCTCAGCATCACAGGCGAACTGAGATAAGCACATCTAGATTCCTGAAGGCTTCACTGGACGACTGACCTGCACTTTGCCATTTTACATTTTACAGGCTGAGTTTTCCAACATTTATTCTCAAAATTATTGATAAATAGATTACACCTCTCCTGAAATAGTTATTAGAACCATTTAGCTAAAAAAAAAAAATTCTTGGATTAGCAAGTTGATTTAGTGTGGTCAAAAGAAATAGAGCAAATAAAATAAGGGAAGGGACAGGTTCTGTAGCAGAGCTTGCCATGGGGCGATGGTGAGAACTGATTGCCGCTAGAAATCCTGTGGGGGTGTTCCCTCTTATCTACATTATCTTCTAAATTCTTTCCACCATCCAGGATGTTTCCAAGCGATCTGAATAATCTAAAAACCAAGGTTTTTAGGATTCACAGAGTGCATGTTCTCCATCTCAGAATATAACAAATCAAGTACACAGCTGAGGATCAAAATCCTGTTTCATTTTTTGTATTAACGTCAGCATCTTTGTAAAAGTCATTCTGCAATAAAATACATGAATAAAAATCAGACTAATACTTGAAATATATTTATTTAATAAAATGTGTTCATTTAGATGAAATGAATGTAGGTGGTAACTTCTAAGCTTAGAACAGCTTCAGGCACCACTGCTGACCCTGTGGAGTCTTAATCTTCCGTCATTTACGAGGGTCCTTTAACAGCCATTCTGTACATGGATTTTCATGTGCTTTTAATTTTTTTTTTTTTTTTTCACTTCTTAGTTGTGGATTAGTTCCTGGTTACCCTGATGAATTTCTTTTATTTTGTTGCTCTCATGGAAGCTTCTTTGTGGCTTAGTTCTTGTTATGAACAGAGCATTCGTATTGTATTTATACCAGGAGAAACGGAAAGGCAAGAGCTCACCACCTTACAGTCAGTCAGAACTAGAAGAAAGGGAGTGTTTGCTCTCTTCTTAAAAAGCTCAATCTATGTTGCAGCGCAGGGTCTCTGAGAATTCGATGGAGAGGAAGCCATTGGAAGCATGAAAGAGCAAAAGATATCATTTGGCGGTCAACACCTAATGATTGAGGGTTCCGTTTCTCTGTGTAAACACTGTTTTGGAGTAGGCTTCTGGGCTTCCAATACTCTGCAGCCTTACTTCTAATTCCGCCTGTGAGGGCCACCCTCACTCCAGCGGGGGGGTGGGGGGAGGGGGAGAGGAGGTAAGCATAAGGGCAACTCTACCTGCTGCTCTGACTATAGCATTAATGAAATGTAATGAAATACCTGTTAAATGGACATACGTGTTAGAGAAGAGTGATCCTAGTGAGTCTTGACACGTATCATCCAATTATTTAAAGAACATTAACTGCCAATGTTTATTAATATATTTACTTTGTTACTCTGATCTGTATACATCTGTGTAATATTGATGGTAAGTGCTTTAAATGATGATTTAGGCTGGGGTGGTAGTCAGGTAATTTGCCTAAGATGCTCAGATCTAGTTAGTTTCTAGGCAGAAACTAGAGGGCTTTAAATATTCTCAGATGGAAACATAGTAAAAGTCAACATGGTGTAGTGCTCAAACTGATCTCTACTTTCCAATCAGGTAACATATTTTAAAGACTATTTTCTCTTTACATTTTTTAAACACCTTTCTTGGGCCCCTGCTTTGTGCACGGTCTCCGCCTTGAGAGCACACACAGGAGACACAGCCTTCTTTATCCCCGAGGCCCAGCACGCCAGTGTGGTGCACGTGGGTGCCGTAAGGTAGCTTTGATCACACCCATCACCAGTCGGCCTGAATCTGTATGTACATGTTTCTCTGTATAGGACATGAACATCCCTATGGAATAATAATGAGCCATCTTCAAGCCACTGCACTCCTGCCACACCGCCTAAGGGGCTCCATATCTCCATCTACTCTCCAGGAGCCCTTCTTACTGGAGCAGCCATTCCCAGAGATGGGAGGTCCGTTCGTCCTAAAGCCCAGGCGCCCACTGAGGAGCCAGGAGCAGAAAAGTGAGTCCCTCCCCTCCTGCAGGTGTCTTCTCTCAACTCATGTCTCCATTCCTAGAAACAAAATCATAACACAGAGCTGATTCTCCATGCCAGGGAGAAGGGCAGTGTAGAGAAGGATCCAATCTTCACCAAGAATGAGACTGAGAGAAATGCCAAGGGTCTGTCCTCAAGAGCCAACTCACTTCTAGAAAGCTTCTTTTCATTCCTCCAGGTAGTAGTAGTTCCCTTCTCTGTATCCCCAGGGCCCTTCATGCATATTTTAAGTATGTGTGTACATATCTGTGTGTCTTATTAGAATATGGGCTTCTTAAGGCCTGGAAAGCCATGTTTTCCCCATCTCAGGGCTTTCCTCAGGATCTAGGCCACAGCAGAAGGGGATTTATGACTGCTTAGCTTAGACACACAAGGAATGGAAGAGTGGAGTAGAAGAGTTTCGGAGCTGAACTGGAATCTATTCTGAGCTTGGGCTGAAGTGGCCTCTAAGTTCTACCTCCACAGCGAGCCATGAGGCCAAGCTCACTTTCCCTGTGTGCTTCTGACCGAGGACTAGACTGGAGCAGGACCAAGTGTATATGGTTGGGGGCTTTTTAATCTTCCTTCTTACCATTCTTTTTCCTATCATTCCTGTATTTTCTCATTAGTATTTCTCTTTTTGAAGAAAATGTATTATTAATTTGAGGAATAGTGTGGCCAGAATGGAATTCCCACTTAAAGTGTTTTTATTTTTATGATAGTTATTGTATAAGCACAAAGTTTTACACATTTTATTTTTTAATATTAATACCCTATTTACAAGCATGAGGTAACACTACTCCAATCTTGCCAGGACCGTTGAAGAAAGGCTAGGTTTCTATAAAGTTAGCTTGTTCAATATCTCATGGTTTTTATGACAATAGCACTTATTTTCATTGGTCCCAGAGCAACATGAACTCTTAACACAAGATAGTGTACATAACAAAAGGTCCGTCTAAGCCCCAAAGTCCTTTTGAGAAAGTACAGAACTCAGTTTATACTTTCCCTTCTGTTTATGTCACAGAGTAGCTTTATATATAGCTTTAAATCAAATGAGTCAGAATCGATCGACGGCACTGGGTTTAAATCAAGGGATAGAGCAATGTTCTTAAGAGGTATTAAAGCTAAATAACTGAATACATTTGGATAGTTTTAGAAATAATAAAATCAGGTCAAGGGTAGGAAAACCAGGCCGAGTACAACTACTTCACCTACATATTAACCTGTACGTTCAACATTTGCACATGTTGACATTGCTGGATGTATAGAAATCCCTTCCTGGATTGAGGAATGTGTTTGTTTTCCTTGAGACTTTTAAAACGATGGAGTGTGAATGTTAGGGCAGGAAGAAAGAGTCTTAGTTAGGTGGAATGGTGGCAATCCTTCATGACTGCATACCCTCTGGAGGGTGCTAAGCCAAATGGAGAAGGGGATGGGGTCTGCTTTCAGAGGAGGAGACTGATGTCTTGATTGCCTTGGGCCCTCTGAGTGAGGAAAATCATTCTTAACAAGGTTACTATGTGCTGTGCCTTGTGCTGAGGAGTACATTATACATTTCATCCATTTTAGTACTCAGTTCCATGAGATGTCATGTTAAAGTTGAGGAACCTGAAGTTCAAAGAGATTGAGTAATTTGTTCCCGTACCTGGCAGAACCCTGTGATCCAGCACCAGAAGTACCGCACCTAAGGTTATACTTGTCACATCCTAGAAAAGCCAAGTCAATGGGCATTTAAGGATATTTGGTGAAATGTTGCTCATCTGTTTATCCTTCCACAACTTGGCTCGTCTATGGACTCTTTTAGCATCTGGTTCTAAGCAGCTTAAGAAAATATTAGGATATCTTATCAGGAAACATTCATAGCTGAGTAGTAGAAAAGACCTCTCTGAACTCAGGTTTCATTGCTGACCACCTGGTCTTAGAAAAGCTCTTCTTGTTCAGCATTCCTTTGACAGGGACTGTTGGGTAGCTAAAAATCATCTCTGGGTAGCATGGGTCGGTGTTACAAGAAACAAGGCCACCTGAGTTCTCATCACACAGCCAGCATTTAAAGGTGACTTCCCAAGAATCCTGTCCTCAGGGGGAGGCACATCTTCCATGGAACTGCCTGAGGGTTGTGGCCCCTTGGAGTGAAGGAGTTATAGGCTGCCCAGGAGCTGGGGTCAGGGAGGTTGAGTCATGAAGGGCAGATATTTTTGATAAGAAAAAGTTCACAATAGTCAGGCACTCACTCAGAAAGCCAAAGAGGAAATCTAGAGGGGGGAGACTTACCGTAAAGGTAGGTGATTATCAAACTCTACTTGATTTTGATACCACTCTTTTTAGCTTATCAAATGGGATCTGATTCCTCATGGATCGTATTTAACATCAGTGAACTTGTACCACCACGCATTCGGTGCCTCAGGAGGCACTGCAACGGGAGCAGATAGCACCTGTAGGAAGTGTCACCTCCAGAAGAATTGAACCTGAGTCTGATCAAGCCTCTGGATGTAACTATCCATTTATAGAATAAGGGAAAACAGAACAAGTTAACACCACGAGGATGTCATCCACCTGCCCAGGACGGGGGAAATTCTACACACTGAATGACTCCATTTCTCTCTCTTCTAGCCCTAGCAAACAACATGCTCTGCAAATGGAAACAGTGGAAATAAGTTTAAGTGAATTAATCTACTACTTCTAACAATCTCACTTCTTCCTTAGATGCAGGCCAGAAGACAGGTGAAAAGAAATGGCCTATGGTGAACTGGGCCTTTCGGCGGAACCCCAGCACTTGCCAGGACAACGTGTGCAGGGCTCTACCATCCCCCGAGCCAGGGAAGCTCTTTGGGGTTTCACTCAAAGATGTTTGTCCCAGTGATGACCTGCCTACTCCTCTCCGGGTAGGTCTCCTTTTGGCCTTCTGTGGCCCCCTGAGGAGGGAGATTGAGGAAGAGAAAACTCTGCAAGCCCGTGTGTTCTCATCCAAATCTATTTCTAAGTGGAGAAAGCACTAGACAGCCCCTGGCTTTGGCTGAGAAGCTTTGTTATATTCTTTCAAAGAAGAAAAATTTGACTTAGTTATTGCAGAATCATAAGGTAGACACAGAGAAGAAGGTAATTTTTCCATTCCAGTAGTTTCAGCAAAGACCCACATATGTCTGCTCAGATAAGTCAGAACGTGCTCTGTGTTTACCAGTCTCTGAAGCAGAGGTTCCACCTCCTTTCACATTCTCCTTTCAGCTCCTTCCTTGAACTCTCAGCTTTCCCTTAGTTGCTTCTTCAGCTGAGACTACTCAATCTTACAACTCAAAATATTTCATATGGTGTTTGATTTAATATTTCAGATAGCGTTTGATTTTATTTCAAGTGCATAAGCTTAAGACTACAAGACTTACCCTCTGGCATATACCAATATCTTAATCCTGATAGAATAAGTCAAACGAAAGCCACAAAGTTTAGCTTGTGTTGTCTCAAAGTAGTGTATTAAACCATCAGTGTTTACAGTTATTGAGTATCTAGTATCCCTCCAGGGGCTATACTAGTGCTTCACATGCTTGATGTGAAGAAAATCATCATCTTAAGGGCATGCTGGGTACCACCCCAAACCCTGCAACTTTCACGGAAAATTTGGGGTCCTTATCATTATCATCAGAGAGCCCTGGAATTGCAGTGGTTAAGAGCTGGGTTGCTAACCTAAAGGTTGGCAGTTGGATTCCACTGGCTGCTCCTTGGAAACCCTATGGGCAGTTCTACTCTGTGCTATAGGATTGTTGGGAGTTGGAATTGTCCCAGGACAACTGGTTTGTTTTGGTTTGTGATTATCATCATCCCCATTTCATAAACGAGATAAACAAAAGCTTTAATATAGGTAAGTACTGTACTTTCCCCAAGGTCACACAGTGAATAGGTGGTAAAATACATTTCAATGCCACAGATTACCTGACTCCAACACCTATTATCTTTCTACACTGCAAGCAGAGGCCTAGCTGGACGTAGGGGGAGTTGGGCAGGTAGGGTGCCTGTCCTGTGCTCTGACTGTGTGCCCTGGGCACCACTTGAGGAAGGGTGCCAGAACAGTTTCTATTGGCCACCACAGTTTCCATGGCCAGCTGGGAGAGATCACTGAGAGATTTAACACTAATTGCCCTAGGCACTGCTTTCCCTAGATAGGCCCCTGACTGCAAGCAAGAGACATAAAGATAGAGAAAAAGGAAATGAAAAAGTAAGAAACCAAACTAAACCATTGCTATCAAGTCAATTCTGACTCATAGCAACCCTACAGGACAGAGTAGAAGTGCCCCATAGTGTTTCCAAGGAGCGCATGGAAGATTTGAACTGCCGACCTTTTGGTTACCAGCAGTAGCACTTTACCACTACGCCACCAGGTTTTCCAGAAAGTGCTGAGAGGATTTATTTGGAGAAGGCTATCTGGAGGAGAAGGTTTTTGAGCCTGATTTTGAAAGAGGAGAGGAAATACAAGAAGTAGGAATGGGGGATACGGTTGCTTAAAAGGGATAAGCAAATGGGGAAAGAATGGTGAGCTAGGACGGGGTGATGTAACAGAAGTCTTAAAGTAGACAGAGAAGTTTGATTTAGAAGTGTAAATTAACTGAAAAAGAAAATCTGAATAAAACAAGTGTTTGAAGTGTTTCAGTGTAGGAATGTAGAGTGGACCAATGAATAGAAAATATATTTAGAGACGCCAAAAAAAAAAAAAAACCTAAAGAATTTATTTGAGTCCTTCCAGCTTGAGCACCATACTCTCCTGTAGCCTAGTTCCGGATGCCAACAAGGACAAGCTTGTGCTGAGGCCTGTGTGTATGAAATTCTGCATATTGTCTTTTCCATTCCTTCCCCCCAGGATATGCTTTTGTTTCTTAACCAAAAAGGGCCTCTGACAGAGGGCATCTTCAGAATATCGGCCAGTGTCAGAGCATGTGGAGCCCTCAAGCAGAAACTAAACTCAGGAGAGAAGGTGAATTGGGAGGATGAGTCGGTTTTGGTAGTAGCATCTGTCTTAAAGGTAAGGAAGGTTCTAGCATTATCTTCACACAGTGTAGCTGTATAGAAATATGATTGGCTTCCTTCTTCATGATTGGCAAAGAGCCATAGTAGGTATAATACAGTCAGAATTTGAAAATCTGAAAAACATTACAGAAAGGTAAGGAAACTGCCGTGGGTGTTAAAAGCACCTGTCTGTATGCCACGTGCAAAAAAATTAAATAAATAAAAATTTGAAAGCACGCACTTACACACACACAAGCATCCTACTTTTGAAGAGCTCCTCACCGGAAATGATGGCAAAGTTTCCAAAAGAAATTTCTTTTGAAACTTTTGAAAATAATGACAAAAATTTCCCATAGTAAGGAAATTTTTACCTTATGATGAGTCCAAAAATACTCAGTCCATGAGACTAGAGGGACCCCAGAGGTCACGGTCCCCAGACCCTCTGTTAGCCCAAGACTGAACCATTCTCCAAGCCAACTTCAGACAGGGATAGGACGGGATTATATGACAGAAAATGATTCTGGTGAGGAGTGAGCTTCCTGGCCCAAGCAGACACATGAAACTATGTGGGCAGCTCCTGTCTGGAGGCAAGGTGGGAAGGCAGAGGGGGACAGGAGCTCATTGAATACATACAGAAAATACAGGGTGCAGAGGAGGAGTGTGCTGTACTCATTAGGGGAAGAGCAACTAGGAGGACATAGCAAGGTGTGTATAAGTTTTTGTATGAGAGACTGACTTGATTTGTAAACTTTCACTTAAACTAGAAGAAAATAAAATGAATAAATAAATGCTCAGTCAGGCCACCAACAGCTCCACTGGTTTTATCATCATTCCTTCCCATTCTCTTAATGCCTTTCACTTTAAAAGTGCCATAGGAATGATGCTACCATTGGGCCTTCTTTCATCTTGACCACCTTCGGCATTCTTTGTTAATACGTATTGTGCTTAACCTGCCACGTGGTAACCTGCTCTTCTCAAATGCCTTGCTCTTCACATCCTTAGAGATGCCTCACATATTTTGAAAATAGAATCTACATCCAAGACCAACTTTAAGCAAAGTGTTGATCCCAGAACAGCCTCTGCAGGTCTGCTTCAGGGCTCTTGTCCCCAGCATGGCGGAGATACAAGGAAGGCAGGGTAAAAACAGGGCCCAGGGCCTCCAACTCAGGCTGAGGCATAAAGATCAAAAGTGCCTTGCCCTAGACATAAGTAAAGAAGAGTTTTCTGTATTCCCTTTCCAGTCAAGTGGCCAGGTGCCCATTTAATATTACTTCACGAGTTTATTTACAATCAAATCTGTCTTGGTAAAGGGGACATCATATATGCATCAGTAAATGGACGTTTCTTGCAAACCTGTGTCTTGGTCCATATGAAAATATATAGCAACAAATGTTCTATCACTAGTGTGTACCTGCTTTTCTGTAACACCCTCCTGTCCACTAGCTTTTAACATGTAGGTTAGCATAAATTAGCCAGCCCCCAGATCAAAAGGCTTTGGCCCCTTACTGTGAGACTTCCACCAAGACAGTATGCGGAATTCTGCATGTACCAACAGCCTAAGCTGAATTTTTGCCCTATTGTTATTTTGTGAGTTCGGTGTTTGGTCTCCTTGGGATCCTTACAGGGCACTGGTAATGGAAGAAGGGACATGCTTCTGTTCAGGCAGTGCCCTGTTGGAAGGATGCAGAGGAAGCAAGGTCACCATTGCTCTAATGAGTGGAGGGTGGGAGGGACTTGGGAAACTGACTTTGTCCGTTTTCTTCACAGCTAAGTCCTCAGAACGCAAAGCAGAGCCTGACACACACAGGACCTCAGTAAATATAAGAAAGAGTGAATGATTTCCAGATTGTGATCATGATAGTTGCCCTGAGGCATTTCCTGTAGTAGCTGCTATTAAGAGAAGTCTCCTGGCACAGTGGTTAAGAGCTAAGGCGTGTTATGACTGCTAACCATAAAGATTGGCAGTTAGAATCCACCAGCTGCTCCTTGGAAACCCTGTGGAGCAGTTCTTCTGTGTCCTATACGGTCACTATTAGTCCAAATGGACTCAAAGACAATGTTTTTTTGTTGTTGTTCTTGTGGGGGTGTTGGGTGAGTGTTCGACCTATTTATTTAGTGAGACCACTGGCAGAAAGATGTGACTTTGAAGCTAGCAAGGTGATCTGACGTTTTCCCCTTGTTATCACACTAAAATTAAGCTTAATAAACTTTAATAGGCCCAACTGTATGATATTAAGACAGATTTTCCAGGTCACCACTTAGGAAGCTGGACTGTGCACGCCTATGGCTCTCGTACTCAGAGGCCTGAAGTTTTGCTGTATCTAAACTTTGATCATTTCTTTCTGTTTTGGAACATTTTACTTCCCAAAGAAACTAAACCCCCAGAAAATATGATATCCTATCCCACGTTTCCAATTAAGGCGAGGAGCCCTGGTGGCACAATCATTAAGCACTCAGCTCCTAACGGAAAGGTCAGTGGTTTGAACCACCAGCCACTCCTCGGGAGAAAAGGCCTGGCGATCTGATCCCATAAAGATTACAGCCTAGGAAACCCTATGAGGCAGTTCTCTTCTGTCACATGGGGTCACTATGATGAGTCTGAATCCACTCAGGGGTGCACAGAAACAACAAGAACCCTTAAAGAGATGAAAAACGAAGCTTTTATGAGAGGAGGTTTTTCCAAGAAGCACATATATCTCAAGTCAGAAGACCTGCTCCTGTTTTATGTGTGTATGTGTGTGTGCCTGTATTTGTGTGTGTGGTGTTTGTTTCAGAACTTTTGTTGCCAGGAATTAAGAATACCATGGTTGAAATAGATCATCAAAATGTGTATGTATCTCTTTTGAAGAAAATAATAGGATTTAGGATGTTTATCACCAGGCCTTGTAATTTGTACCAGTTGGCTAAACTGTACATAAGCAGATTTCAGAAGATAGAAAGGGGCTTTACCTTTATTCCCATCACAGCCCAGACTCTGCTTTGATGCCACTAGTTTTAGTTGGAGAAAATCCAAGCACCTGCTTATGGGTGTGCAAGTCAGCAAAGAGGTGGAGCCGAGCTCTGTGGATGTCACAGTGTGGGTGGCTATGAAGGAAGTGGGGACCACACTGAATTTTTCAACTAAATGTGATCTCTATCATTTGTCTAATACACGTTTGCCCTAAGAATAATATTATTTTTCATCTATTTTAGGATTTTTTTAGAAACATCCAGGAAAGTGTATTTTCCTCTGGTCTGTATTGTCAATGGCTTACTGTTATTGATGAAGGGAATGAGGAGGAGAAAATAACTGGAATCCAGAGGTAATGATGCAGTCATTACCCAGCTCTGGCCATGCCTCAAAAATACAACCAACACACTCTCAGGAAAAAATAGCTTCTATTGTACAACTTTGCCTACTAAATAAGGACCACTGACAAAGGGTTTCATGTGGTCACATCCATGGAGACCAGTTTAAAAGTAGATGTCTACGTTGCTGCTGTCACCAAGTTACTGTTTTTCTCCTCACCTTACTAATGCGGGTCCGTTGACCATCGTGCACCTTCTGAATATTTGAAATTAATAGGAAATGAAATCCGTTAGTCCAAGAGAGGTGGTAGAGGCCAACTCTGACAGCGTTATTATTTAAATTTCTCAAATATTTAATTAACCAGAAAGTCTTGTTATGCTCAGGAAGTAAATTTAATGAAGCATTTCTGTATGCATTCATGCCTGCAACTCTGCTAGTCTCTCGGCACACAGAGGTGAAGGACCTAATCCCTCACCTGAAGAAACTCAGAGGCTGGTGGAGGAGAGAAGTAGATAAACTGAAGTGTCATCAGTGCTATAAAAGGGACACTCAGAGGTTCTGGGGGAACATGGTGGAGTGATAATTAGCTTCCTACAAGACTCAGAGAGAACAGAAGGTCAAATTGCAAAGTCAAGACATGATGACAAAGAATTCCAGCTCTATGCCCATGCAAATAGAAATTTCTGGCAGGACTCATTATGAATGTTATGTGCAACATAGCAGAATAGGAAAAAAGTACTCAGTAACTCCATTTCCTAAGCTCTCCTTCTATGAAAAACCCTAGAATTCCAATAGTATGTAGTATGTGTATATGCCTGTTGAGAACAATTCTTTTTTCGCGACTTGCAAATGTTATGAATTATCGCCTTCACAATACTTTTGGTGAACCCCCTTTTAGCAATAGAACATAGTATTTGCATTGAAGAGTTAGAAACTAAGGAACAGCGTGAAAGTCACCAAAAAACAAGGCGATGGAACAAAATACCACCTCTATTTCTCTTATAGTTTAGAGAAGACCATTTGAGTACAGTGAGCACCAAGTCCTGTAGCTCTCTGTTGTGCATGTTACCAACTGCACTCCTATTACGCTTTAGAGGAGACGGTTCGGGTACATCAAGTATCACATCCCATAGCTTGTTGCTGCTGCTAGTATAAAACCTGTGTACTTCACACTACTTTAAGGGTGTATCATCAGTCCGTAGTACTCAGAGGTGGGCTCCCTGTTGCTGGTGCCGTTTTGGTGACCATATATTCTCCAAGTTGCAGCATCTTGGTATAAAAAAAAAAGTAAAACTCTGAATATGAACTGAGAAACAGTTCCAATGCATGATTAGAAAAAAAAAACATCAATCACAAATATTAGAACATTGACAATTATACTCTTGTAAAGTCGTAGAAGAAAGTGGTACCATTGAGATTGATTTGGAATAAAATTGACCTTGGATGCTGCTGAGCAGAGCAGATCTCAGAACGTACTTATACGTCTTAGTAGATAAGATTTGAACTTTTATCATCAGGCGGCGTGTTTTCATTGTTACCTTGGAAATAAAGGGAGTATTTTCAATGCAATTGCTGTTTAATTTCATCAGTAACTTTTGTGAGTGTTAATTGAGCACATTCTGGAATGTTATGGGGTTTGTGTGTACTAAATTTATATTAAATTCTACATTAATATGATTAGTCCAAGTGAAACACGGAAACCCTGTGGCATAGTGGCTGAGTGCCATAGCTGTTAACCAAAGGGTCGGCAGTTCGAATCCACCAGGTGCTCCTTGGAAATGCTATGAAGGGGTTCTCCTCTGTCTTATAGGGTCGATATGAGTTGGAATAGACTCGACAGCAACAGGTTTTGGTTTTTTTTGTTGTTGTTGTTATACACATGGTGGTGGTTTCTGGGAAATATTGCAGGCAGCATTTTTTATGAGACAGAGCTCTACATTCTTTTACGTTTTTCATTGGGTTATGGACATTGTGGACAAATAAAATGTCTTGTCTCTCTCCTTATTTACAAATTCTTAAAGAAATGACTTAAGAGTGTGTTTTTCTGTATTTCAAGGCTTTTAGACCAACTTCCAAAAGCCAATGTTGTTCTCCTGCGATACCTTTTTGGGGCTTTACACAACATTGAACAACATTCTGCATCGAATCAGATGACTGCATATAATTTATCAGTCTGTATCGCCCCAAGCATCCTTTGGTCTTCTACTTCCTGCAGCCCAGGACTGGAAAATGAATTGACAAAAAAGGTAATCCTATTTCTCCTTTTTATGCCTTTGGGGCCCGAGTCCTCACTTCCAACTTGAAAATCAGGTTGTTATCTAAAGCACCATTTTTTAAAAGTGTACACTTAATCCTACTCTTCTGGGATGGCAGAGCCATTTGTCTTATCATGGTGGGGTATGGGAAGGTAGGTCGTTAAGTGGGAAATTGAGAGCAGCTGAGTCACTTCTTTCCCATTCAGGACACTAAATTTAAGACTGACTGAACCATAAACCAAAACCCATTGCCATCAAGTGGATTCCGACTTAACAGCAACCCTATAGGAAAGAGTAGAACTGCCCCATAGGGTTTCCAAGGAGTGGCTGGTGAATTTGAAGTGCTGACGTTTCGGTTAGCAGCGTGCTGTTTAACCAGTGTGCCACCAGGGCTCTGACCAAACCATAGAAAGATAAAAAAGTGGTGTGATATGATAGAAAAAACCTGGGCTTTGAAGTTAGACAAGCCAAGCTTCAACTCTCAACCTTACCATTGCTGGATGTGTAACCTTGGGCAAAGTCTCCAAGCCAGCCCCCTCATCTAAACATTGGTAGTTCTGACAGCACCCAGCTCATCTAGGCATTGCTTGCAGTTGTGCCCATGCACATCCCAGGGGGCCAGGCAATATGAGCACCCTTGGTTCCACACACGCTAGACTTCGCCAACGCTGGCCCACTCAGAGATACTTGGCTGCCCTTTTATGTCTGCTATCGGGGTGAAGAAACTAGTAAAAGATTCCAGAACATCCTAAGGGAGCAGCAGGGTGCCTAATAAGGTCACAATTTCCCCCTAGCACCTCCACAGAGCAAGCCTAAGGCAAGACAATGCTTGGGGAAGGACAGCAGTTAGACAGACAGACAGATTTTTCTACCCCACTGCCCCATTCCTTCACGGGCAGCCCATAGAGAAATTCCACTTCTCACGCTTCAGATACTTCTTCACTTAAGAAGTGAATTTCATGAATTTTCATGTATCGGATGCTTTATAAATTGAATAACATCTTTACCCCCAACACCATATGTGGGTAATTTAAAAATTATCTGAATGTTAACTGTGTAGCCATTGGTATAAAAATATTAACCATTAAGCCAGGGACACAAATTTCATGTTTATTTCACTGACTAAGTGCATTTTTAACGTCTTTGCCCAAACTACTCTTGAAAGTATCACAGTTTCTTAGAGAAAACTAGTTTATTTGCTTTCATATCAACTCTGAATTTGTCTCAGAATTCTTTCACATTTTGGTTAGATTCAGGGTGCCTATATGAAATGTGATTTATAACTTTGTCATATTAAAAAAAACAAAACATTTTTGCCATTTTGTGTTCCAGATTTCTCTTGTACAATTTGTTATCAAAAATTGCTTGAACATATTTGGAAAGACATCACTTCCGTCTTGGAGGAAAGTTCAATGATCACAACAATGAGTTGTGATTGTTCAGAGAAGGCTTCAGGTACTGTGAATAATTTAATGGCTTTTCTAAGAGAGAGTGAGCCTGGTAGGAGTCGTGGGTGACGCCGAGACAGCAACTGCCCTGGAGCCCACAGCACGACCCAGGACAATGAAGCTGGGCCTCGGGGTCTTCTCACTGCTTCTCCAGAAGGGTGGCTCATGGATAGGGGGAGAGAGCACGCTGTTGTGAGATCAGAGAAAAGACCAAGTCCACGATGTCAACAAGTTGCTAGTGCAGCTTGTAACGGCATCAGGACAGAGCATGGTAGGATACAGTGGTCTGGAGACTTTTTCAAACAAAACTTTAAATGGAACCCTGATACATCTAACAGATGCGCTCTGGTTGAAACCAAAGTGAGGGGCAAGAGCACTGCCTGTTTTATTTCTCCCCCTTTTCTTGCTCAGTGTCCCTGAGGTACCTCAGGGATCCAGTGCTCTTTGAAACAGTTTGAAAAGAACCATCATCATTGAGAAAAAAAGGACTTGATGTCAAACAGCCTTTTCAGAGTGTGAACCCCTGCCCCACTGTTAGCAGTTCTGTCATCCGTGGCCAGTTTTTCCATCTCAGCCTCAAATTCTTAATCTCTAAAATTCAGATAAAAATGGTATCTAAATCTTAGGATATTTGTGAGGATTAAATAAGATAATGATGTCAAGGAAATTTGTAAAAAAGACAACAATAGACTAGTAGAGATTTCTCTGAGGCCGGACTCAGTAGCTAGTATTATTTGAGTCGATTTTTTTTAATCATAGCTAAGGGGCCCCTGGGTGGTGCAAACAATTAAGTGCCCTGCTACTAACCGAAAAGTTGGCAGTTCAAACCTGCTCAGAGATGCCTTGGAAGAAAGACCTAGCGATCTCCTTCCAAAAGGTCACCGTCATGAAAACCCTATGGAGCACAGTTGTGTTCTGCAACACATGGGGTCACCATGACTCAGAATTGTCTCAATAACACCTGGACATCATAGCTAACTGCCAACAGCCCATTTTACAAGGTGGATTTTAGATTCAGAACCAGTATCATGTATCATGTGTCCCTTCATATTTTTGCTATTTTTTGGTTGTACGTTATTTATCTCAGCGCTTTGAGGAAATCTTTAAGAAAATCCATTTTATCAGGGACTGAGATGAGTCTAGTATCTGAGAATATGTTTATGCCAAGACAACTTTTTTTTTTTCATTCAGAAGTAACAACGGAGCAGCCTCTTGAATCCAAGCCGATAAGAGTTACAGTGATTTATAGAAAGTCACAACTGCGGGATTCTGCCCAGGCCCCTTCTGACGTGGACCAACCACCTGTCACCATTTTCTGAGTCCCTAAAGATTAGAACATCGTAATCCTACTGGACTCTTGCATATCACTCCTATCTATAAGACACCACTGAGAGCTGTTGTGTTTTCCAAAATGTTTGTAGGGCTTTGCTGAATTTGTATTTTATGGGATTTTTTTCTAAAATGTAAAGTTGTACAACTAATGAGGACAGAAAAAAACCTCAGGATAATGATTATCTCTGTGAAAGAAGGAAGGGGATGGGATAGGAAAAAAGAAATTTCAAGCATATGTGTCTTATTTTATATCTTAAAAGAAAGATTTAAAAATGCTAATATTTTTCATATGCTTCACATCATTTTTAAAAATATTGTGATTCTGGAGAAAATTTACGTAGGAATTAGGTCCTCATTTAACAATGTCTATACAAAAAAAAAAATTTTTTTATACATATTATTCAATGACATTGGCTATACTTCTCAGAATGTGTCAGCATTCTCATTATTTCCGTTTTGGTTGTTGTGTTTCCAGTAATCTAGCTCCTTGACCCTCCTTACCTTCTCATCCTTGGTCTAGAGTAAATATTAACTGTTAGGTTTCATTTAGGTGGTTGGTTAGAGTAGCACAATATTCACTGGCGACATTATTTATTGCTATGATCCACTCAGTCTTTGGCTGCTAGGTGACCTCTGGGAATAGTTTGAGTTCCAAGTTTAAAAGGCATCCCAAGGCAATAGTCTCAGGGTTCCTCTAGTCTCTACCAGTCCAGTAGGTCTGATCATTTTCTAGGAATTTGAGTTTTGTTCCTCTTTTTTTTTTTTTTTCATTCTGTCTGGAACCATCTATTGTGTCCCCGATCAAAATGGTTGATAGTGGTAGCGGGCACCATCTAGTTCTTCTGGTCTTATGGTAGCAAAGGCTGTGGTTTGTGTGGGACATGGGTCCTATGGATTAATTTCCTTCTTGAGTCTTTGGTTTCTTTCACTCTCCTTTGCTCCAGACCGGAAGAGATCAGGAGTTGTATCTTAGCTGGCCGCTCACAAGCTTTTAAGGCCCCAAATGCTACTCACCAACCTCGGATGTAGAACATTATCTTTATGAGCTGTGTCCTACCAAGTGGCTAGGTTGTCCCCTGAGATTATGATCCTAAGCCCTCAAATGGCTTCACATCGTGTTTTAATAAATAAAAAGTTTAGATAGTTTTTATTACATAAATATCCACAACATACCTATGTTTGCATACGTAAGTAAATAAAGTATGATTGAATATACCAAGGGCTGCCAAAAGAACAAACAAATCTGTCTTGGAAGAAATACAGCCAGAATGCTCCTTAGAAGCAAGGATGGTGAGACTTGGTCTTTGGACTTGTTATCAGGAGGGATCAGTCCCTGGAGAAGGGATGGATTGACACAGTGGCCACAACAATGGACTCAAGCATAACAACGATTGTGACGATAGTGCAGACAGGGCAGTGTTTTCTTCTGTTGTGCATAGTGTAACAACAACAAAGTATTATTCAATGAATCAGTAACCTACACAAATTTTTATAATTCTGCAGCTTTTCTTTTAAACCTTAACATGTTTTCTCCATATTGATATATGTAGAACTAATTCACTCAGTCTAGTTGTTTTATGGAGTCCCTGAGTGGTAAAAATAGCTACCATGCTTGGCTGCTACCTGAAAGGTTTGGAAGTTTGAGTCTATCCAAAGGTGCCTCAGAAGAAAGGCATGCTGTCTACTTCTGAAAAGTCAACGATTGAAATCCCTGAAAAGTCAATGATTGAAATCCCTGTTAAGCCTTGTTCTACTCTGAAGTACATGGGTTTGCCAAGATTCAGAGTCAACTCAATGCTAACTTTTCTCTTTTTTTTTTTTTTTTGAGTTTCTATATAGTTGCTAAAGAGTCCTAGTGGTATACTGGTTAAGTATTTGGTGGTAGCCCAAGGGGAAGTGGGTTGAATCCATCAGCCACTCCACGGGAGAAAGATGTGGCTCACTTATGGCTAATGTATCTCCCTTTTTTATTTTTTTGTATGTGTACAACTGGTTTATTGAAAAGCCTGATTCACTGGGGTACAACTATGGAATTGCTTTATTTATTTATTTTTTTCTAATTACTGTCTTTGACTGTGCTGAATCTCCCTTTCTAGTCCCTTAATGATATGCAGGACGGATCTCACAGCTGATTACTTCCACATATTAAACAGTCCAGTTCAGTTCTGTCCACTTATCCCAGTTTAAGTTATCAGTCTCATGCCCTTCCTCTCTGTCAGCTCAGCCCAATCGTAACTGGAGGAACTTGGATTTAGAAGGGAGCCTTGTCTGCTCTTTTGCTTTTCCTCATCCACTTATGGGTCTTCATCTCTCCTCCAATGTAGTGGATTGGGGTGGGGTGGGGGTCATGAAAGCCTTTGGAATCTTCTCTTTACTGACATGAGCTGCGCTTTGATTCCCTGAGTTGGCAGGCACCTTTATGTTGGGGGATATAGGTGAATTCTTTGTGAAATGAATGAAAAACTCTGACTTGACCTCTCCTGACCCACCTCCCCATTCCCATCCTTGGTAGTTCAAGCCGCATTCTCTTTCTTTTTCTTAAATTAGTTTTTATGGTTCTTTAAGTGAAAGTTTACCAATCAGGTCAGTCTCTCATATAAAAATGTATATACACCTTGCTATACACTCCTACCTGCTCTCCCTCTAATGAGATAGCACAGTTCTTCGCTCCACTCTCTCTTCTTGTGTCCATTTGGGTAGCTTCTGGCCCCCTCTGCCTTCTCATCTCCCCTCCAGACAAGAGATGCCAACATAGTCTCATGTGTCTACTTGATCCAAGAAGCTCGTTCTTCACCACTATCATTTTCCATCCCATACTCCAGTCCCATCCCTGTCTGAAGAGTTCACTTTGGGAATGGTTCCTGTCTTGGGCTAACAGAAGGTCTAGGAACCATGGCCTTCTAGTCCCAGTCTGACTCTGGTCTTTTTCTGAGAATTTGGGGTCTGCATCCCACTGCTCTCCTGCTCCCTTAGGGGTTCTCTGTTCTGTTCCCTGTCAAGGCAGTCATCGGTTGTGGCTGGGTACCATCTAGTTCTGCTCTCAGGCTGATGTAAAAACCAAAGCCAAACCCAGTGCCGTCGAGTCGATTCTGACTCATGGTGACCCTATAGGACAGAGTAGAACTGCCTCATAGAGTTTCCAAGGAGTGCCTGGCAGACTGGAACTGCTGACTCTTTGGTTAGCAGCTGTAGTGCTTAACCACTATGCTACCAGGCTGATGTAGTCTCTGGTTTATGTGGTCCTTTCTGTCTCTTAGGCTCATCATTACCTTGTGTCTTTGGTGTTCTTCATTCCTCCTTGTTCCCGGTGGGTTGAGACCAACTGATGCATCTTAGATGGCCACTTGCTAACGTTTAAGACCTCAAACACAACTCTCCAAAATGGGATGCAGAATGTTTTCTTAATAGGTTTTATTATGCCAATTGGTTTAGATATCCCCTGAAACCATGGTCCGCAAACCCTCACCTCTGCTACTCTGGCCTTTGAAGCGTTCAGTTTATTCTGTATTGTGTATTATCTTTCCCTTCACCTAAAATAAAGCATATCTACTACATAATTAGTGAAAACCCCTCTACCTCCCTTCCTCCCCCCCGACCATCAAAGAATATTTTCTTCTGTGTTTAAACTATTTCCCCAGTTCTTATGATAGTGCTCTTATACACTGTTTGTCCTTTTGCAACTAATTTCACTCAGCATAATGTCTTCTAGATTTCTCCATGTTATGAAACGTTTCATGGATTCATCATTGTTCTTTATCGATGCGTAGTATTCCATTGTGTGAATATACCATAATTTATTTGTCCATTCATCTGCTGATGAGCACCTTGGTTGCTTGCAACTTTTTGCTATTGTAAACAGTGCTGCAATGAACATGAGTGTACATATATCTGTTCGAGCAAAGGCTCTTATTTCTCTAGGATATATTCCAAGGAGTGGGATTGCTGGATCATATGGTAGTTCAATCTCTAGTTTTTTAAGTGCCAAATCCATTTCCAAAGTGTTGGTACGATTTTACATTCCCACCTGCAATGTATCAGTGTTCCAGTCTCTCCACAACCTCTCCAGCATTTATTAGTATGTCTTTTTTGGATCAATGCCAGCTTTGTTGAAGTGAGACGGAATCTCGCTGTAGTTTTGATTTGCATTTCTCTAATGGCTAATGATCGTGAGCCTTTCCTCATGTATCTGATAGCAGCCTGAATCTCTTCTTTAGTGAAGTGCCTGTTCATAGCCTTTGCCCATTTTTTCATATGGTTATTTGTCTATTTGTGGTTGAGTTTTAGCAGAATCATGTAGGTTTTAGCAGGCACAGATCGGAAATGTCATAGCTAAAAACTTTTTCCCAGTCTCTAGGTAGTCTTTTTGCTCTTTTGGTGAAGTCTTTGGATGAGCATAGGTGTTTGATTTTTAGGAACTCCCAGTTATCTGGTTTTTCTTCTGCATTTTTATTCTTGTTTTGTATACTGTTTCTGCCAGGTATTAGGGCTCCTAACGTTGTCCCTATTTTTTCTTCCATGATCATTATCATTTTAGATTTTATGTTTAGGTATTTGATCCATTTTGAGTATATTTTTGTGCATGGTGTGAGGTATGGGTCTTGTTCCATTGTTTTGCACATGGATATCCAGTTATGCCAGCACCATTTGTTAAAAAGACTGTCTTTTCCCCAATTAACTGACTTCGGGCCTTTGTCAAATATCATTTGCTCATATGTGGATAGATTTATGTCTGGATTCTCAACTCTGTTCCATTGGTCTATGTATCTGTTGTTATACCAGTAGCAGGTGTTTTGACTACTGTGGTGGTATAATAGCTTCTAAAATCAGGCCTCCCACATTGTTCTTCTTTTTCAGTAATGCTTTACTTATCTGGGGTCTCTTGCCGTTCCATGTGAAGTTGGTGATTTGTTTCTCCATCTCATTAAAAAATGTCATTGGAATTTGGATGAGAATTGCATTGTATCTATAGATGGCTTTTGGTATAATAGACATTTTTACAATGTTAAATCTTCCTATCCCTGAGCAAGGTATGTTTTCCTGCTTACGTAGATCTCTTTTGGTTTCTTGCAGTAGTGTCTAGAAGTTTTCTTTGTATAAGTCCTTTGCATCTCTGGCAAGGTTTTTTCCTAAGTATTTTATCTTCTTGGGGGCTACTGTAAATGGTATTGATTTGGTGATTTCCTCTTCGATGTTCTTTTTGTTGGTGTAGTGGAATCCAACTGATTCTTGTATGTTTACCTTGTACCCTGATACTCTGCCGAGCTCTTCTATTAGTTTCAGTGTTTTTTTTGAGGACTCTAGGGTTTTCTGTGTATAAGGTCATATCTTCTGCAAATAGAGATACTTTTTCTTCTACCTTACCAATCTGGATGCCATTTATTTCTTTATTTAGCCTAATTACTCTGGCTAGACCGTCCAGCACAATGTTGAATAAGATTGGGGATAAGAGGCATCCTTGTCTGGTTCCTGCTCTCATGGGAAATGCTTTCAGAATCTCTCCATATAGGATGATGTTGGCTATTGGCTTTGTATAAATGCTCTTTATTATGTTGAGGAATTTCCCTTCTATTCTTATTTTGCTGAGAGTTTTTATCATGAATGGGTATTGGAGTTTGTCAAATGCATTTTCTGCATCAGTGGAGAAAATCATGTGGTTCTTGTCTTTTTATTTTATTTATATGGTAAAAAGAAAAAAGAAAAAAATTTTTTTTTCCTTTGGATTACATTAATTGTTTTTCTAATGTTGAACCATCCCTGCATAAACACCCCTGAATTCGTGGTATAAATCCCACTTTGTCATGGTGAATTTTTTTTTTTTTGATATATTGTTGAATTCTGTTGGCTAGAATTTTGATGAGGATTTTTGCATCTAAGTTCATAAGGCTTATAGTTCTGTAATCTTCTTTTCTTGTGGTGTCTTTACCTGGTTTTGGCATCAGGGATATGCTGGCTTCATAGAATGAGTTTGGGAGTATTCCATCCGTTTCTATGCTGTGAAACACATTTAGCACTAGTGGTGTTAACTCTTCTCTGAAATTCTGGTAGAACTCTATAGTGAAGCCATTGGGGACAGGTTGTTTTTTCTGTGTGTGTGTGAGTTTTTTGATTACCTTTTCAATCTCTTTTTTTGTTATGCGTCTATTTAGTTGTTCTAGCTTATGTGTTAGCTTATGTAGGTAGTGTGTTTCTAGGAATTCATCCATTAATTCCAGGTTTTTAAATTTGTTAGAATACAATTTTTTGTAGTAATCTGATATGATTATTTTAATTTCAGTTGGGTCTGTTGTAATATCGCCTATCTCATTTCTTATTTGGGTTATTTCTTTCCTTTCCTGTTTTTCTTTTGTCAGTCTGGCCAATGGTTTATCAATTTTGTTAATTTTTTCAAAGAATCAGCTTTTGGTCTTGTTAACTCTTTCAATTGTTTTTCTCTTCTCTACTTCATTTAACTCTGCTTTAATTTTTAGTATTTGTTTTCTTCTGGTGCCTGACTGTTTCTTTTGTTCCTCTCTTTCTATTTGTTCAAGTTGTAGGGACAGTTCTTTGATTTTGGTCCTTCTTTATATATGTGTGCATTTATTGCTATAAATTGACCTCTGAGCACTGCTTTCACTGTGTCCCAAAGGTTCTGACTGGAAGTGTTTTCATTCTCATCGGATTCTATGAACTTCTTTGTTCCCACCTGAATGTCTTCTATAACCCAGTCTCTTTTGAACAGAGTATTGTTCGGTGTCCAAGTATTTGATTTCTTTTCCCTGTGTTTTCTCTTCTTGATTTCTACTTTTATGGCCTTATGGTCAGAGAAGATGCTTTGTAATATATCTTTTGGATTCTGCAAAGGCTTTCTTTATGAACTAATATGTGATCTATTCTGGAGAATGTTCCATGTGCGCTAGAAAAGAAAGTATACTTTGGAGCTGATGGGTGAAATGTTCTGTATGTGTCTATGAGGTCACGTTGGTTGATTGTGCCATTTAGATCTTTCATGTCTTTATTGAGCTTCTTACTGGATGTCCTGTCCTTCACCAAAAGTGGTGTGTTGAAGTCTCCTACTATAATTGTGGAGCTGTCTATCTCACTTTTCGATGCCGTTAGTGTTTGTTTTATGTATCTTGCAGCCCTGTCATTGGGTGCATAAATATTTAATATGGTTATATCTTCCTGGTAAATTGTCCCTTTAATCCTTATATAGAGTCCTTCTTTATCCTTTGTGGTGGATTGAACTTTAAAGTCTATTTTGTCAAGAGTTAATATTGCCATTCCAACTTGTTATAGATTGTTGTTTTCTTGATATATTTTTTTCCATCCTTTGAGTTTTAGTTTGTTTTTGTCTCTAAGTCTAAGGTGTGTCTCTTGTAGGCAGGATATAGCTGGAATATGTTTTTTTAATCCAATTCGTACTCTCTTTCTCTTTCTTGGTGCATTTAATCCATTTACTTTCAGTGTAAGTATACATAGGTATGAGTTCAGTGCTGTCATTTTGATACCTTTTTTGTGTGCATTGCTGACAATTTCATTTTCCACTGACCTTTCTGTGCTGAGAAGTTTTTCTTTGTAAATTGTAGTTGAATTTGTTTTTCATTGTAGTTGAATTTGTTTTTACCGAGTCTTTATGTTTATCTTGGTTTTTATTTTGAAGCATGGGATTGTTAGTCTTCTTTGTGGTTACCTTAATATTTATCCCTATTTTTCTAAGTAGAAACCTAACTTGTATCTCTGTATATCACCTTGATTTCCTCTCCATATGGAAGATGTATGCCTCCTGTATTTAGTCCCTCTTTTTTGATTATTGTCATCTTTTACATAATGACATCAGTGATTCCGTGTTTTGAGCATTTTTTTTAATCTTATTTTATTTTTGTGATTTCCCTATCTGGGTTAATATCAGGATGCCTTGTTCTGCGTCCTTGTGTTGTGCTGATTTCTGATATTATTGATTTTCTGACCAAAGAATTTCTTCAGTAATTCGTGTAGCTTTGGATTGGTTTTTGCAAATTCTCTAAGCTTGTGTTTATGTGTAAATGACTTAATTTCACCTTCATATTTGAGAGAGAGTTTTGCTGGATGTATGATTCTTGGTTAGCAATTTTTCTCCTTCAATGTTGTCTTTATGTAATCCCATTGCCTTCTTGCCTGCATGGTTTCTGCTGAGTAGTCCGAACTTATTCTTCTCCTTTGTAGGTGAATTTTTGTTTACCCCTGGCTGCTTTTAAATTTTTCTCCTTATCTTTGGTTTTGTCATGTTTGATGAAAATATATCTTGGTGATTTTCTTTTGTGATCTATCTTTCATGGGGTTCGATGAGCGTCTTGGATACATATCCTTCCATCTTTCATGATGTCAGGGAAGTTTTATGCCAACAGATCTTCAAAAATTCTCTCTGTACTTTCTGTTATCCCTCCCTGCTCTGGAATTCCATTGATACGCAAGTTATTTTTCTTGATACATTCCCACACGTTTCTTAGGGTTTCGTTTTTTTAAATTCTTTTCTCTGATTTTTCCTCAAATATATTGGTGCCAATTGCCTTATCCTCCATCTCCCCACTTCTGCATTCCAATTCCTCAGTTCTACTCCTCTGACTTCGTATTGAGTTGTCTAGTTCTGTAATTTTGTTGCTAATCTTTTGAATTTCTGAATGCTGTCTCTCTATGGATACTTGCAGCTTATTAAATTTTTCATTGTGTTCTTGAATCATCTTTTTAATTCTTTCAACTGGTTTTTCTCTGTGTTCCTTGCCTTTTTCCGTACA
Organism: Elephas maximus indicus; assembly: GCF_024166365.1. NCBI lineage: Eukaryota > Metazoa > Chordata > Mammalia > Proboscidea > Elephantidae > Elephas > Elephas maximus. The sequence continues at coordinate 29,037,545 of NC_064823.1, read as the reverse complement.
TTGCCTGATTTCATTTCTGATGTTGTCCCTGATGTCTTGAAGCATTCTGTATAGTAATGTTTTCTTTTCTACATCTGGCAATTCCAGGAATATATCTTCATCTGGGAGAGATCTTGATTCTCTCTTTTGGGGCATTGTAGAAGCAATCATGGTCTGCTTCTTCTTGTGATTTGATATCGACTGCAGTCTCTGAACCGTCTATAAGTTATTGTAATAATTTATTTTATATTTGCTCACTGAGTCCTATCTTCTTGTTTTGTTTTGTTTCAATATACGCACATGGGCTTCTAGAGTGCACTAACTTGATTACTGGAGCCTTTGAAGCACTAATGTCCTATTACCAGATGGTTAGAACTGTTACCAGGTATATGAGAATATAAGTCCATTCACTATTCTTGAGTAGAATCAGCTCAGGTGTCCTGATGGTCAGTCACCTCATGTGTGGTGTAGGTTCTCACCTACTATCTTAGAGGAGTAGTGGTGATAGTTGTATGCGCTAGTTTCTGGTAGAGGCAGGGGTCACACTCTGAGGAGGTCAGGGTTCTGACAGCCTTCCTGTAAGTGCCAGTGAGGAAGCAGTGTTCCCTTCTCTAGAGTGCCTTGGTGGGTGGGCTCTGCATCTGTACCTTAGGCACCCAGTGCTTATCCCTGTAACGACTGGTAGGTACCATTATCCTCAGAATCCTTTCATGAGTGGCTAGGTGGTGTGGATGGAGCCTCAGCCCTCAGGTCCCTGCTCTGGGTAGGTGAGGGCTCTGTTTAATAGGTAGAGTGGTATCAGACCTCCAAAACCTGCCTCTCCACTGCTCAGCTGAAACAATTATAGTCAGACCTTTAGCAGATTTGCTTTTGCATTATAAAGGTCACCTGGTTCCATGTAGGGGTGAAAGCCAAAGTCTTTGGATCTCTTACGCCTGGACTGGAGCTGCTTCTGCTTTGATCTTCTGGTTTAAGGGAGTCAGGAAATTATTTTTCCCCTGATTGTTAATTTGCTCCTTTTCCGAGGCCAGAAAAATGGATCAGACAAAAGCAGGTCACTACTATCTCAGGCCCAGGGAATTCAAATGTTATGAAGCTAGCTGGGGCAAGGAGTGGAGGGATCAGAGAGGTAGGAGATAGTAGTGTGGTAAAATAGACAAAATCACTTACCTTGTGTCCAGAACACTGTTTTATCTGAGGTTAGAGAGGTGTGTGTAGCCTGTGTGTTCTGGGTGGGTTCCCTGTCGAGATTGCCCCAGGGCTTTAGGGCTGTATCCCATGCTTGCCTCGTCTCAGGAAACTACCATCAGCCCCACCACATTTGCACCAAAGAGCGGCACCAAGGAATTGGAGTTGTGACGCTGTGTGGGCTTGGCAACTAGTCGCTGCTTCTTAGTGGTCTCTCACTTCCCTTGTCACTCAGGTTGGTGTGTAGCCTCTGTGCGCTGGCTGGGTCCCCGCCCACATTGCCCCAGGTGGTTAAGGTTGCATCCTGTGCTTGCCATGTCTCAGGAATCTACCATCAGGCCCACTGCATTCACGCCAAAGAACAGCTCCAAGGTTTCAGAGCTGGGATTCTGCACAGGCTTGGTAACTAGTCACTGCTTCTGTGTTGTCTCTTGCTCCCCTGTTACTCAGGTCGATTCCTTAGCTCTATGTTTGTTGATCAGGGTTTGTAGATTGTCATATATGTTATGGATTCATTTTTTTTTTTAGGTGTTTGTTGCAAGAGGGTTCAGTGGCAGCTTTTGACTATTCAGCCATCTTGGCCCGGCTCGTACCGGCAGCATATAGTTTTTTTTTTTAAATCCAAGCTGAAAATTTCTGACTTTAATCAAGTAATTTAACATATCTACATTTATTATCACCAATAATATATTTGAATTTATATTGAGCATCTTATTTCGCATTTTTATTTTATCAGAGATTTTAGTTTCTTTTTTCCTAATTTTTTTGATTGATAAACTATGGGTTACAATTCTGTTTTATTAGTGTTTTCCCTGTAATTTTTTACTTACACATATTAAAATTTCTCAGCCCTTATCTTTTTGAATAATGCTGCTTCAACTTTCTATTATCTTTTTCAGAGTCCTATTAAAATTCTATTTAAAAAATTAGTTCTCAAACTTCCATATCTATTAGCTACTTAAAATTTTTTTTATCTCCGTATTTTATTATGGACAAAAATTCTCTTCCCATTCTCTCTTTTCTTTACCGTTGTCAATTTCAGAGTTTATCCTTTAAGTTTTGTGTGTGTGTGTTTTAATACTTACACTTTTTCTAGGATTAGTAATTGATTCCTCTTTCTGTTCATATCATTTTCCATTTTTTCCGTAGAAATCATTCTTTCCTCTCTGTGAACCTTAAACATACTTATTTTAAAGTCATTTTAAGATTGCACAATTGTTTTCATTTTTTAGGGAGTAAATTTGTCTCCTGGCTGGTTATTTCTTTGGCTGTCTGTCTTTCTTCAGATCTCTTGTATATATTGTTATTTTAGTTTGCTGGCTCATATTGAGGAGATTTTTTTTAAGTTCTTCTCAGCCCTTACCATTCTTGTCTAATGGGTTTTGAGTCACGCCCATCTGATACCCTGAAGCTGCTAATACAAAGAAAGGTTTATATCAGTAGCACTTGTCAAGCTTTCATTCAGCATGAATACTGGCAATATCGCAGATTGATTCACAGTACTTTAAGGCTATGTCTGCTTCCCAACTTCTAAAAGGCTCCCTGGGCAGTGTTTTGTTCTTTTCGGATTCCCTTCATGGAGTAGGATGGAGACTTACACTAGTCTTGGTTTTTAACATTGAGCTGGCTCTTTCCCTTGACTCTGCTGGGCCCCTGTTATCCACAGGCATTGGTTCCAGGCTGCCTCTGCCTGTTCCTAAACTCAGGGCAGTCAGGCCCATGGACTCAGCCCTTCTCACCACTTTGTGTTTCTGCTGTTTCCGATCCAAGGAGGTGCTCATCAGTTTTCTATACAGCTCTATCTTCTTTGCTCCACTTGTTGGTCACCAAAGACAATAAATTAACAAATGAGGATACTCCATGCATTTCCTAGCAATCATTCAAAGCTCTCTTCCCTTACTCTCAATCTGCCACTCTTCCAATTATATATTCCATTGATGTTCAGTTCATGGGGTCTCCCACTTGAAAGTCTGTTTTGCTTTCTTGACTAAATATTTGTAGTGATGATAAATAAAGTATAAAAATAAAGAGTTAAAAAGATACTCTCAAGTATTGACAACATCATTGTTGTTTAGCTTCCAACAAGTCATCCCTTGATTCATGGTGACATCATGTAAAACGGAACAAAATTCTACCCGGTCCTTTGTCACCCCCAGAATCGGACTGCTATTATCCACAGGGTTTTCACTGGCTGATTTTCAGAAGTAGGTCACCAAGCCTTTTTTCCTAGTCTGTCCTAGTCTGGAAGCTCTGTTGAAATCTCTTTAGCATCATAGCAACAGAGAAGCCTTCACTGACAGACAGGTGGTGGCTGAGATGCATTGGTCAGGAACTGAACCCAGGTGTCCAGCATGGAAGGTGGGAATTCTACCACTGAACTTACTTCCCTTAAAGACTTGAGCTCACACTGACCCTTCTTGTGCTCTTCTTTCTAGATTTCCTTGGTAGAAGAGTCTATTTTAATTCTGCTGCTTATGCCCTGGCACATGGGATGGCTCCATTATGTCCCTTGGCCCTAGTATTGCCAGATTAAATAGTGCATGCCCAGTTAAATTTAAATTTCAGATAAATAATGAATAAATATTTCATATATTTACATCCTAGATATTGCATGAGACCTGCTTATTCTAAAAAAGTATTTGTTGTTTACCTGAAGTTTGAAGTTAGCATTATTTCAGGCTTCTTTGTATCTCTAAGCATGTTAAACACAGGATTAGAAAGATAGTTAAGTTTCTTTTCATTATGAAATTCATGCTACTTGCTACAGCCAACAAATAGGGTTAACCATCTCTTTAAAAATGCCAGTAAAGACAGGGATTGGACTGGACTATAACGTGGAAAATGATACTGGTGAGGAGTGAGCTTCTTGGCTCAAGTAGATACATAATACTATGTGGGCAACTCCTATATGGAGGGGAGATGAGAAGGCAGAGGGGGACAGAATCTGGCTGAATGGACACAGGAATACAAGGTAGAGAGGAGTGTGCTATTCATTAGGGGGAGAGCACCTGGGAGCATATAGCAAGGTGTGTATAATTTTTGTATGAGAGACTGACCTGACTTGTAAACCTTCACTTAGAGCACAAAAAAAAAGTCAGTAAAGAAATACACTCTATTTCAGTGATGCATTAAAAAATATAACATACTGGGGGCGGGGCCAAGATGGCAGAGTAGTCAGATGCTTCTGGTGATCCCTCTTACAACACACACCTGAAGAAAAAGTGAAACGATTATATATATGACATGCTAGGAGCCCTGAACATCAAATGCAAAGTCAGGGAATAGGACTCAGCGGCAGGAGGAAGGAGAGACAGTTCAGAAGTTGCAAGGATTTACTGGAGCTGAATTCGTGGGAACCAGCACCCCTCAGACATGATCCCCTAGAGTGACCGTGGAGGGGCTGGCAATAGTGTTTGGGATGCTGTTTCCTCAGGGAGGGATAGTGAGCCACACAGTCTACTTATACCTCTGAAACCAGAGAAAAACAGTGCTCTCAGCAAAAGCTCAGTACTTGTGTTTATTTTACCCCACCCCTTGCCCCCAAGCTGGCTTCAGTGGTTGTCGATTTCCCTGCATCTGAGATAGGTCTTGCTGCGCACCCTGAGCCATTCGCCTGGCCTTGGAGAAGGAATAAATTAACAATTGGGGGAAAAGATAATCTGCCACCTCCACTAACCTGTGGAGTTCAGGACAGAATCAGCTTCTGTCCAGGCACAAACAGTCCACGAACTTTGAATAGCTTTTGTACCTGCGTGGTACTGTGTGGGTCCATTTCAGGAGATTAGGCCTTGACTGGCCGACTGCAATGGTGTGTGTGCTTGAGATCTGACTTCAACTGTTTCAGCTGTGTGGTGGAGAGGTGGGTTTTTAATGTTTGACAACACTTTGCCATTAAACAAGGTCCTCACCTGCCCATATCCAGGGCCTGAGGGCCGGTTGTCCCACCCACATCACCTAGCCACCCATGACAGGGCTCCAAGGAGAAGTGGTGCCTCCCAGTCCTTCTAACCAAAACCATTCGGTGCCCATGTTCCAGCTGCACAACCCACCTGCCTGTGCAGTCTCCTTAACAGGGATGCAGTTTCCTTGCAGACACTTGGGGATGGTTGTCAGCCCCCTGCCTTTTTTAGAGCATGACCCCCTGCTGCAAGCAGATACCTCTGCCTACACCAATCACCCCTGACCCTCTAAGACTGTAGGACAAAGCGTTTACCACACACTTGCTGACCAACTGCCTGGACATGTGGGCTGAATCCATAGAAGAAAAGTGAATGGACTCCTAGGCTCATATACTTGGTAACAGGTCTAGCCATCTGGTAACAGGACGTCAGAGCTTCAAAGGGGCAAATAATCAAGCTCGCTCACTCAAGCAGCCTATTTGGGTATATGAAAACAAAACAAAGCAAGAAGCTAAGATACAGTAATCAAACACATAATAAATTAATACGATAATGTATAAATGGCTTGGAGACAACAGTCAATATTGAATCACATAAAGAAGCAGACAATGGCTTCGACAAGCTCTCAAAACAAAGAGTGAAGGAATCTTCCAGATGAAGACATCTTCCTGAAATTACCACATGTAGACTAAAGAAGATTAATATACAGAACTCTTCAAGTGATCAGGGACGTGATCAGGAAAACACACAAGCTAAAGAACACACAGATCAAACAGTTGAAGAAAGAAAAAGATTACTCAAGAACATAATGAAAAATTTAATAGGCTGCAGGAATCTATAGAGAGAAAACAATCAGAAATTCAGAAGATTAACAATAAAATTACAGAATTAGAAAACTCAATAGAAAATTAGAGAAGCAGAATTGAGGAAATTGAACCAAAATTAACGACATTAAGGATAAAACACTTGGCACCAATATAGGCAAAGAAAAATCAGTTAAAATAATTTAAAAAAAACTGAAGAAATTCTAAGAATCATGTGGGACTATCAAGAGAAATAACCTACGAGTGATTGGAGTATGAGAAAAGCGAGGGATAACAGAAAATATAGTGAGAATTGTTGAAGATATGTTGGCAGAAAACTTCCCTGATATCACAAAAGATGACAAGATATCTATCCAAGATGCTCATCTAACTCCAAATGAGGTAGATCTCAAAAGAAAGTCACTAAGTCATATTATAATCAAACTTTCCAAAACTGAAGACAAAGAGAGAATTTTAAGAGGTGCTAGGGATAAATGAAGTCATCTTCAAAAGAAAAGTCAATAAGAATATGCTCGGACTACTCAGCAGAAACCATGTTAATGCTTTAGAGTTTGTTTTCTCAAGGCCAGGCACAAAATTCAGATGAATGAATGAATGAATGAATGAATGAATTCAAGGCATCTTTTTAAATGAAATGGTTTGTTTTCCTACCTTAGAAAAGGTAGAATACTAGAAATAACTAGAGAATTTTTGGTAGGCTTCATAAAGAGTGAACAAATCAGATTTAGAAGAAATACAATCAGAATGCTTTTTAGAAGGAATGATGGTGACACTTTGACTTGCTTACTTTCCACACATCATCAGGAAACACCAATCACTAGAGAAAGACAAAACATTTGGTAAAATGGAGGACTGGCAAAAACGAGGGAAACTTTCAATGAGATGTGTAACATGATAGTCACAACAATGGGCTCAAACATAACAAGTATCATGAAGATGGCACAGGATCTGACTATGTTTTTTCTTTATACATAAAGTTGCCATGAGCCAGCTCCAACTCAACAGCAACTAACAACAAAATTGTAAAAGCTGCAAGGAAAGAGTTGTGAAAGCAGGGAAGCTCCCTTTTACTGAGTGAATTTCACTCAGGTAAAAATGTGATTGTTGTTATTCTTAGGTGCCATTGAGTTGATTTCAACTCATGGTGACCACAAGTGACCGATGAGAACTTCCCCTTAGGGTTTTCTTCGCTTTAAATCTTTACAGAAGCAGATCTGTACGTCTTCCTCCCACAGAGATGCTGGATGTGTTCAAACCATCAACCTTTCAGTTAACACTTTGTACCACTACGAATCCAAAAAAAAGTTATTTATCTATATATGTATTACAGAAACTAACACAAGAAGGTGCTCACTGTCAATAGTATGTTCCTACCCGAAAGGGAAATATCCATCTAATCCTCATAAACCAGTTATGGATTATATGCCAACAGAGGATTTAATGCTCCACCATTCTGATGTTGTTGGTTACTGATAAAACTCAGCACTGTCATTTACCCTTCTCATCAACTGACAACTCTGCTTCCTTCTCTTGCCTGCCTGAAACTTCTGCTATGATGTAGATGCCAAACACTGAGTCTTCTGCAAAGTAGAAAAGTTTCAGTCTCATGAAATGGATTGTAGCAGGTTCTCTTAACTACTGATGCTTTGAGAAATAGACTCATGACTTTGGAAGTTAAGGAAGCATCACTTAGAACTGTCAGACTATATTAGAGGAATGAGTCAGAATTTCCAGGATTCATTTCAGTCCAGGAACAGATACCTTTGTGAGAGCAGACTGCTTAGCTAGCACCCAGAAAAACAAGAACTTATTACATGGGGTTGAATTAAGTATACTTGTTGGAAATATTGTTGATATCACTGTCTCTTAGGATCCAGGGACAAATATTTTTAATAAATGCCTTTACTCTTTTTGATAGTGTAATTATATGCATAGGTTTAATAAGAATCTGTCCTCCTTGTTATCAGGATGTAATTAAACAAATCAGTTGTGTAACTAAAACCATGCCTGGGTATCATGTTTGACAATAAGCCCACCGTTAAAAAACAAATACGTCAACTGAGGTACACAGAGTCCTTGTAGGAAACTGAGCTGATATCTGCTCTACAGTTTATACAGTCCCTGCCTTACAGGTAGTAAGGAAGGTCACTTAGTGGCTGGTCAAGAACTTTGGCAGATATTGGGAAATTCAGAAAGAAAGAAATTCACTCACACTTATACAGACTTCAGCAAAATCTGGGGAAAATGAGATTCCTGGGCTTGGATTCCTAGCCTCAGATTAGGAGATTAAATTAAAAAAGTGTCACATCATACACTGCTGACATGAATGTAAATTGGTACAAGACTTTCAGAGGGGAATTTGGCAATGTCTAACAAAACCACATATGTACTTACCTTTTGAGTCAGTAATCCCACTTCCAGGGATTTATCTTAAAGATATACCTCCCACGATAAGAAAAAATAAATACATGTACATGTTATTCACTACAGCTTGGGTTATATTGGCAAAATACTGGACACTACCTAAATGCCAACAGGAGTCTGGTTGAATTAAACCATGGTACATCCACACGATGGATTACTATAAAGCTGTCAAAATGGAGGAGGAAGATCTCTATGGACCATGGCATTATCCCCAAATTTTTATTTTTATACATTTTTAAGAGAAGAAGAAAAAAAAATATGCAAGCTTACATGTGAGAGACAATGGGAAAAACATATATCTGCGATCTGCACAATTTTGGAGAAAAAAAAGAGAGTAAATCAGAGACTAATGGGGTTGATTACCTACAGGGAGTGATTATGAAAAAAATGGGGGATTGAAAACAAAGAAGAAATAAGGTAGCTGTGTTACTTTTACCAGCAGACTTTTTTATAGCTTTCTTTTTTGTTTGTTTTTAGTTCTGATTTTTAGAACCAGGTTGATGTTTGCAACGCTTGAAAAATCAAATAACTCATTAGAATTAACCAGGGTATGGGGGAAATACAGAATGGAATACAAATAATAAAAATCACCCCAACTCTATTGTAAATGAGTAATTACCATATTTTTAGATAACGTGCCCACACATATAACACGCGGCATAGCCGGATTATAAAAATAGGGGTGGAGGTGTTGTGCAGTTGGGAAAAATACATATAACACTGTATTATTTGCATAAAAATGCCGTACACTGAAAGGGATAGGGAAGGCAAGAACTTACCTAAGTAACTTTGGAAACCAATATTCTTTCTGTATACTCCAAAACTAAAGACAAAAAAAAACCAAAAGACCTACTCTATACATATTGTAGTGTGCTTAGCCAAACTATTTTTCATAGGGTTATAGGTTAGGAATTCTATAAGTACTTTGTATATATTCTAGGATTAAGCAAGAAGTAAATACAGTGTGGATAATAATAGCCAGGATTCTTATTTTCAGAGCGAAGAGAGGATAAAGACAAGGGGAAGACTAGAATGAACTCTATGGTGTAGTTAGAATTGGAGGTATAAGGATGAATTCATGATTTTTTAATATGTGTTATATACATATGTTTATGTATGTGTACGTGCAAGTGTATATATGCATATGTGTGTGTATATATCATCAATATAGAAAAGATCCGGATGGGTATGTACCTGTGCATTTACACACATGCATTTCCTAGCTTCGTGCTAGGAAATGAGCATAACCTGAGAGTAATTACAGTTCAGCAGCTGTGAGTGCACCCCGTGTCCGGGTCTTAGCTTCTAAATGCCATTCTCCAAAAAAAGGAGCCAGAGGATCTGGAGAAATAACAGATTCCACAGCCGGGGCACAGAAAGCACAAAATGCTCCTGCAATATCTTGTGCCAGAAAGTAATGTCATGCTCAAAAATTAAAGACATGTCAAAAGCAAAGAAGCTCTCTTAAAGAGGCCCCCAATGACCAAGTCTGGAGTAATTTGAACAAGAAAAAAAGTAGTTATAACAACAGATTATAACCCGTAGAATAAAATAAAAATCCATAAGTCCTGACTGATGTGGATAAATAAATAAATGGTGCAGAAGGGAAAGCTGCCAGTAAAATTCCAATTAATAAATGTATAAGGAATCATAGAAATAGAAAACCAACTTTAGAAAACACATATTAATTATTTTTAGGCAAAATTCATAATGGATTCTAAATTTAGTAGGTGAAAGCATGATGAGAAACAGAATATTTACATAATATCAGTATTTTGATTTATGTATATAAAAAAATTAATTTAAAAAGAATAAATAGAAACTGTACAGAGGAGAAACCTGGCAGACACAGCCCAGCTAAATAATCAAAGTTAACCTCACCAATATGAGGTGTATCGACATGTGTTCCTCGATAAGATGCACCGAGAAAGGCACATCACCTCTATGATATTCTTGACAGAAATACACATGAGGATTTAATAATGCTGAAACATCAGTGTCTTAGTTTCCCAACAGAAACTAACAAACCTAACAAAATACCATGAAGTGAGTGACTTTGAAGCATGTAAGTTTATCGTCTCACAGTTCTCTCTCGGTCAGCTCTAGGGGAAGACCCTTCCTTGTCACGTCCAGCTTCTGGTAGCCCTGGGCATTTCTTGACATTCTTTGGCTTTTAGATGTACATTCCACTGCAGATTCATCCGTCCGCTCCTCCTGTAACACTGTCTCCGTGTCTGTTGTCCCCTTTATAAGGCACTATTCAGGAAGGGATTAGGACCCACCCTATTTAAATATGACCTTGTTAACTGATAACATCTTCAAAGGAAGACTTTATCTCCAAACAAGGCCACATTCACTAGTACAGGTGTTAAGGCTTCAACATATATTTTGGTGGGACACAATTTAACAATTCAACCATAACAGTCCACTGTCTGCCCCCCAAAATTCCTGTCATTCCCATGTGCGAAATGCATTCATCCCATCTGTCTATCTCAAATATCCAAAACTAAACCCGCTGGCATCGAGTCAATTCCAACTTCAAGTGACACTATAGGACAGAGTAGAACTGCTCAATAGGGTTTCCAGGGAGGGGCTGGTGGACTTGAACTGCCAATCGTTTGGTTAGCAGCTGAGCTTTAATCACTACCACCAAGGTTCCTTACCCTATCTCAGCATCCTGAAAAGTCTTAAACCTTTCCAATATCCACTCTAAGCCTAAAATGCATTTTTTAAATAATTTATTTTTGTTTTTGTTGTTGAGAATATACACAGCAGAACATATACCAATTCAACAATTTTTACATGTGCAATTCAGTGACCTTGATTACTGTTTTCAAATTGTGCTACCATTCTCATCCTCCTTTTTTGAGTTGTTCCTCTCTCATTAGCAAAAACTCACTGCCCCTAAGTTTCCTATCTATCGTTTTGAGTTGCTGCTGATCCCATGTAGACAGATCTTAAAAGAGACATTCTTTACTAGTTAGGCTAAACTATTGCTTGGTTTTAAGAGGACTTCAGGGGATATTTTTGGTTTATGTTTTAAGGTTTAAAGATTATCTCAGGGCGATAGTTTCAGGGGTTTATCCAGTATCCATGACTCCACAAAATCTGTATTCCATGAGAATTTGAAATTCTGGTCTGCATTTTCCTTCTTTTGATCAGGATTCTCTTATAAAATCTTTGATGAAAATGTTCAGTAATGGTAGCCAGGCACTATCCAGTTCTGGTCCCATGGCAGAGGGGGCAGTTGTTCATGGAGGCAATTAGCCACACAGTCCATTTCCACCTCCCCTTCCTAACTGTCCTTCTTCCTCTCTTGCTCCAGGACAATAGAGACCAATTGTTGTATCTTGGATGGCTGCTTGTAAGCGTTTAAGACCACAGACAATATGCAATGAACTAGGAGGTAGAACAGAAGGACTAAACACAATATTAGACATAAGTAAGACTCTGGGAAGGAATGGCACAGTGGTTAAGAACTCAGCTGCTAACGAAAAGGTTTGTTCCTGTTAGGTGCCGTCGAGTCGGTTCCGACTCATAGAGACCCTATGGACAACAGAACGAAACACTGCCAGGTCCTGTGCCATCCTTACAATCGTTGTTATGCTTGAGCTCATTGTTGTGTTAATCCACCTCGTTGACACTCTTCCTCTTTTTCGCTGACCCTGTACTCTGCCAAGCATGATGTCTTTCTCCAGGGACTGATCCCTCCTGACAAGATGTCCAAACGATGTAAAACAAAGTTTCACCATCCTTGCCTCTAAGGAGCATTCTGGCCGCACTTCTTCCAAGACAGATTTGTTCGTTCTTTTGGCAGTCCACGGTATATTCAATATTCTTCATCAACACTGCAATTCAAAAGCATTAACTCTTTTTCAGCCTTCCTTATTCATGGTCCAGCTTTCACATGCATATGATGTGATTGAAAATTCCATGGCACGAGTCAGGCGCACCTTAGTCTTCAGGGTGACATCTCTGGTCTTCAACACTTTGAAGAGGTCCTTTGCAGCAGATTTACCCAATGCAATGAGTCTTTTGATTTCTTGAGTGCTGCTTCCATGGCTCTTGATTGTGGATCCAAGTAAAATGAAATCCTTGACAACTTCAGTCTTTTCTCCGTTTATCATGATGTTGTTCTTTGGTCCAGCTGTGAGGATTTTTGTTTCCTTTATGTTGAGATGTAAACCATACTGAAGGCTGCGGTCTTTGATATTCATTAGTAAGTGCTTCAAGCCCCCCTCACTTTCAGCAAGCAAGGTTGTGTCATCTGCATAACGCAGGTTGTTAATGAGTCTTCCTCCAATCCTGATGCCCCGTTCCTCAAATAGTCCAGCTTCTCATATTATTTGTTCAGCATACAGATTAAATAGGTATGGTGGAAGAATACAACCCTGATGCACACCTTTCCTGACTTTAAACCAATCAGTATCCCCTTGTTCTGTCCAAACAACTGCCTCTTGATCTATGTAGGGGTTCCTCATGAGCACAGTTAAGTGTTCTGGAATTCCCATTCTTCGAAGTGTTATCCATAGTTTGGTATGATCCACACAGTCGAATGCCTTTGCACAGTCAATAAAACACAGGTAAACATCCTTCTGGTATTCTCTGATTTCAGCCAGGATCCATCTGACATCGGCAATGATATCCTTGGTTCAACGTCCTCTTCTGAATCCAGCCTGAATTTCTGGCAGTTCCCTGTGGATATACTGCTGCCCCCATTTTTGAATGACCTTCATCAAAATTTTGCTTGTATGTGATATTAAAGATATTGTTCTATAATTTCCACTTTCACTTGGATCACCTTTCTTGGGAATTGGCATAAATATGGATCTCTTCCAGTCAGTTGGTCAGGAAGCTGTCTTCCATATTTCTTGGGCTACATGAGTGAGCACCTCCAGTACTGCATCTGTTTGTTGAAACATCTCAGTTGATTTTCCACCAGTTCCTGGAGCCTTTTTTTCACCAGTGCCTTCAGAGCAGCTTGGACTTCTTCCTTCAGTACCATCGGTTCCTGATCATATGCTACATCTTGAAATGGTTGAATATCAACTAATTCTTTTTGGAATAATGACTCTATGTATTCCTTCCATCTTCAGCGAAAAGGTTGGCCGTTCATATGCACCAGCCATTCTGCAGGAGAATGATGTGGCAATCTGCTTCTGTAAACATCAACAGCCTGGGAAACTGAATAGGGTAGTTCTACCTTGTCGTATAGGGTCACTAGGAGTCAAAATTGACTTGTTGGCCATAGGTTTAGGTATAGAAGACTCTGGGTATGTTCCATCTTGGAGCAAATTTCCTCCCCATCTGGGAACCTTGCTTCCAAGCATAGTGGTGCAACAGGCACAGTGTCGACACTCCCTTTCCAAAAGGAGAAATTGGAAGGAGTGAAGGGATCACAGTTATGAAGAAGTCTGAAATCCAACAAGGCAAATTTCAAGACTCGAAAATAATTCTTTCTCTGAAACCACCTGGGCAGTGGCCGTAACCTCCAAACCCTGTGCAGCCTGTCCTGGCCCACTAGGAAGGGAGCCCAGCCTCTTGGACTCAGGCAATGGCTCATCCCTGTGGAATGGAAGAAGTGGTAGCCCTGCCCCACCACCCATGACAAAAGCCCCTGTGGCCTCTGAATTGCTTGATGATCCTTTTCTTTTCTTGAAAGACAATAGATGTTTAGAACCCAGTAGCTACATCAGCTTGTTTCCTGCCTGTGAAATTTCAGGCATTACACCTCTTTCCTTCATTTGATCCCATATCTATCCCCTTCAGTGTAAGCTAGTAGGGTCTCTGTTGAGATAGTTGGATGCATTCCTAAATCACATGTCTGATCTCTTTAGGAAACAGGTATCTAGCCAAATACATGGTGTTTTTTCAAAAAAAATGCCTTCTTAATTTTTACAACATGAATAGGCTGATAATTCTCCAAATCTTCAAGTTATGGCTCCTTTTTGCACAGTTCATTTCTTAATCTATCTCTTTCCTCCTGCATTTTACTATAAGTAGCAAGGAGGAGCTAGGCTACACCTTCAAGATTGTGCTTAGAAATCTCCTCAGCCAAAATCCAAGTGCGTCTCTTGCAAGCTCTACACAAAACACTTGAACATAACTCAGCTAAATTCTTTGCCACCTTATAACAGGGATAGCCTTTCCTCCAGTGTTCAATAACATATTCATTATTTCCATTTAAGGCCTTACCAGAAGCACAGTTGAGGTCCACCTCTTTAGCAACATTCTGTTTATGATGATATAAGTTTTCTAAGCTCTTAGCAGAATTGCCTGTTAAGACCATCATTCTATTACCAATTGCCAATCTGACACAAAGGGTCCTTGTCTTTTTCCGAGTAAGAATACACGTGAAAGACAAACTTGATCTTCAGCAAGCTTTATTTTGCTTGAGTCAAGCAAAAGCAGACTACTTCTCACGTGCTTTGGGCATGTTATTAGGAAGGACCAATCCCTGGAGTGGGACATCATGTTTGGTAAAGTAGAGGGTCAATGAAAAAGAGGAAGGCCTTCAACCACATGGTTGACACAGTGGCTTCAACAATGGACTCCAACATAGCAACGATTGTGAGAATGTCACTGGATCTAGCAGAATTTCGTTCTGTTGTGTATAGGGTTTCTATGAGTAGGAACGGAGTTGATACCACCTAATGACAACCTGTGCCTGCAGATGAGCAGCTAAATTTAGCAGAAAAAAATTTATACATTCCTTCTGACTGGGCCCCGTTAAATCTGTGACCATAAAACTTTAGTAGGCTCTAGCTCTCCCTGGCCATTCTACTACATTTGTCCGGTCAGTTTCCTTTCCCATACTTAGAAGACTCCTTCATACCTGATTATCTCTGAAACCACTATGCCACCAGGGTTTCCAAAGAGAGAAGGACAGTAGGATTCAGAGGAGACAAACATAAGCGGAGATGTAAAGGGGCTCTGGGTCCAAAGATCAAACGCATAAATCCCAGTGCATCCAGTGGACAGAGAAATAGGATGAGGATAATGTGAATACATGGGACCCCATATAGCACAAAAGCCTGGAGCACCTTACCAGGGTAGGCTCCTTAGGAGCTAGGGTTGTGCTGGTGAGCAGACTTTGGTTTCTCTGTAAATAGAAATGATGGCTGAAGCCATATGTTTGGGTAAAATTGTCAGAATGAAGACAGAAGAGTATGTGTGTGTGTTTGTATTTGTTTATTCACCTCTACAATTATTTATAAAATTAAAATAAAAAGTAGTTTCTTAATATATCACTAAAGACTGCATGCTCTTAGACATCTATTAAGACCCCTTGGTTATGAGATCCTTGCAGTGCCTAGGTTTCTGCAAGAAGTCACCTAGGCATCGTCTGATGGCATTAAAAAAAAAAGAAACCCATTGCCATCGAGTCGGTTCCAAGTCATAGCGACCCAATAGGACAGAGTAGAACTGCCCCATAGAGTTTCCAATGAGAGCCTGGTGGACTCAAACTGCCAACCTTTTGGTTAGCACCCGTAGCACTTAACCACTATGCCACCAGGGTTTCCTGGTTTGTGATGGCACAGAGTAGACAAACTACACACTTCCATATCCTGTGGCTGATTATTGGAAGAGTTCAAACTCACTTTTTTTTTTCAAGGCAAACAGGGAGGCATCAGAATGTCCTCCTCTGGGGACAGACAGGGGTAGATAACTTTATTAGAAGTATAGCATATTTGGGAAAGAGAAGCTTAGAGAGGTTAAATAGCTGTCCAAATCCATGTAAATAAACTGAAGATACAATATATTTTCCCCCAAAGCTGTTTTCTCCAAGGTGCCTTCCAAAGGAGGTGACATAAACAGTGTTGGCAGCCAAGTAGTGAATTAAGATCCTAGAATAAGACAGGAAGGAGAAGGCTGGCTATTGAGTCTGATGAAAAGGCCTTTGACCAAGCAAATAATTATGTTTTTTTTTAGAGCAATTTAAGGTATTATGTATTTTTTTACTTTTAGATCAATGATATGGAAATTTTTGAGGATTTTATTTTCCTCCCCTGATTGAGTTTTAAAAACATCTGATTTTTTCCCCAGAATTTTACCAGCAATTATTTATCATTTTAGAAAAAAATTGCAATGCCATCAGCAATGTTGCTTGTGATAATGCAACCATCAATAATACAACGCCGTCTGTCAGTCTGCATGTAGAGCGTGTGACTATGATGTTCTTCAGCCAAGCTGTATTCTAGCAGTTGCATATTAAAATACCTATAATTTTATTATAAGCTGATTTCCTTTTATCTCCTGCACTTTAAAAGAAATCATTGTGGTGAAAATACACATAACAAAACATCTCAATAATATCTACACATACAATTCAGTGACATTGATTGCATTCTTCAAGTTGTGTGTCTATTCTCGCTTTCCTTTTCCAAATCATTCCACCACCATTAACATAAACTCAATGTCCCCTAAAAAAAACTCCCTCTTTTCCCCCTCCCTCGTGCTACTGGTAAACGCTAAGCATCTTTGGCTTCTGCGTATTTGCTTATTTCATATAAGGGAGATCACACAATATTTGTCCTTTTGCAACTAACTTATTTCATTCAGCATGATGTTTACAAGTTTCATCCATGTAGGGGGATGCGTCAGGACTTCATTTCCCTTTATGGCTGAGTAGTTTTCCATTGTGGGTATATACCACGCTTTGTTTGTCCATTCATGTGTTGATGGACATTTTGGTTGTTTCCATCTTTCAGCTATTGTCAAAAGTGCTGCAATGAACATTGGTATACAGGTTTCTGTGTGCGTTTCTGCCTTCACTTCTTCTGGGTACATACTTAGGACTGGGACTGCTGAGTCACACGGTAGTTGTGTGTTCCACACTTCGAGTAACTACCAAACTGTTTTCCACAGCGCCTGTACCATTTTATATTTCTACCAGCAGTGGATGAGGATTTCAGTTTCTCCACAATCTTTCCAACAACTGTTGTTCTTGACTTATTTTTATTTTTAACATCTCCATTCCAGTAGGAGTGAGGTAGTATTTCATTATAGTTTTGATTTGCATCTTCCTCATGGGTAATGACACTGGCATCTTTTCATGTGCTTGTTGGCCATTTGCACTTCACGTGGACAAAAATATCTGATAGATGTTTTTAATTATATGTGTGGATGGGTTTATTGTCTATAAATAAACTTCATTTCAGGTTAGTAAGGGGTCGTACAAAAAATATTCGGGGTGTGGTAAATTAGCTATTGATATAGGTGATGGAGATATATAGCCTTTTATTAGTTAGAGGACAAAGATCAGTCACGTGGCAGTATGAGGATGGCCTGGAGATGTTAAGAATAGAGTGAGAAGGCCAGTTATGAGGATATTGACCATTTTTGCCAGGAAATGATCAGAAGCAAACTGACAAAGCAGCAGTGCAAAGAGAAAGAGGGGAATAGATTGAAAAAATAGTAGATAGAATGGACATGGTTGGCAATTGAACAGGTGTGAGATATGAGGACATGGAGATGGGTAAGTGAATTTCAGGATGACTGTGAGAAGAAAGATGAACTCAGTATTGGAGGTATTAAGCTTGAAATTCCTATGGGACATCCACGTGGAAATGTCAAATAGATAAATGCAGATTTCAAATCATGCCGGTTGTCTGGGACAGTCCTGGTGTACAACTGGTGCATACAACTGTGGTCCTGGTGTAATTATTAATAGGACTGCTTTCACACTCCAAAATATCCCAATAAATTACATGGTTCTTCTAGTAGAGCTCTAAAACTCCGGAACAAGGGCTGTGCTGGTGAGTAAATGTTGGAGTCTCTGTATATAGAAATGATGGCTGAAGCCATGTGTTTGGGTAAACTTGTCAGAATGAATAGACAAGAGTATGTGTGTGGGCACATGTGTGTGTGTGTGTGTGTCCTTTTTTATCCACCCTTAAAAAATGATTTCTAACTAATGGACCACAATTATCATAACCTCCACAAGACTGAGCCCAGGACAACTAGTTGGTGCCCAGTTACCACCACCACTGACTGCTCTGGCAGGGGTCACAATAGAGGGCTCCAGACAGAGAGAGAGAAAAAGGTAGAACAAAATTCAAACTCACATATACAACAGCAACAACAAAAGACCAGACTTGCTGGTCTGACAGAGAGTGGAGACATCCCAAGAGTATAGCCCCTGAACGCTTTTTTTTTAATTGCGCTTTAAGTAAAAGTTTACAAACCAAGTCAGTCTCTCATACAAAAACTTACGTGCTCCTTTCTGTATACTCCTAGTTGCTCTCCCTCTAATGAGACAGCACACTCTTTCCCTCCACTATCTATTTTCGTGTCCTTCGGCCAGCTTCTGACCCCCTCTGCCCTCTCATCTCCTCTTCAGACAGGAGCTGCCCACATAGTCCCATGTGTCTACTTTATCCAAGAAGCTCACTCTTCACCAGTATAATTTTCTATCCCGTAGTCCAGTCCAATCCCTGTCTGAAGAGTTGGCTTTGGGAATGCTTCCTGTCTTGGGCTAACAGAAGTTTTGGGGACCGTGACCTCTGGGGTCCTTCTAGTCTCAGTCAGACTATTAAGTCTGGTCTTCTTACAAGAATTTGGGGTCTGCATCCCACTGCTCTCCCGCTCCCTCAGGGGTTCTCTGTTGTGTTCCCTGTCAAGTCAGTCATCGCTTGTAGCCAGACACCATCTAGTTCCTCTCGTCTCAAGCTGATGGAGTCTCTGGTTTATGTGGCCCTTTCTGTCTCTTGGGCTCATAATTACCTTGTATCTTTGGTGTTCATTCTTCTTTACTCCAAGTGGGTTGAGACCAATTAATTGATGCATCTTAGATGGCCGTTTGTTAGCCTTTAAGACCCCAGACACCACTCTCCAAAGTGAGATGTAGAATGTTTTCTTAATAGATTTTATTATGCCAATTGACTTAGATGTCCCCTGAAACCATGGTCTCCAAACCTCCATCCCTGCTGGGCTGGCCTTCAAATCGTTCAGTTTATTCAGGAAACAGTTTTGCTTTTGGTTTAGTCCCCTTGTGCTGATCTCTCCTGTATTGTGTTTTGCCCTTCCCTTCACCTAAAATAGTTCTTAACTACTATCTAATTAGTGAAAACCCCTCTCCTTCCCTCCCTTTCCACTCTCATAACCATCAAAGAATATTTTCTTCTTTATTTTTCAAGTTCTTATAATCGCTGTCTCATATAATTTTGTCCTTTTGCAACTGAATAATTTCACTTAGGATAATGCCTTCCAGATTTCTCCATGTCATGAAATGTTCCACGGATTCATCATTGTTCTTTACTGATGCATAGTAGTCCATTTTGTGAATATACTGTACTTTATTTATCCGTTCACCCATTGATGGGCACCTTGGTTGATTCCATCTTTTTGCTACTGTAAACAGTGCTTCAGTGAACATGGGTGTGCATATATCTGTTCATGTAAAAGCTCTTATTTCTCTAGGATATGTTCCAAGGTCTGTACGGTACTATTTCTAGCTTTTTAAGGAAGCGCCAAATTGATTTCCAACGTGGTTGTACAATTTTACTTTCCCACCAGCAGTGTATAAGTGTTCCAGTCTCTCCACAACCTCTCTAACATTTATTATTTTGTGTTTTTTGGAGTAATGCCAACATTGTTGGCCTGAGATGGAATCTCATTGTAGCTTTGATTTGCATTTCTCTAATGGCTAATGATCGGGAGCGTTTCACTGGACACACTTTTAACTCAGTAGTGAAGTTACTCCTGAGGTTCACCCTTCAGCCAAAGATTAGACAGGTCTATAGGCCCAACAATAACACATGTGAGGAACGTGGTTCATAGTTCAATCATGTATATGAGACTAAAGGGCACAACAGCCCAAAAGCAAAGACGAGAATGTAGGAAGGGACAGGAAGACTGGACGAATGGAAACAGGTAACCCAGGGTGGAGAAGGGGAAAGTGTTTACACATTACAGGGTTGGCAACCAACGTCACAAAAGAATTTGTGTATTAACTGTTTAAAGAGAAACTAATTTGCTCTGTAAGCTTTCACCTAAAGCACACACACACCTACACACACAAAAACTTTTAAACCAAAACAAATATATATTTCTAAAAAGAAAATAAAAAGTAGTTTCTGAATATGTCATGGAAATTAGTTTACAATGATATGTTTTTCCTGTACCTGTCCTTTCTATTGTAGAAAAAAATTTGTTTGAATGCAGAATATAACTCGTAATAACTAGATTCTTAATGTTCAAAAAACTAGTTATTCATCAATTATAATTATACTTAAAGGCATTAAGTCAGAAACTTGCTAAGTTTTAGCTTATGCTGCCTATCAAAATTGAGGTGGCCATAATTACATGAAATCCTGTAGATAGTAAACGTGTTGTCAGCTTCTAAAGAATTAGGATCACATTACCTCATTGGCTTATTGGAATTAAAGGGATAAATAACCCCAAACAGGTCTGTAACCTATTAAATTTATTTTAATGAAATCAAATACACTAATCTTAGCTTAAAACTTATAAAAACATTGGTAGTTGAAATGACAAGAACTTCGAAAAATTAATTTACAAAAATAAACTGAAAAGGAAGTAAAACAAGACTCTAAGTGCATTTGGCCCTAGTTTTCTTTCTAAGATTAATTTAATAATAGCTGTATCTGAGTTTTTTATCTGATAGATGTTCTGTAAATATTGTTGGATAAATTCATATTTTTCAAAATAGAAATCACTTTATTTTATGTTATAAATGTATAACAGGTAGTCATAAAAATTTCAGATAATGCAGAAATATATAAAGTAAAAAATAAAAACATAAATAAACAAGCCTGTAATACCACCTTTTAACATTTGGAATATGTCTTCTTCTTTTTTTTCTTTGACAGTTTTATTGAGATGCTATACAATTGATTCACATAATATACAATTCACACATTAAAAATGTATAGATATTTTTTAGTGCATTCAGAGAGTTATGTAGCCATCATCACAATTAAGTTTAGAACATTTTCATCATCCCCAAAAGAAAAATAAAATACCAATTAGCAGTCACCGTCCATTCCTTCCTAACACCTTGCATCGCCCCTCCCCCCCCCCATTGCCCCCTGCCCTAGGTAACAGCTTTCTGTCTCTAGATTTTCCTATTCTGGACAATTCATATAAATTGAATCATACAATATGATCTTTTGTGACTCGTTTCTGTCACTTAAAATAATGTTTTCTAAGTTTGTCCACATTATGGCATGTATCAGTACTTCATTCATTTCAATTGCCGAATAATATTCCATTTTATGTACAAATCACATCTTCACTTGACTTACCACCTGTCTGTCAGTTTGTCTTACCATGGTGGCTTACCTGTTGCTCTGATGCTGGAAGCTATGTCATTAGTATTTTACGTACTAGCAGGGTAACCCATGATGGACAAATTTCAGTGGAGCTTCCAGACTAAGATAACCTAAAGGCCTGGCTATCTACTTCCAAAAGTTAGCTAATTAAAACCTTATGGATCACAACTGAACATTGTCAGACTTGCTTGCTTTGTAGACATCATTAGAAGAGATCCTTTACTGGATGGTGAAATAGAGGGTCAGTGAGGGCAAGGAAGATCCTCAGTGAGATGGATTGGCACAATAGCTGTAACAATGGACTCAAACATGCTGGTGGTTTCGAGGATGATGCAGGGCCAGGCAATGTTTTCCTCTGTTGTACACAAGGTCACCATGAGTTGAAGTCGACTCTGTGGCAGCTATCTATTTTCTCTTCAGCTGATGGACATTTGGGTTGTTGGATGGTTTCCACTTTTGGCTATTATGAATAATGCTGCTATGAACATTTCATGGACAAGTTTTGGGAGTGGACACTCTGTTTTTTTCTTTTGAGTATATACCTAAAGGTGGAGTTGCTGGCTCATACTGGAAACCCTGGTGGCATAGTGGTTAAGTGCTATGACTGCTAACCAAAATGATAGCAGTTCAAATCTGCCAGACACATTGCAAACTCTATGGGGCAGTTCTACTCTGCCCTATAGGGTCGCTATGAGTCTGAATCAACTCGACAGCACAGGGTTTGGTTTTGGTTTTTTTGGTAACCCTATGTTTCATCTTCTCAGGCACTGACAGACTGTTTTCCAAGGTGATGGTACCATTTTACATTCCCATCAGCAGTGTATGAGGGTTTCAATATCTCCGTATCCTTGCCACCACTTTTTATTTTGTGTCTTTTTCATTTAGAGCTTCCTACTGGGTGTCATTACAAGTCCGAATTGAATTTAACCAAGAGGTCGGCTGTTTGAATCCACCAGGTGCTCCTTGGAAACTCTACCGGGCAGTTCTACTCTGTCCTATACGGTCGCTATGAGTCAGAATCAACTCGACGGCAGTGGGTTTGGTTTTTTTTAAGCCATCTAAGAAGGGAGTGGAGCCCTGGTGGCACAGTGGTTAAAAGCTTGGCTGCTATCCAAATGGCTGGCAGTTTGAATCCACCAGCCTTTCCTTGGAAACCCGATGGGGCAGTTCTAGTCTGTCCTATAGAGTTGCTGTGAGTTAGAATTGACTAGAAGGCAATAGATTCAATTTGGTATTTGGAGGAAGGGAATGTCATGGATGGAATTATGACCTCCCAAACATGTGTGTAGTAACTTGGTTAAGCCATGATTCCCAGTATTGTGTGGTTGTCCTCCATTTTGTCATTTTAAATTTATGTTAAAGACAATTAGGCTGGGATCTAACACCCTTGCTCAGGCCACACCCCTAAACCAACATAAAGGCAGTTTCTCTGCGGTGTGGCCTGCATCACCTTTTATCTCTGAAGAGATAAAAGGATAGTGAAGCAAGCAGAGAGTTGGGGACCTCGTACCACCAAGAAAGCAGCACCAGGAGCAAAGTACGTCCTTTGGACCCAGGGTCCCGTGCCTGAGAATCTGCTCGACCGGGGGAAGATTGAGGAAAAGGACTTTCCTCCAGAGCCAGCAGAGAGGGAAAGCCTTCCCCTGGAGCCGATGCCCTGATTTTGGACTTTGAGCCTACTTTAGTGTGAAGAAATAAATTTCTCTTTTTTAAAGCCATCCACTTGGTGTACCTCTGTTATAGCAGCACTAGATGACTAAGACAGGGAGTAAGTAGAGAAGGGGAGCATCTTGGAGCATTCCAAATATTAGAATGAGAAAGACTCAAAGGAGACTGGAACAGAATATCCATGGAGAAAGGAAGAAAACTGAGTCTGTTTTTCTGGCGATCAAGTGAAAAAAGTGATTCAAGAATGAAAAAGTGGTTAAATGTGTCAAGAGCTCCTATGAATATAAGTTAGATGAGGACTGAAAATGGACCATTGGGTTTGGCATTGTAGAGATCTTTGACAAGATTGGATTCAGTGGAGAGGTGGGACAAAACTTACTGGAGCTGGATCAGAAGATAATGGAGTCGAAAAAGTGGAGACGATGGGAAAGAAAACTTTTGCAAGGAATATCATGATAAAGGTGGCAGAAAATTCCAAAGGCACCAGAAGAAGGAAGATTAAGGAGAGTTTCTATTTAAATATGTGAGATGTTGTTGTTGTTGTTGTTAGGTGCCATTGAGACAGTTCCGACTCATAGCGACCCTATGCACAACAGAACAAAACACTGCCCGGTCCTGCGCCATCCTTACAATCATTGTTATGCTTGAGCTCATTGTTGCAGCCACTGTGTCAATCCACCTCATTGAGGGTCTTCCTCTTTTCCGCTGACCCTGCACTCTACCAAGCATGATGTCCTTCTCCAGGGACTGATCCCTCCTGACAACATGTCCAAAGTGTGTAAGACGCAGTCTCACCATCCTTGTATCTAAGGAGCATTCTGGCCGCACGTCTTCCGAGACAGATTTGTTTGTTCTTTTGGCAGTCCACGGTATATTCAATATTCTTCGCCAACAACACAATTCAAAGGTGTCAACTCTTCTTCAGTCTTCCTTATTCATTGCCCAGCTTTCACATGCATATGATGTGATTGAAAATACCATGGCTTGGTTCAGGCGCACCTTAGTCTTCAGGGTGACATCTTTGCTCTTCAACACTTTGAAGAGGTCCTTTGCAGCAGATTTACCCAAAGCAATGAGTCTTTTGATTTCTCGACTTCTTCTTCCATGGTTGTTGATTGTGGATCTAAGTAAAATGAAATCCTTGACAACTTCAATCTTTTCTCCATTTATCATGATTTTTCTCATTGGTCCAGTTGTGAGGATTTTTCGTTTTCTTTATGTTGAGGTGTAATCCATACTGAAGGCTGTGGTCACTGACCTTCATTAGTAAGTGCTTCAAATCCTCTTTCACTTTCAGCAAGCAAGGTTGTGTCATCTGCATAACGCAGGTTGTTAATGAGTCTTCCTCCAATCCCGATGCCCCGTTCTTCTTCATATAGTCCAGCTTCTCAGATTATTTGTTCAGCATACAGATTAAATGGGTATGCTGAAAGACTACAATCCTGACGCACAGCTTTCCTGACTTGAAACCAATCAGTATCCCCTTGTTCTGTCCAAACAACTGCCTCTTGATCTATGTAAGGGTTCCTGATGAGCAAAATTCAGTGTTCTGGAATTGCCATTTTTCCCAGTGTTATCCATAGTTTGTTATGATCCACACAGTCGAATGCCTTTGCATAGTCAATAAAACACAGGTGAACTCCCTTCTGGTATTCTCTGCTTTCAGCCAGGATCCATCTGACATCAGCAATGTTATTCCTGGTTCCACGTACTCTTCTGTAACCAGCCTGAATTTCTGGCAGTTCCCTGTGGATATACTGCAGCAGCCTTTTTGGAATAATCTTCAGCAAAATTTTGCTTGCATGTGATATTAATGATATTGTTCTATAATTTCCACATTCGGTTGGATCACCTTTCTTGGGAATAGGCATAAATATGGATATCTTCCAGTCAGTTGGTCAGGAAACTGTCTTTCATATTTCTTGGCCTACATGAGTGAGCACCTCCAGTGCTGCATCTGTTTGTTGAAACATCTCAATTGATATTCCATCAATTCCTGGAGCCTTGTTTTTCGCCAATGCCTTCAGAGAAGCTTGGACTTCTTCCTTCACTACCATCGGTTCCTGATCATATGCCACCTCTTGAAATGGCTGAATATCGACTAATTCTTTTTGGTATAATGACTTTGTGTAATCATTTCATTTTCTTTTGATGCTTCCTGCATTGTTTAATATTTTCCCCATGGAATCCTTCAGTATTGCATCTCGAGGTTTGAATTTTTTCTTTAGTTCTTTCAGGTTGAGAAACGACGAGCGTGTTGTTCCCTTTTGGTTTTCCATCTCCAGCTTTTTGCACATGTCATTATAATACTTTACTTTGTCTTCTTAAGAGGCCCTTTGAAATATTCTTTTCAGTTCTTTTACTTCATCAATTCTTTCTTTTGCTTTAGCTGCGCGACGCTCAAGAGGACATTTCAGAGACTCCTCTGACATCTGTCTTGGTCTTTTCTTTCTTTCCTCTCTTTTCAGTGACCTCTTGCTTTCTTCATGGATGATGTCCTTGATGTCATTCCACAGATCATCTGGTCTTTGGTCACTAGTGTTCAGTGCATCAAATCTGTTCTTCAGATGGTCCCTAAATTCAGGTGGGATACACCCAAGGTCATATTTTGGCTCTCATGAACTTGCTCTTATTTTCTTCAGTTTCTGCTTGAAATTGCATGTGAGCAATTGATGTTCTGTTCCACAGTCGGCCCCTGGCCTTGTTCTGACTGATGGTATTGAGCTTTTCCATCGTCTCTTTCCACAGATGTAGTCAATTTGGTTTCTGTGTGTTCCATCTGATGAGGTCCATGTGTACAGTCACCGTTTATGTTGTTGAAAGAAGGTATTTGCAATGAAGAAGTCGTTGGTCTTGCAAAATTCTATCATTCGATCTCCAGCATCTTTTCTATCACCAGGGCCATATTTTCCAACTACTGATCCTTCTTCTTTGTTTTCAACTTTTGCATTCCAACTACCAGTAATTATCAATGCATCTTGATTGCATGTTCGATCAATTTCAAACTGTAGCAGCTGATAAAAATCTTCTATTTCTTCATCTTTGGTCCTAGTGGTTGCTGCATAATTTGAATAACAGTCATATTAACTGGTCTTCCTTGTAGGCGTATGGATATTATCCTATCACTGACTGTGTTGTACTTCAGGATAGATCTTGAAACGTTCTTTTTGACGATGAATGCAACACCATTCCTCTTTGAGTTGTCATTCCCAACATAGTAGACTATATGATTGTCCAATCCAAAATGGCCAATACCAGTCCATTTCAGCTCACTAATGCCTAGGATATCGATGTTAATGCGTCCATTTCATTTTTGATGATTTCCAATTTTCCTAGAATCATACTTCATACATTCCATGTTCTGATTATTAATGGATGTTTGCAGGTGTTTCTTCTCATTTTGAGTCGTGCCACATCAGCAAATGAAGGTCCTGAAAGCTTTACACCATCCATGTCGTTAAGGTTGGCTCTACTTGGAGGAGGCAGCTCTTCCCCATTCATCTTTTGAGTGCCTTCCAACCTGGGGGGCTCATCTTCCAGCACTATATCAGACAATGTTCCACTGCTATTCTTAAGATTTTCACTGGCTGATGCTTTTCAGAAGTAGACTGCCGGGTCCTTCTTCCTAGTCTAGAAGCTCAGCTGAAACCTATCCTCCATGGGTGACCCTGCTGGTATCTCAATACTGGTGGCATAGCTTCCAGCATCACAGCAACACACAAGCCCCCACAGTACGACTAACTGACAGACACGTGGGGGGATTAATCTCTAGTCCTTAGAAAATGGTACAGGCTCTGTTCAAAATATAGCTGAACAGCCTGTTCCACTCTTAAACATAACAAAGACCCTAATACCTTACAACATATTCTCCCCTATTCAAAATGGATGATTGAGACCTTGAGATGACATGACATGATGCTCTAAGTAATCCCTAAACATTTTTTTTATTAAACCAGCTACACTGGTCTCTTACAAAGGGGTACAGAGCTATCTTAGCTCCTGTGGCCTTGGTCTCTCCTTTCTTTTTTCTTCTCTTGAGAAATGGCCTTCAGTCTACAAACCAACAAGAAGGCTGTCTGACATTTTTAATCTACAACTTTCTTACTCCCTATCTCAGCTACAGTAAAAAAAAAAAAAAAAAAAAAAAACTTACTCCCCATCTCAGCTACAGCAGACTTGACAAAACAGTTCCACTAGCCGAGAGATTCTTTTGTGAGGTTTTTCAGCCTGTTACAAATATACTGATTAGAGCCCAGATGCCTGACATACATATCTTTAGTTTAACAGTTTTTTTTGTTTTTTAGTTGTTTTGTGATGTATAAGACCATCTATAGACTATGTGCTCAAAACATTAGGTAACCCTGATCTTCCCCATATAAAACCCTCCTATCAACCCTTTAGATAGACAAAATTTGAAAAAAACTTAACCTCTCCGTCTCTTGAATACCGGTATTCAATAAAGCCCTCTCTTACTGCTTACCTCCTCCTGTCTCAATATTAACTTCGCCACAGGCGACTTGAACCCATGATTTGTGATAACAGTAGTAATCTCTACGGAAGCAGATTGCCACATCCTCCTCCCATAGAGCAGCTCCTATGCTCAAACCACCAGCCTTTTGGTGAACAGCCTAGCACTTAACCACTGGGCCACCAGGGCTCCTGTACCACCAGGACCTTCAAAAGAAGGATAACAGCTCTATACTTTGATTCAACATTCCATTCTGAAGTATTCCATAGATATGAATACCTTGGAAACTACTAAGTTCATTTTTCCTTCATTACAAGTGTTTTACATCAGGCATGGCAAACTTTTTTGAAAAGAGTCAGATGAGACACAAATTATGCATTGCAGGCCATATAGATCTCTGTCGATGTTCGTCAGGGTTTTTTTGTTTGTTTTGTAACCCTTAAAAAAAAAAAAAAAATTCTTAGTTTGTGGGCCAAAGAGGCCAGCAGAGTTGGCTCACAGGACTTACTTTCCACAGCCCTGTTTTAAATGTTTAAATAAAACAACTTTTTACCTGGAGGTAAAACACAGACACCTTGACTGAATTTTTTAAAGGCATTATTTCACATGTCAAACAGTTCCATCTTCCGGCTCTATGAACTATTTTTGTACGAACATAAAATCAGTTTTTTTTTTTTCAACGTAAGCTTTAAAAAAAACAAGAGCATCATTTAGCGTGGTTTCAAATAGACCTAAGCTAAAAAGGAGACGAAGTTAGGACCCTCGATCCTACTATTCTGTCTTTCACTGACTAGATGGTGAACACCTTAGACAAACTATATATCCTCCCTGAACCGTGGTTTTCTCACCTATAAGATAGTTCAACAAGGTCATTAATTAAGGTTTTTTTTTTTAAATTCCAGTTGATTTTTTCCAAATTTTTATGAGTACATCTATGTTTTTAATACTCTTTCACGGAATATGCACACGCTGGTGGCGTAGTGATTAAGAGCTATGGCTGCTATCAAAAAAAAGTCGGCAGTTGGAATCCACCAGGCGCTCGGTGGAAACCCTACGGGGCAGTTCTAGTCTGTCCTACAGAGTCGCTATGAGTCAGAATCCACTCAACTGCAACGGGTATGGAGTTTTTTGTTTTTTGTTTTAATATGGAATATTAAGTGTTTGGGTGCTAACCAAAAAATCGGCAGTTTGAACCCACCAGCCACCCTGCAGGAGAAAGACGTGGTTGTCAGCTTCTGTAAAGATTACAGCCTTGGAAATCCTATGGGACAGTTCTACTCTGTCCTTTAGGGTTGTTATGAGTCAGAACCTACTCGATGCCAGTAGGTTTTTTTTTTCTTTAATATGGAAATAGGCCTATTTATGACACACTTTTTCGTAGTTATCTTTTTTTATGAATATGAGTTCATTTTGTTATTTGTTGTGTTTGAATTTCCTTCAGAAAAAAAAAATCTTGATTTATACTTCGCCCTGTGCAAATAGCCAACACCCTCAACACCACTTATTGGAAAAATTTTACTGAACTGTGAATAAAAGTAAACTCAAGTAACTGAAAACAAGTTTTTAAAAACATTCTGTAAAGATAAGTCTGCATGCTTTGGTTAAGTTGGGGTCAAGGCGAAACTGAGCATCCAAAAGTTAATGGAGAAGAAGCACCTCCCAAGCCTCTACCATCCTGTTACTGGGGTGATGGCTTGGAAGTAGTACAGGCTCAGAGTCTGGGCAGCTCTTTTTAACTTGCTCAGGCTTTGACCAATACTATCTCCTATTGCACACTCGGCACCTTGGGTTTACCTGGATTACTATTTCATTTTTCATTCATATCTGTCATCAACTCTTGTTTCAAAATGCCTTTCTCTGATATATCACTTCTTATTTAGCCTTTCTGGCATCCACCTAGTCGAGATGCTCAACTTCCTAGCCCTGCATTATGAAAACAGCCATCATAGTCTATTGCTTTTCAAAGAGTGCTCTGAGAATTTGCATCAGTTGGGATGCTGGTTAAATATGCTACCTCCTAAGTTTTTTTTTAAGCCCCATCCTGTAGAATACCACTGTTCAGCAGAAACATAACAAGAGTGGCATGTGTAATTTGAAATGTCCCTGAAGTCACGTGAAAGATTTAAAAGAAAACAGATTAATTTTAATAACACATTTTATTTAATCCAATTTATGTCAAAGATTCATTTCAATATACATACAAACCAAACAAACCCAGTGCCATCAAGTCGAATCCGACTAATAGCGACCCTATAGGACAGAGTAGAACTGCCCCACACAGTTTCCAAGGAGCACCTGGGGGATTCGAATTGCCGACCTTTTGGCTAACAACCTTAGCACTTAACTACTACGCCGCCAATGTATATAATGCATTAAAAAACATAGGAATACATGATACTTTATATTCTTTTTTCTGTATGTCTTTGAAATGTTATGGATGTATTTTACACTAGGAGCACATCCCAGTTCAGACAAGCACATTTCAAGTGCTCAAGACCCACATGTGGCTAGCGGCTAGTCTACTGGACTGAATCAAACTGGACGAGAAGGGAATATAAGCCAGGAATTTGCATATTTATCAAGATACCCAGGGGATTCTTCTACTTAATTTTGAGAACAACCATTCTAGGCTGTCCCGTGCACAATCCTTTCTACCAACATTACTGAACGGGACTTGAAAAAATGTCGCTTTCCTGGTCTCAATTGCTTGGTGGCCATCCAGTCAGCCTCTAACTCATGGCGACCCCAGGCACAATGGAACAAAGGCCTTTCTTCCTGGTCTGTCTTGGTCTGGAAAGCGCTACTGAAACCTGTTCAGCATCACAGCAACACACAAGCCTCCGCTGACAGATGGTGGTGTCTACACGTGAGGTGCACTGACCAGGAATTGAACCTGTGTCTCCTGTATGGAAGGTGAGAATTCTGCCACCACTAAGACCCTAGAAATCTCTGGTGCCTCCAGCTCAATCAACTCAGATGGGCATTCAAAGCTCGCTAAAAGTGACATAACCTCATCCACCCAACATACTCTCCCACTAAGAAATGTATTAGGTTCTACCATGAAGCTACCATGAGGCAAATATTCAGACATTCATCTATGCAACACATATTTGTGGAGCACCCACTAAATGCCACCATGGATCCTACACAAAAATAGGGAATATATAACACAAATCCTGATGAAGCAAGTAATATAAGATGCTATGAGAATACATAAGAGAGGACTTCATACAGTCTGAGGAGTCAAAGAAAATTTTTCTAATAGTAACATTTAAGTTAAGAAGGGGTGTGAGTATAATTAGGAATCTGACCACCAAAAAGAAATTTGTAGACATGATGAAAAGCCTTGAGTTTGAAAGAATGATGAAGCAGAGAGGTTAGGAAAGTAATCTGAAAGGAGGTTGTGGAGGTAGGCAGAAGGCTGAAAAAGCCTAAGTGGCGAAAATTCCGTTGTTCTTTGTTTTTTTTTCTTGCATGTATATTTAAATAAAACAAGACTACAAACTTCTCAAAAGGTAGACTATCCCTCTTACGCGTAATTTTTTACTTATATCTTCTCCTAGAGTACAATGAAAATATTCAATAAATACTTCCTCAAGGCACGGAAACAAACAAACAAACAAAAGCCAAACCCACTGCCTTCGAGTCAATTCCAACTCATACTGACCCTGTGGTTAATGCCTGAAAATTCTGTTCATTTCTAGAATCTCCAAGTTACACTAATAATTATTTGCATTTTCTGATAATTTAAAAACCATACTATCATGAAACACAAAGAAGTCTTTCCTGAGGTGCTGAGTTTTAAGATAAAGTTAGTTCCTTCGAAACAGGCAATTTTTCTACGGGGAAAGGTGGATGTCAGAACGCAGGCCCCAACTGAACTCCCTGGAAACCCTGTTTGCCTAGTTGTTAAGTGCTAACCATTGCTAACCAAAAGGTCGGCAGTGTGAATCCACCAGGTACTCTTTGGAAACTTTATGGTGCACTTCTACTTCCTTCTGTAGGGTGGCTAGGAGTCAGGTTTTGTAAGCGGAGGTCCCAGTGGAAGGGTGAAGGACATTCAGCTTCCTTGCCTCTTAATCACTGCCCCTGACATCATTGTTCTTCACATCAAAACTGGTGATTAAAAAACTCAAAAGAGACTAAATGATGTAAGATTTTACTGGGTCAACTCAGCCTACTATCCATTCTACTTGTAGTTTGCTCTTCAAACTGATTGAAATATGCTGTTTCACTGCGTGAAAGGCTCCCAACATTCCTGCCCTTCTCTCCCACAAGAGCACACCCTGTAGAAACAATCCCTACACTGACAGCACTGGGGCAGAACCTGTGATTCTGAGGGGATATCACTTTAAAGGGGTTTTTATCACTTTCAAGATTAGGTCAAAAGGGAGACTATGTGAATGGATCTGATCTAAAAGCCAGCCCTGATCTGACTTGAGTCCTTAAGACTCCAGGACTTTCCTGAAGTCACAGAACTTGGAAGTGAGAAGGCCTATGGAAAGGTGGCCTCCAGCAAACAATTAGCAAGACAAGAGGGACCTCAGTTGTACAAGGGAAGGGAAATTAATTCTGCCAACAACCAGAAAACCTGGAAGAGAACTCCATATGTCAGATGAAGTCTATTCAGCAGGCACCTTGATTTCAGCCTTGTGAGACTCTAAGCAGAGAAACCAGCTATGCCATGCCTTCTGAGTGAGGAAACTGAGATAATAAATGGGTGTCATTTTAAGCCGTGGAAATTATGCTCATTTGTTATGTATCGATAAAAAATCTAATACACACACTCAGGCATTTCTCATATAATTAAAGAACATAGCATGTTTGCTGGATAGCCTTTCAGACTTCATTTTACAAATAATTTCCTTCTTAATGACAAACATTAAATGTCCAATGTCTCCTTAATACTCCTTACTGTAACATAAAAAAAACAAAAAAGAAAACTGTTGCCATCAGGTGGATTCCAACTCATAGTGACCCTACAGGACAAACCAGAACTATCCGACAGGATTTCTCCAAGGAGCAGCCTGTGTATTTGAGTTGCTGATCTTTTGGTTAGCAGCAGAGCTCTGAACCACTGTACCACCAGGGCTCCCACCCTAACTATTGAATTTGTGAGTCAAATTCACCTTCAGTGTTGAAGGGTCTTTTTGGTGATGTGACCTTAGTTCTGACAAACCACCAAAGGATGGGAGGGTGAACCAAGTACATTTTGCCCAGTGAGACACAGCCCCTGCCACCCCAGGCTCTGCTCCACTGCTTTGATGGGGCCCTGAGCTCAAGACAGATATGGACATGGAAGAGAAAAGTGGATTTGGGTTCATTCTTTCAATTCCTAATCCAATTTTTTTTGGGGAAAAAAACATGATAGCAGACTTAGCGATTGAGAAATAAATGCTGTACTGCACTGGGCAAATCTGCTGCAAAAGATCTCTTTAAAGTGTTAAAAAGCAAAGATATCACTTTTTTTTTTTTTATTGTGCTTTCAGTGAAAGTTTACCAACCAAGTCATTCTCTCATACAAAAACTTATATACACCTTGCTATATAATCCTAGTTGCTCTCTCTCTAATAAGGCAGCACACTCCCTCCCTCCACTGTCTGTTTCCTGTCCATTCCCCCAGCTTCTGATACCCTCTGCCCTCTCATCTATCCTCCAGACAGGAACCACCCACATAGTCTCATGTGTCTACTTGATCCAAGATGCTCACTCATCACCAGTATCATTTTCTATCCCATAGTCCAGTCTGAACCCTAACTAAAGAGTTAGCTTTGGGAATGGTTCCTATCCTGGGGTAACAGAAGGTCTGGGGATCATGACCTCTGGGGTCCTTCTCGTGCCAGTCAGACCATTAAGCCTGGTCTTTCTATAAGAATTTAGGGTCTGCATCCCCCTGCTCTGCTGCTCCCTAAGGGGTTCTCTGTTGTGTTCCCTGTCAAGGCAGTCATCAGTTGTAGCTGGGTACCACGTAGTCCTTCTGGTCTCAGGCTGATGCAGTCTCTGCTTTCTCAGGCCCTTTCTGTCCCTTGGGCTCATAATTACCTTATGTCTTTGGTGGTCTTCACTCTCCTTTGTTCCAGGTGAGTTGAGACCAACTGTTGCATCTTGGATGGCTGCTTGTTAGCATTTCAGATGCCAGACACCACTCTCCAAAGTGGGATGCTGAATGTTTTCTTAACAGATTTTATTATGCCAATTGACTTAGATGTCCCCTGAAACCATAGTCCCCAAACCCCCACCCCTGCTAGGCTGGCCTTCCAAGCATTGTTTATTCAGGAAACGTTGCAAAGACCAAGGTGCAGCTGACCCAAGCCATAGTATTTTCAATAGCCTAAAATGCATACGAAAACTGTACAATGACTAAGGAAGACTCCCAAATTGCTGCATTTAAGTTAAAGTGTTGGTGAAGAATATTGAATATACCACGGACTACGAACAAATCTGTCTTGGAAGAACGACAGCCAGAGTGCTGCTTCGAAGCGAGGATGGTGAGACTTGTCTTAAGGATTTTGGACATGCTACCAGGAGGGACCGGTCCCTGGAGAAGGAGATTGGAATTAGTAAAATACAGGGTTAGGGAAGAAGAGGAAGACCCCTAACAAGATGGATTGACACAGTGGCTTCAATAATGGGCTCAAATATAGCAACAATCGTGGGGATAGCACAAGATCTGCCAGTGTTTCTTTTTGTCATGCACAGGGTCACTACGAGTCTGAACCAACTGGAAGGCACCCTAACAACATGGGCACCAGGCTCTAGAAGGCAGTGGCTTGGCTGCTCAGCGTGCAGTTGCTTCTGGATAAATTTCCACCATGCATCCGCTACTGGGCAACATGAACAAGTATGAAGATCAATGGGGCCACTTTAGGTGCAGCTGGTAGGCAGTTTACATTAGTTTGAAAATACCTTTAAAACTCAAAATTGTGCTCCTTGCTCGCTCAGTCCATAGGCGTAGTAAGCGGACGCAAAAATAAGAATTGCCCATCTTCTCCACTCTGCCCCATCGAGTCTATCACGAGGAGAGTCTATCACCCAAGGAGCAAAAACCCACACACACAACTGAAACCCCAGTAGCAAGGCCAGGTCTCCGGACCGCGCCTGCACATTTAGCCAGCACTGGAGAAGGCGAGGGAGGGAGGGCGGAGAGGAAGGCCAGGGCGCCGCTGCGTGGGCGGGACCAGGAAATTCATCGCGCCTGCGCGAAGGGCAAGACGGCGGGCTGCGGCGTAACGTTTGAAACGAGTGGCGGGGAAGCGCTGCGGGATCCGCGGCAGTCGGTGTTTGCCCGGTGTAAGGCGCGCCTTCGTCTGTGGGCCGAGCCATGGCGCTGCAGCTCACCCGGGAGCAGGGTGTTACACTCCGCGGAAGCGCCGAAATCGTGGCTGAGTTCTTCTGTAAGTCCTCCTGATGCGGGCCAGGGTTGGGGAGAACCGAGCCCAGGCCGTCCCGTAGGCCCCCTGCTCGGCCTCCGAGGTGGGGAGCCGGGATGGGCCGGAGCGGCCCTGAGTCCGAGCCCTCGCGACCCCGCGCGGTCTGCCTGCCCCGAGGAATCGGCGGAGAGGCGGATGCCGGCGCCTAGCCCCGGACGCGTTCCTAATGGTGGAGGAGAAGGCTGGGCGCTGCGGGGGCCGCCTCGCGGTGCAGCGGCTTCACCTGGAGCGGCTCTTTGGTCGGACTCCGCAGCCCCCTGAGACCTGGTACGACTGAGCGGAGACCCAGTGTGTGTTTTGACCCAGCCCCTGCCCGGCGTTGGTTCTGAGGCAGGGCACGATCCGTCAGACTTTGTCTGGATAGCATTGTCCCCGACCAGGCCAGCTGTGTGCACGACTTCTACTAGAGCCTGGCAGGACATGAGGGGAGAAAAGGAGGAAAAAGAGGAGAAGCTTGTCTCGAGCAGTTGACCAGTCGGTCCAAGCCTGTTTTGTGTTTTATAACCATGTAATCTGAATTTAGTCTTGGATTACAATGAGACGAAATGTGGCAGTGGTAGGTTAATGCATTTTGGCGTTTAATTTGTCCTTTATTGCCACGTGAATGCATATATTGCTTTTACCCAGAAGCAAGATTTTATGGACATTTAATGCCACTTTGTACAGACATACTCTGCCTTGAGTAAGACAAGCAAACCTGTGTTTCAGCATTTACAGTTTTACACCATTAATGAAACCATAACCACATAGCCACATCTAAATATGGTTTATTTTCTGTAACTACAAATGATAATGACTTTAACGTTTCTTTTGCTTTCCGCGTTTGGCATTAACAGCATTTTATATCAGCGTGGCATATATCCATCTGAAACCTTTACCTGAGTGCGAAAATATGAACTCCACCTTGCTTGTGACTGCTGATCCTGAACTCATCAAATACCTAAATAATCTGGTGGATCAACTAAAAGGTATTTAATAATTGAAAGCACTTTGAGTTTTGCAGCCATTTTTGTATCCACATTGCCTGTCATCTTGGTCGTTTTTCAGCTTCCTATATAGAAGTGTGAAACACACTGCCTTCTAAAATATGCAGTGGTTTTCAATTGGGAGAAAGCACAGAGTGTATAAATTAAATCCTTTTCCACCACATTCTGAGGTGGCTGAGTATTTTGATGTTAGGAATATGATATGGCTTGATAAATGTCTCCATCAACTCCCTTAGAATGATTTTTGCTGTAATTCGAAAGTTCATATGGACAAATGGTACAAGTTAGAACTTAACGTAATTATGATAGCGTTTGAGAAAACGACGACTATACATTCCTAACATGATGCTTTCTCTGTAGCTGCTGAGATTTTAAAGTTAGCGTTAGAGAAACATCAAGGAAAATAAAATTGTATTAAACCTGCATACTAAACTTGGGTTTCTGGGACTAAAAAAAAAAAAAATCCTAAGTACCAGAACACCCATTTTTTAGCTTTTTCCCTTTATCTTTCTTTTTAATCTGCCTGTGACTGAATCTCTTTTACTGAACCCTCAATTCTTTCTTTCGCTCAAGAAATTGCTTTATTACCTGTTGTACCAATACCGTTCTCCATGTATTTTTTTCCTTCCAGAATTTCTGATAGCTTTCCTTTCATGTTTCAACTTAGTTTCTCCCCATTTGTTCTTCCAAAATACTAGTTTGTCTTTTAGTAGTGGCCATCCTTTTTCTTTTGAATTTTTAAATTCAAAAATTGTTTTTTGTATTGTTGTTTCAGAATTTTTTCATGTTCAGTTGTAGCTTCATTTTTTAGTTTTTACTTTATTTTTTACCTGTTCTGTTTTAGTAGGCCGTTCTGATAATGGCCGTCTGACCTTCGTTAGCTTGATACCTCTGTGAAGCTACATTATCCTCTAGATAAGCTAGTAACATTTCCCTGCCATTAATATCTACATGAGTAAAATCCCTAGATATTTGTACAGGGCTGTATGGAAGGATCTCAAGCAATGGTAAAAAGACAAGGAAAGGAAGATAGTAGTACAGAGTTTCTCAGCCTCAAAGAAGTTAAATGATTTAATAGGTCAGTGCTATGAGAATAGCAAGATTGGGCGACTGTTGGGGGTGTGGTAGTAGATATCAGTCTCAGGTGCAAGCAGGAAGCATGTCATTAGGAGTAACCTCCCTCTCCCAAAGTTGCATCCAAAGTTATGGGTCATAGGGTTAGGGCTAAATCTCCCATAGCTGTTCATAGAGCTACACCCAGGTGGATTGGCCTAGAACCTCCATAGATCTTTATGTGTAGGTCTGTGTCTTCATCTCAATTTGGTGGAGAAGCAAGCTTTGCCTGAGCCGCTGGTTCATTGGATTATCTGTTTCGAGACCACTCAAATGAAATTCCACCTCAAATGTATCTGGACTTCCTATTTAGCTTGTTCCCTTTTATTTTTATTAAAATTGAGGAATTATTCTTTGAGGCAAATTGTTTATCTGTTTTGAATCCCGTTGCTTTTAGTGTCCTCAGGGACTTTACACTACTTTTTTCCTATTTTTTATTTCTGTTGTGATTGGGATTCTTCCTATTGACATCATGTCTCCAATTTTCAAAGAAGAAAAATTGCTGCCTACCCGAAATCCCCTTCAAATGACCACCCATTCTCCTTTTAAAAGCTAAACCTTTGATGGCAAGTTGTTGATATATGCCAGGAGTCCAGCTGGTGGTCTGTTTTTGTACTGCTTGGAAACAGAACAGACACCTAGGTGGCCCACAAAATCTAAAATATTTACTG
Organism: Elephas maximus indicus; assembly: GCF_024166365.1. NCBI lineage: Eukaryota > Metazoa > Chordata > Mammalia > Proboscidea > Elephantidae > Elephas > Elephas maximus. The sequence continues at coordinate 28,999,600 of NC_064823.1, read as the reverse complement.
ATTACTAAATGATTTTCTGTTTCTTGGTGGAAAACTTTGCTGACTCCTGTATATGCTATATCAGTTTTCAAAGTTACCTCAGAGCGCAATCTGAGGCCCTCCTCTCACTTTATAATCTCTCTAGATGATCTCTGACATGTGCTGATAAACCTTGTGTAGTTGACTCTTTATATCTAACCCAAATGTCTCCTAATTCCAAACCTATATACCCAGTGCCTTTCTTACATAACTATCCCGGAGATACTTCCGACTCATCATATTGAAAACTAAATTTAAGATTCTCTGCAAAAGTGCTCCACTTTCAATTCACTTTCCTAGCAGTGAATGGCTCAACCATCCAACCGGCGATACAAGCCAGTAACTTGGGAGATATTCCTGACTTGTTAGCTATGGGGGTTAATCCACTAAGTTCTGATAAATTTCGCCATGAAATCCCTTGAATCTGTCTACTTCTCCATTTCTACCAGTATATCCTCCTACATGCTTTAATGATCTCATCTTGCTTAAACTACTAAATGAACGAGTTAGTGTCTAAAAACCAAAAATCCAAACCCGTTGCCCTTGAATCGATTCCAACTCATACGGACCCTATAGGACAGAATAGAACTGCCCCATAAGTTCCCAAGGAGCAGCTGCTGAATTTGAACTGCCAACCTTTTGTTAAACCACCTTTTGGTAAGGGAGTAAGGGATCTACACTAATGTCTAGATCCCCTGTAACCCATTTTCAAAGTGATAGTTTTGAAATGTAAATCTGATTATATCGCGTCCTATTTCGAACACAGTGATGACTTCCCTGGTTCTTGAGATGTAATTTCATTTGGCCCACCTGGCCTTGTATGGTCTGGCTGCTGTTTATCTTTCCTGCAGTTCTACTGGCTTTCTTTCAGTCCTATAGTCACCTGCTGTCCCCTTCAAGTACTTAAGGCCTGTACCTTCTTTCCTTTCCTTTTGCATATTTAATACTGTTTGCCCCTCAGAGCTAAGCTGAAGCCTTCCCTGTCCTCCCTGATTGGGCCAGTTTTTCCTATTTAAATGCTCTTCATTGTACCATTTCTCCTTCACAGCAGTCACTGCAGTTGTAATTTCACATTTGTTGGTGTGGTGATTAAATCAGTTCCCATCTCCTACGCTCCTACCTTGGTTGTGGATGAAAATCTCTCTTGCTCACTGTATCCTCAGCAGCGAGTACTGTACTTTGTAGAAATACTGAGAATTTGAAAAGAGGAGCTAGATTATTGATGTGATAAGTTTTCTGAGCAGAAGGGAGGGGGTCAAAATACCAGTGGCAGGAATTAGCCGAGGATAGGACGAGAGACCTGAGAAGGTAAGAGTTGCTTTGCAATGCAGTGGACCAAAAAAGATGCCTTGTTTTGTGTTGCAGAATGGTTATACAAATGTTCTGTTCAGAAACTGGTGGTAGTCATCTCAAATATTGAAAGCAGTGAGGTCCTTGAAAGCTGGCTGTTTGATATTGAGGGTGATGAGACTGCAAAAGATGACAGATAAGTAAGAAATGATTTTTGCTCTGATAAGCCTTTTCCAAAAACTTGTTTTCGTTACAAAATGAGTTCTAAATGTATTGAACTAGTTTCATGTAAAGTAAATTCCATAAAGTGTTTCTGTCAGTTTAATTTAATCTTCAATCTCCTGTGGAAAAGAATTGTGCTCAGTTTAGTGCATCATGGATTTGTGTAGATGGTATTCTCTTAACTTAATGCCCTGAGTTTATAGCATCAAGTTCTAAATTTTAATGTTTATGGTGGTGTTTTCAGAAGTCTACAAGACACACTAGATGGGGCATTTCAGGAATGTACCTATATCTAAGGGGTTTTCTTAGACTCTTCCCCAGCTAGAGATGTGACTCTGCTTTATTTCCTTTAATGTCATGAACTTGCTAAGTCATGTGACAATAGATGATATGATGTTGATCTTAATAGATGACTGAAAGGATAAATGAAATACATAAGGATATTAAAATTATGCCTACTAGGCTGTATGTCCTAAAATACTTTTATTCATTATTTTTTAAACTCTTCTTATTGCATTACACATTTGATTTCAGAAGCACTTAAGCAGGTAAATACTCTTGGTTACTGAGAAGTTTTAAATAACTTGTGGAAACCTGAAATACATGAATAGATTTGGTTTCTTCCTAGTGCAGCCAGAGCAGAGTCTCAGAAAACTATCCAAGATGAGATCCGTTCAGTGATCAGACAGATCACGGCTACAGTAACATTTCTGCCGCTGTTGGGAGTTTCCTGTGAGTATTCACACAGCTCCTCATTCATTTAAAGTTGTAATGGGGAAAAGGCTAAACTACTGTTCAAGAATCACCCTTTATTCAGTTTTTTGTTAATTGTCAGTATCACGTGATATAAACGGGGGACAAAGCATTGTAAAGCAAAAAGTGAAGATTGGGGTATTGCAGGGAAAAAAAATGAAAACTTTTACAATACCCGTTCTGGTGTAATTCCTTTTGCTATTTTCTGTGTGTTAAGATTTTAGCTGTAAAACTGTGTTTTGCTCTTCAAACTTAGTTATTCTTTCATTTTCAGGTATTTATTGAGTGTCTATTATATGCCAGGCAGTGGTCTGGGTACTGAAACATAACAGTGAACAAATCAAGATGTTAGCTCTCCTATGGATTACATTTATTACATTCATTTTTTTCCCATGTGATGATACACTTATAATATTTTTGATGATTTTCTGTTTAAAAAAAAAAAAAGTCCTATAGTTTTCGTAAGATATGATAGGAGGTTGCAGTATTTTCTGTATTAAAATTTATTTTCATTGAGGAAAAGATACTATGTAATGATTAGAGGCCAAGCTATCCTGTCTTAACGCTATGGGTGGTTCAAAAGGTGAGAGAGACAGGGAAGGTTGTTTTACATTTGAAAACATGGTGTACTTTAATG